>NC_050462.1:6267592-6617092 GCF_903995425.1 Onychomys torridus
GAGAGAGATCTTCTAAAATAAACATGTTTTTGTCAGATGACTTGCAGGGTGCAGTGAGAAACTGAGGCCAAAAAATAATCCAGCATCTTTCCAAAGAATCCACTAAGGCCCAGGAGCTAACTAGAGCAAGTATAGAAAAATGTTTTGAACTCAAGGTGAGGTCAAGGTCACTGCAACTCCCTGTGGGCTTCTGAAGGCAGCACACTGTGATTTGACCGCACAGAACTCAGAGCCTGGAGGCAAGGCAGAGTCTCCAGAGCCAGGGCTTTGCTAGGCTTGTTCTCAGACATTCACTCAACCTCCCAGGTTTCATTTTAGATGGTGTGATGAGAACTGTTACAGTTAGTCACCTTCCTGCTTTGTGATTGTGAAGAGCATTAAGAATCCTAACAGCAAATGACCTCCATTGTTAATTGTTAATTACACGCTAATTTCAGGCTGAATGTCCACTGGATGAAATGCTTAGAGTCAACAGTTTCAGATTTCATAGCATTTCATATTTCAGATGCTTTTAGATGTGAGATGCCAAATCAACCAATACAAGGTAAGCATGGCATGCAAGGTAAGATGGTAGTGGTTGTGGTGATAGTGGTAATGGTGCTGGTGGTGGTGGTGGTGGTGGTGGTGCTGGTGCTGGTGGTGCTGGTGCTGGTGGTGGTGGTGGTGGTGGTGGTGCTGCTGCTGCTGCTGCTGCTGCTGCTGGTGGTGGTGGTGCTGGTGCTGGTGGTGCTGGTGCTGGTGGTGGTGCTGGTGCTGGTGCTGGTGGTGGGGGGGGGGGTGGGGGTGGTAAATTTAGTTATATAATAGAGAGAGTGAATTGAGTTATAATGTCAGTACTCACTTTTGACAGGATTTATTTAACAGTCAGGTTTCAGGCATGCTTCAGGGTATGGAATCTTCTGTGCCAAGCACAGTGGCACACATAGAAGAAAGAAATACTAATGTTTGAGATCACCCTGGGTAGCCAGACTTAAAACAAAAAGGAAGAGAGATAGAGACAGAGACAGAGACACAGAGACAGAGACAGAGAGACACAGAGAGACACACTGAGAGAGACAGAGACAGAGAGAGAGAGAGAAATGAAATGAAAGATTAAAATCTTCTCACCTTGGCCACTTCTATTCCTGATAATCACTTACCAGTGGGGTCCTTGCTGTTTCTGGAGCTTATGTTTCCAAATAATTCCAGTATTTGCCCTTTGGCAATGAAAATAATGGAGAGTCCTAAGATTCATCCAATGTATTCTTATGAAATCCTTAGGTTTTATAAGATGTCCTTCCTGAGGAGAACAACTCAAATGCCCTGAAGAAGCCAGGATCTTCTTATGACTACTTCCATTCCTGGTTCTTGAGGACATTACTGTGCTGATGAACTGTTAACTTATGTGTAAGAACAGCTCTAGTTTTCCTGGAACTCACTCTGTAGCCCAGGCTGGCCTTGAACTCACAGAGATCTGCCTGTCCACCCAAGTGCTGAGATTAGAGGCATGCCCTACCACCACCTGGCATTAAAATGTATTTCTTTTTTTCACCCATTCACGGGCAGGTTTATTGGTCACAGCTCAGGCTTGCATCACTGGCCGAGACAGCTCTGCCTATAGCTTCACTCCTGAGCCTGTGAAGCCTGTACCGCGCTGCACTATGACATCTCGTTCTGTCAGCTGATCCCCATTCGCCAGGTCCACCATGTTCTCCGGGATCAGTTTCTTGACACACTCCAGGATGACCACAGCCACACAGGGCCACAGCACTGCATATGGTGTGGCATTGCTCAGGCTGTCTTGGGTCACAGCACACACGTAGCGCTCCTTGCGTGTGATGAGTCCCACAGGGTCTCCAGAGTCATCCAGCTGCGTGAAGCGCACAGGCATCAGGTCCGCCATGCGTAGCGGCTTCCCAGACATGGGGCAGGTCACAGTGCAAGATGGTTTTTCCAGCTTGGTGGCCTTTGCCTCCGTCGTCAGTGAGGGAATCCAGAAGCTGGGCAGCGCTTTGTTCTTATCCTTGCCTGGGGAACCTGTACTGGGCCCTGGCTGGGCCCTGGACAGCCCATCACCTGTGCTGGGTAAGGTGGCAGCTTTGGGCATGAAGGGGTTGAGGGGCTGGCTCACAATGGCTGCCTCCTTCTCTAGGAAGCCTCGAACTTGGTCCTGGGCTACAGCTCGCTGAAGCTGTTTCTGCTCTTCCCTCCAGGCTGCTCGCTGCTTCTCATAGGCCTTCATCAGCTGGGCAGTCTCTTTCTTCTGGTAGGATGTACGCCAGGATCACCTCCCGTTCATACAGGTAGCCATCTGGGGTGATCACAGGATTATGGCAGGGCTGCAGTGAGAGACAGCAGTCAAAAGTCTTCACAGCATCCCAGCTCAGTAGGATGTTCTAGGTCCCACAGCCTGAGGCCGCTGTGTCCTTCTTCTTCTCATGGTAGGTGTAGACAGCGCCTGCAGTATAGTTCTTATCATGCCGCGTCATCCTCACAAATGGTTATCCAACCCATTGCTGCTTCCACTGTATTATGATGACACATAAAGTTCCATTTAATAACACACTAGGAAATAAAGGTAGATATTGTAAATTTTCTTTCAACTGTGATTTCTTACAAAAAGTAATTATTTCCTAGGTACTTAATAAACTCATTATTGAATGTTTTGTCCTTTGAATATAAATAAATTTGTAGGATTTAGGCCAATTGAAATATTTATGGAGTAGCTCTGAAGAACCAGCCTGCCTCCATTTTAGGCTAAAGGCTATCTTTTATTAAAGACAAATGAGATTCATTCCTGTTTATGGTTATACCTCTGTTTTTCAAAGATTGAGCTATGCCCAAGTTAATCTTAACTACAAATGCTTCTGTACTGCGTAGTCCATGAATGGCAATCATATCTGTTTCAAACCCAAGCATTATCCTAAAACCTGAAAGACAGTTGGGGAGGGGCTTGGCAACTAGGACATTCACTACTCAACAGTGAAGACTCAAGTTTGAATCACCAAACCCAAGTGAAAGTGGCAGGTGAATGAGGCCAGCCTGGTCTAAGTAGGGAGTTTCAGGTCAACCACAGCTACACAGTAAGACCCTGTCTAAAACAAACATAATTCATGTTACAGAAAGGGGGAAATGCGGTGGCACAATGCTCTTGCATAATGCTTTAATAAAACACTGGTTGGTCTATAGCCAGGTGAGTAGACTAGGAGAATTCTGGGAAGAGAAAGGGCAAAGTCAGGAGTGACCAGCCGAACACAGGAAGCAAGATGACAAGGTAGAACTGAGAAAAGGTACCAAGCCATGTGGCTAAATATAGATAAGAATTATGGGTTAATTTAAGTGTAAGAGCTAATCAGTAATAAGCCTGAGCTAATAGTCAAGAAGTTATAAATAATAAGTCTCTGAGTGATTGTTTTATGTGTCTATGGGTCTATGGGGGCCAGGTGGAACCCAAGAAACCTTCCAACCACAAATCCATGCTGACTGCATTTGGTGACCCAGCATATGGGGGTGGTATGGACACAGGAGGAATCTGATAGTGCAATGGCCAGACAGCCTCACCCAGCAACAGCATGTCCTCTCTCAAGGGACAGAGGGGAAGGACGGCCTGTTAGCAGCAATCTGGACTCTAAGAAGACACCATCTCTTGATCTGTGCAAGGACAACATGAGGCCTTAGCGTTGAGATTCAGGCTAGACACAGGAGGCCACTCTTCAAGCTCCATGCATGGGAAGCCTCCTGTGTGAAGAGTCAGGCTCAGAACAACATTCTGGCATCCACTTTGGAATTCACCAGAGGAGGCAGAATAGGGCCCCACAAAGTGCAGGGCAGCCACCTCAATTATATAAGGCCATAATTTGAAGTCACCTGTTAAGTGGGTGAAATCATTCCTTGGCTAAAAGGAAAAGGCGGGCCTTAGGGCAGGATGGGCTGAGTGGCAGTTGAATCCACCACAACCTACAGTCCCTCTCTGTACCCTGAGGCCCTCAGTTTCTTTTTGTATTTGTATGTATGTGTACTGCCACCTGCTGCAAAGACAGAGTTTGGCTATGTAGAACAGGCTAGCCTGGAACAGCCTATTCTTCTGCCACAATCTCTGGAGGACTATAGTCACAGATATGCACAAACTCGCTTCAGAGGACTAGGATCACAGACATGAACAAGCACACTCTAAAGGGTTAGAATCACAGACTTGCACCATCACTTCCAGAGAGAAGGATCCAAACTGTGCTGATGAGTGACTGAAACCAGCTGATCTGACAGTTGCTGAGATCAGAGCCAAGGAGCCTCAGAACAGCCCTAACACAGTGTCCCTCCCAGCCCCAGATAGAACACAGTCCTATGCAAAGGCCAGCTGGGAGTTAAGAGAACACTTCACAGCTCAGTTTCTAGGAGGGATGAGCCAGCAATAGGAAATAGGACATCAAAAGAGGATATCAGTAACACGAATTTCAAATGGTCTTATTAATAAAAACCATGGGAGCCAGGTATTGGGGTGAATTCTGGAAGATCAGAGAGGCAGAACAAGCCACAGCTAACCTCACCTCAACAACTCCTGATCAGATCGTGTTTCCACAAATCTTCGGACTGAAAGCTTGTGAGTCTTCACTCAAATGGATCTCTGCTGAACTGCTGCTAAAGGCCTAAAAGCTTAAAAAGCCCTAGTTTCTGGTCCTCACACCTTATATACCTTTCTGTTTTCTGCCATCACTTCCTGGGATTAAAGGCATGTGTCTTTCCCAAGCAAGACATGAGATCTCAAGTGCTGGGATTAAAGGTAGTGTCACCATGCCTGGCTGTTTCCAGTGTGGCCTTGAACTCACAGAGATCCAGATGGATCTCTGCCTCCTCCCAAGTGATAGGATTAAAGGTGTGTGTACCATCATTTTCTGGCTCTATATCTTATTGGCTGTTCTATTCTCTGACCCTCAGATAAGTGTATTAAGGTACAAATATATCAACCACAGAACTCCCTCTCCCAAGTGGAGGTAGTGTGACTTATGGGTGGAGTCCCTGCCTAAAACCTCACAGTGAGTGGCTGGGTGCCAGTATGGTTTGCCAGTGGAGCCCTTGCCTAGAATCCCCCAGCAGGGGGCTGCAGGCCTGGCTTAGTGCTGCAGCACTTGGCTACCTTGCAGAAGGCCCTGGCTTCCATTCCCAGCACTGCAAATAATAAAGAAAATAATAACAACAGTGCTGGTGGCCCTAGGAATGCATCAGGGTTTGACCAGATTCCAGCCAAAGTCTAACTTGGAACACCAGGAGAACTGTGGGTGTCTAGAGGCCCAGACACTGCTGAGGGGCCACATTCCAGGATGCTGAAGGGCCACAAGGCTAGGGGCAAAGCAGGGGTCTGAAATTTGTAGCCAGAGTTCTCAACATGAGCCAGCATTGAGGGCACCATTGGCCAGGCAGGAAGTTGTCTGGACTGCTTGCTGGAATCCACACCCACTGAGAGCCTTGGCTACTTGGGAAGAAACTCTTGAAAGAACCTGAGAGTTGAGAAAATATCCTAGGAAGTTAGGACAAGCCCTAAATGCAATGTCTTCCTTTAGAAGACAGAGGCTGGCATGGTGGCAAACTACTGTGTACATAGCACTTGAGTTTTGGTGTTTTGTTTTGGTTTTCTTTTCAGCACTGGGAATGGAACCCAGGACCTCAGCATTGGGCAGACACTTACCACAGAGTGATAGCCCCAAGCACTCAGGAGGCAGAGGCAGGCAGATCTCTGAGTTCAAGGCCAGCCTGGTCTACAATTGAGTTCCAGGACAGCCAGGCTGTTACACAGAGAAACCTTGTCTCAAAAAACAAAAACAAAAACAAACAAAAAACCCTTATGTTGTACACTGAGGACAGTAATAGATTTGACTATTTGGCTTTGGAGCTGTACCATTCCAACTCTGCACACTTAGGGAAAACTATGCTGAAGGTATAAAAGTGAGGTGCAGATTGCTTTGGAAACCTTGGTCTACTGTGTCTACCAGTACCTATGGAGCTAGGTAATATCATAGACGCCAGTAGGGCTAAGTCGTCAGGAAGGCGGGTCTTCAGGAGAGAGAAATGATAACCAAAGCTACTGAGACAAAAATCCCTGAATTATAGATCTGTTAGCCCTGTATTTTAATTTATTTAGTTCATGTGTACAAGTGTTTTGCCTGATGTGTGTCTGTGCACCATGTGCATGCTTGGTGCCTATGAAATCCACAACAATGCCCCTGGAACTGGAGTTACAGGCTGTCATGAGCCATCAGGAACTGAATCTGGGTCTTCTGCAAGAGCAGCCATTGCTTTTAGCCACTGAGCCACCTATTCATCCTCCCATTAGCTCTATGATAATTGAGATTTAATTATTTTTGTCTTTTGTATTTGACATAACACTGATCTAATATTAATGTGATGGTGTATAAACACATGCAGGCAACACTTTGTATACATAAAATAAATCTTTTTCCTTTTTTCTTTTTTTTAAAAAGAAAAACATGATCCAACATGGTGGCATGACTTCAGTCCTAGCACAGACCTTTTTCCAGACCTCAGGGAGCTCTACGGTTGCTTGGGTGGTTTCTGCAAGGAGTAGGTTTTAGTTTTCCTCTCCCACCCTTATGGTGATATTTTATTTGTGCTGAAATGTGATTTCATTTGTATGTTAATAAATAAAGTTACTTGGGGGTCAGAGCTAATAGCAAGCCATAGCAAAATTCTGGCAGTGGCAGAAACCCCCTGTAGTTAGAGTTTTCCTGCCTGGCCCAGTCAGGACAAATCTCTCTCACCTGCCAGTCCCACAGTCACTCAGACCCAACCAAGTAAGCACACAGAAACTTACATTGTTTACAAACTGTATGGCCGTGGCAGGCTTCTTGTTATCTACTTCTTCTATCCTAAATTAACCCATTTCTGTTAGTCTATACTTTGCCACATGGCTTGTGGCTTACCAGTGTCTTTACATGTTGCTTTTCATGGCGGCAGCTGGCAGTGTCTCTCTCCAGCCTTCTACTTCCCAGAATTCTCTACTCTCTTGTCCCGCCTATACTTCCTGCCTGGCCACTGGCCAATCAGAACTTTATTTACACAAAGCGATATCCACAGCACTTCCCCTTTTCTTTTTTTTTTTAAGGAAGGTTTTAACTTTTACATAGTAAAATTACATATAACAAAACAATTATCAAGCAAGAATTACAGGTACAATATTAAAGAAGATATCCTATCTATCTTATATTTGTGAGTCTAAGGTTTTATATCTAACTTATCTTTTATCATAACTGAGGAAATTATAACTATCTAGTCTTCAACCACATCAAAGACCTCAGAAGGATATAATATTACCTGAGAACTGGAAGAAGGATGGAAGCATTTTTTTAGGAGTCTTGCAAGAGTAGACAGAGACAGCTGGCAGCCTGGACAGTCACCTAATGTTCCTTTGTAAAGTTGGGGCATTTGTCTTCAGCCCACAGGGCTAGAGTCTCTCAGTCACTTCTCTCAGTGTCCTGTAGAATGTCTGGCAGTTTCCTCTTCGAAGCAGGAACCTGAAGGACCATTTTGTCAAGCAAAGTTCAGTGGTCACCTTTCTATGGGTCCTGCATGTCCAGTTGATCGAGCAGTCCAGGCAAGAACAGTTTCTTGCCCAAATGGCTATTTTTGCCAAGGTGAAGATAAACTCCATATGAAGTATCTTCAATGCCCATCCTCTCTGAAGTAAATCGGTACTGCCAGGAGCAGACATGTCTCACTGTCCAGAAAGTCTAAATTTTAAAAATATTTTAAATGCCATATTCTGTGGACCTTTGAAGTGTTTGAGGATTACCTGTCTATCTGAAATATCTCTCTGTATATCTAGAAGACTTAACTAACATGGCTACGAGTATGATTATCCTAGATGATTAATTATTAATCTATTTTAATTATCCATTTCAATTTAAAATGAGCTGTACAAACATAATACCTTAAACAAGAGTAGAAATATACACACAGTATAACAAAATTAACTTTAAGTGTGTATCAAGACTAAAATCTATACCAATGTAAAACATTTTAAATGAGTTGTTCTTTAGAAGTAAGTTCATTAATCTACCCTTTCATCCTATCATATCTATATCATATCCCCTTTTTATCTTTAGAAAGAGATTGCATTTATAATCAACCTGTTTTAAATAAAATAGTGGCTTTTTTCTGTCCCACACCAGAGGGTTCTTCTGATTTGGGACACAAGAATCTCTCAACCTTTTCTTTTAGCAATATGTCTGGGTTTAGAGAAGGAGTGAGCCAATTCCATCTCCAAAGCCAGCTGAGAATTTGGGCATAGTTTCTCTTACTACTTCCTGCTGGAGGGGAGCGCTGTATCTTATGGGAACACAAAGAAAATTTTAGGATTATGGAGTAGTCCATTAGGGTGAACCTCTGAGCCAGTTGCCTTGAAACCATTTTGGATGTTGGATCATCATGGTGTCATCAGAGACCTTTCAGGTGGTCTTGGCTGATCAAACCTGGTGTATCTTAATCTGGAACAAATCCACAGCCTCTGGCTTTCTGTGGAAACAAAAGCAGAGACTCTTTTCCAAAGAAACATATCCTTATATCCAAATTTTGAAGTCAAGGTACCTTTAAAATTTACATATTTGTTTAACTCAACAGCTTTTACAATCAAATCTTTTTTTGCAGTTAAAAATTCCAAAGACAACATAAACCAGATTCTCTGGGTAATATTCATCTTTGTAAGACTGAAATGCTGCTGTGGCTGCTGGCTCCACCCACCTCAGCTTCCCAACATGGTGGTGGTACAGTTTACCGCCAGCTCTGGGTATGGAGCCATGTGTACCATCAACTATCAGAGCAGTTCTATCAAAGCAGCGCATAGCCCAGAAACTTTTTTTTTAAAACTAGCAAAGGCTAAATCTACCACGCAGCAGAGTAAAGTGTCGCTTGTAGACTCCTCATTCCCGCCACACTGCAGGTCAGACACACACGCCAGGATCCTGCCATAGTAGCTCAAACTGGCAGGCTGCCACTAACTTAAGAGAGACAACTAGGAAGCTGTTTTTAGCTCTGTTTTAGAATCTTTTTTCTGAGGTTTTAGGTGGAAACTCTTGACAACACGTTGGGTGCCATTTGTAGTTAGAGTTTTCCTGCCTGGCCCAGTCAGGACAAATCTCTCTCTTACCCACCAGTCCCACAGTCAACCAAGAAAGCACACAGAAACTTACATTGTTTAGAAACTGTATGGCTGTGGCAGGCTTCTTGTTATCTACCTTTTCTATCTTAAATTAACCCATTTCTGTTAGTCTATACTTTGCCACATGGCTTGTGGCTTACCAGTGTCTTTACAGGTTGCTTTTCATGGCGGCAGCTGGCAGTGTCTCTCTCCAGCCTTCTACTTCCCAGAATTCTTTCCTCTCTTGTCCCGCCTATACTTCCTGCCTGGCCACTGGCCAATCAGAACTTTATTTACACAAAGCGATATCCACAGCACCCCCCTTAATCCAGATCACATGACAGGCAGATCTCTGTGTGTTCAAGGACACCACCAGCATGGAGACACGTGCCTTTAATCTCCATACCAAACATAGAAGGTCTGCATCGACCTTCTGGAGGTCTGTATAGACAGGCAGTGACAAGGAGGTCATGTGTTGGGTTTACAACCAATGAGAAGGCAGAACAGAAAGGTAATAAAAATACAAATACACAGGAAGTAGGTCTCTTCCTCAGGGGAAGGACAGCAGTGGCAGAGAGGGATAAGAAGGCGGTTTTAGTCTCAGCTCTTAGCTACTGCTCTGACCTCTTGGGCTTTTAACTCTGCATTTGCCTCTGTGTTTCTTATTTAATAAGACTGTTACATCTACACACCCTTCTGTCTCTTTATTTCCTAGGGAGGGTCCCGTCTGCAGTGGTGAATGAGAAGGCATGGACCACAACATCACCCCCACCGTGCTCCTTCTTGCTTTACCTGGGGTAACTGGCAGCCTGGCACCCACTGTTGCTTGTTGTGCTTTTGCTGTTTGTAAGCATTGAAGACTTATGCCAGTGTAGAAATTTGGTGTCCTCTGAAGTCCAAAGTAACATGCATAGAAAACAAGCACATCTTGAAATGCCATAGGAAGTCATTTGCCAGCACCTCCACAGCACACAGGAGCACAGGCCCATCGAGATGGCTGGGTGTTGATGGCAGTCCAGCAGATGTGCCATTAATTTCTCATGTCTGATGAATGTGCTGTCCTGTTAAACAAATTCTGCTTCTCCTATATACACAGATTCAAGACTCCTGCACTTCCCTCTGACCTCTAAGCAAATACATCAAAGGTCAAGTGGCCTGACCTCTGACTATTCCCATAAAAGGTTTCTGTACCAACTGCTGGAAAACCACCTGAAGGAAGGACCAGTGTATTGCCAAGGAGCAAAGGCAGAGCCCGGCTAGGGCTTGGGGGTTGGGAATCTGGCATCAGGGAAGGCCTCCTCCAGCGCTGCCAGGCCTCCCCCAGAGCAATCAAGACAATCCCTCACAGACATGCCCACAGTCCAGCCTGATCCAGACAATCCCTCACTTTCCAGGTTATCCTCGATTGTGTCAGGTGTGCAGTGAAAACTGACCATCAAGGGGTCTCTGTCAGAAAGGATATGGTTCAAATGTTTATGATGGGAGCATGGGGCAGTGGGTCTGAGGGCACAGCCATATGTCCAAGGAACTACTTGCAGATCCAGGGAGCAGGTGGGGATTGGCCAGGAGTACTACTTGCTGTTGGTTTAGGGGAACTGCAGAAATTACAACATACTGGGCACCTGACATCTGGGCACTTAGGAATTGGAGAAAGGAAGATCAGGAGTTCAAAGTCATCCTTGGCCACACTGGGGAGATTGAAGCCAGTCTGGGCTACATGACACCCTACCTCAAAAAAAAAAAAAAAAAAAAAAAACAAGAAAAAATTCTCCAGGTGGGGATAAGAGCAGTGCACGAGTCTGGCTAGGATTTTCTCATGTGACTAAGGGAGGGCTGTGATTGAAGCTGGGCCGGTCAGGGGCCAGGACCTGCCTGGATTTAAACAGGGTGCTCATTTAACAGTGATGATGGCTGGTTAGGGATGTATGCAGACATTTTATTTGGATTTTTGGCGGTGGTGGATGGAACTACAGCTGCTGGTTGAGCCCTTGGTGCACACAGCAACCCTAGAGAGGACCTGACTAGCCCAGAGGTCAGCAGTATCAGAGCTGAGGAACACTACTTTAATTTATTTCATTTTGTCATCATTGGTAGATGTTCCTGGCACCTTGACACATGTGGCATCAGAGGACAGCTCTGTGGAGTTCTCTTCTTCCAGCTTCCTGTGCGTTCTCCAGAGTGAGTCCATCATCAGGCTTACCAGGCAAGGAAGCACCTTTATGGGCTGAGCCAGCCAACCCATCCCAGTGGGTTTTGTTTTTAGTTTTGTTTTGTTTTGTTTTGTTTTTTGATACAGGGTCTCATGTGGCCCAGACTGGCCCATAATTTGCCTTGCATCTGAAGGCAGCTCTGAATTCCTGAGGGCTGGGTTGGGCCTTGAGCACAGGAACTACTGACTTCATAGCTCCAGAAGTTAGTATCTCCTGAGGTTCTGTGAAGTTTCTTAACTGTTTCCCTGCATAGCACTGTTGTAAAAGCAGTAATTTAGTATGAATCTTAAAGGTACTTATTAAGAAAACTCAAACCTGAACCCAGTTATTGGGGTGATTGCTGGAAGAACAGAGAAGCAGAACAAGCCACAGCTATCTCACCTTGCTAATTCCTCAGGTGATTCTGGTTCCTCAGGCTGGAAGCTTCTGAGTCCTCATCCCAATGGCTCTCAGCTGAACTGTGCTGCTCCAAAACCTGAATGCTAAACCAGCCAAATGCTTAACTAACTACATGCTTTACTCGTTTAGTTCCTGGTCCTCACGCCTTATATACCTTTCTCTTTCTGCCCCCACTCCCTGGGATTAAAGGTTGGGTTTCTGGGATTATAGTCGTGGGTCACCTTGCTTAGCTGTTTCTAAAGTGGTCTAGAACTCAGAGATCTGGCTAGCTCTGCCTCCTAAGTGCTGGGATTAAAGGTGTGCACCACCACTGCCCAACTTCTGCTATGTCTTGCTCTGACCCATTTTCTAGCCACCATTTCTGTCTTTGTTCTAGTGGCTGTCTGTTTTCTGACCCCAGATAAATTTATTTTGGGGAACACAATATTTCAGGCAACACAATACCCACCACACAGTAATATAGAGCTCCTCCCTACCTCTCTTATAGGTCACCACTTTGAACAAAATTATGTTTATCTCTAGGAATTATAAGTTGTTGTTTGTGGGTTATGATCATCCCAAGATTTGCTCAGCAGGGCTCCATCTTCAGCACCACAAAGAAGAAACACTAAGCCTAATGGCAGCCATGGTCCCTTTAGTCTGTTTAGAATGCCTGTGCCTGGGGAGTTGACAGGGTCTGCAGTTGTTTATTTTTGAGACAGGGTTCTCACTGTGTGACCCTGGCTGTCCTGTAACTCATAGAGATCCACCTCCTGAGTCCTCTAGAGTAAAGGTGTGGGCAGCTAAATTATGCTTGGCAGTAATTTGCTCTTCTGAGAAAAGATTTTTGGGGCTAGAGAGAAGGCTCAGCAGATCTTAGGGGGCTAGAGAGATAGCTCAGAGATTAAGAGCACTGGCTGCTCTTCCAGAGGGCCTGAGTTCAATTTGTAGAACCCACATAGCAGCTCACAACCATCTATAATGAGATCTGGTGCCCTTTTGGGCCTGTAGTGATACATGCAGGCAGAATTCTGTATATCTAATAAATAAAATCTTAGTAAAAAAGGGAAGGGTAAGTGTTTGTTTATTTGTTTGTTTGTTTGCTTGTTTGTTTTCAAGACAGCTTTTCTCTGTGTATACCTACCTGGCTGTTCTGAAACTAGGTCCATAGACCAGGCTGGCCTTGAACTCATAGAGATCTGCCTGCCTCTGGCTCACAGAAGCTAGGATTAAAGGTGTGTGACTCTGTCTGGCCAAAAAGAAATAGATCTTAAAGAAATGAAAAGATTCCCCCCACCTACCCAACTCCCGCCCTTGAGATGGTTCAGCCAGTAAAGGCGCCGGCTGCTTGCCTGATGTCCTGAGTTCAGTCCCTAGGACCAGCCTGGAAAGACCTCAGCCCACAGAAGTCTCACTCACCACAGTAAATAACTCCCTAAAAGCAAGACATTTAAAGAGGCTTATTATTGAGCTCATGGTTCTGTAAGTCTGTGCACAAGGACAAGAGAATTAAGGAGCTTCCCCTCACCTCAGCCATGGAGCTCACAGGCACAAGAGTCTAGCACCCACATACCCTGGAAGGAACAGTCCTGGGGGCCCCAAACAGCACTGTACCAAGAGGTGCAGGCCCAATGACACTCCACTCGATCTAGACCTTTCAGCCATCAATGGTAAGTGGTTTCTTTTAGCCCCTCAGCGGCTGAGCTTGTAAGGATGGTCCCAGCCGTAGAAAGCCCTTGTTGCCAGTTTGACTCACTGCTGTGAGAAGAGTTTGTGCCTTTCATGCACACTAGGCCTAGGACTGTGAGTCCCAGTGTGTTCTCAACTGGCACAGTGCGTCAGTTCCCTCCTGCCTGGTGGGGTGGCAAGTCCCAGGCTGGGTGGCTGCACCAAGTACAGGTCACAGGCTGGGTGGTGGTAATAGGTGTGGGTCCCAGGTGGGATGACAGCAGCAGGTGTGGGTCCCAGGTGGGATGACAGCAGCAGGTGTGGGTCCCAGGTGGGATGACAGCAGCAGGTGTGGGTCCCAGGTGGGATGACAGCAGCAGGTGTGGGTCCCAGGTGGGAGGACAGCAGCAGGTGTGGGTCCCAGGTGGGAGGACAGCAGCAGGTGTGGGTCCCAGGTGGGAGGACAGCAGCAGGTGTGGGTCCCAGGTGGGATAACAGCAGCAGGTGTGGGTCCCAGGTGGGGTGGCATCAGCAGGTGCAGGTCCCAGGCAGTGCTTCTGTCATAAAGGGCATGAAGGCCTGGGTGCTGGGGCCGAGGGTGACATCTTCCTCTTGTGACAGTCTGAGTCATGAGTCAAGAGGCACCTGTTACGTCCTTGGCCACTTACAGTGGCACAAGCCTGAAGCCCCAAGCTGGGGTAGGAGGATTAAGTCTTAGGCCAACCTGGACTACATCTCCAAAAACCAACTGAAAGACTCTTTTTTAAATAAACAAAATGGTGCATTTTAGACAAAAGCATGTTCAGAGAGGCTCCCCAGCTAGACAGGACAATGTCAAAGAAAGCCAACCCCAAGTCCTTTACCACCCCTCAGAGAAAGAGAACCCTTCAAAAGAAGAGACAGGTGATACAGAGGTATTGGGCAGTGGGTAGCTCTGACTCCCAACACTTAAGGCTTCAAGTCAGAGGCAGCCAGTCCTCCTCTAGGACAGAGGCCAGGACTGTGCTGCCCATGAGACCTGCTCAGGTGTGTGTGTGTTCATATACTGAGTGGGGTAGGGGATACCCCTACAATTCCCAGGCAAGAAGAGACCTTTCTTCACCCCCAACCCTTCTGACATTATTTCCATTTGAACCTATAAAGTATACAGATGTTGGGGATTCTGCCATACCTGGAAGAGGCAGGTGAACATGGCTTACTGAGAACTGAACAGCTGGACACTGCAGGATCTTCAGCAGACCATGGACATGATGGAGTCACAGATGATGCTGGCCCTGCTGTTTGTGAAGGTAGCTTAGCTGGCCCTCATGAACACCAGTGTGTCTTCTGCCATTCTCCCCCACCCCACCTGAGTTGCTCTTGCACTCACAGATGGAAGTGTGGTGATATTATGTTCCTCAAAATGTTCTGCACTCTAATAAACTTATCTGGGGTCAGAGAACTGAACAGCCACTAGATATAGAGGCCAGAAAATGGTGACACACACACCTTAAATTCCAGAGGCAGAAATCTGCCTGGATCTCTGTGCGTCAAGGCCACACTGGAAACAGCCAGGCCTGGTGACTCACGCCTTTAATCCCAGAAAGTGATGGCAGGAAATGGAAAGGTATATAAGGCGTGAGGACCAGGAACTAGAGTGGGTTAAGCTTTCAGGCTTTCGAGAAGCAGTTCTGTAGTAGGAATCTTAAAAGGTTCTTATTAATGAAGCAAAAACCCAAGGCCAGTTATTGGGGTGAATGCTGGAAGATCAGAGACACAGAACAAGCCACGGCTACCTCACCTTGCTAGTTCCTCAGGTGATCCTGTTTCCTCAGGCTGGAAGCTTCCGAGTCCTCATCCCAATGGCTCTCAGCTGGACTGTGCTGCTCCAAAGCCTGAATACTTCTCAAGCCAAATGATTAACTAACTAAATGCTTAACTCACTACATGCTTTTCTCCTTAGTTCCTGGTCCTCACACCTTATATACCTTTCTCTTTCTGCCCCCACTCCCTGGGATTAAAGGTGTGTACCACCACTGCCCAACTTCTGTTATGGCTTACTCTTCCTATTTTCTAGCCACCATTTCTGGCTTTGTTCTAGTGGCTGTCTGTTCTCTGACCCCAGATATGTTTATTTTAGGTAACACACAATATTTCAGGGAACACAATACCCACCACACAGTTCAGCTGAGATTCATTCTGGATGAGGACTCAAAGGCTTCCAGTCTGAGCAAACAGCATCAGCTGAGGAAATGGCGAGGTGATGTGGCTATGGCTTGTTCTACTTCTCTGATCTTCTAGCTTTCACCCTAATACCTGGCTCCAGGTTCAATCTTAATAATAAGACCTTATAAGATTCATGCTACATGAAAGAGAACATGATTCTGCTGGAGAAGGATGAGAAGGACTCGGCAGCCATGTGCAGTGAGGAGAGGCTACAGGACATGTGCTGGAGATGCAGCACCAGCTGCTGCTCTAGCAGAAAATCCAGGAGCAGAATGAAATCCTGGATGCCCAGGATGATCTGAGCATGCTCCTGAAGCCAGGGGTGCATGAGGGAGCAAGGATCAGGTGTCACCTCTTGCATTCTGCCCACTCTGCTCCTGATGTTAGCACGGATTGTGTTTGGACACCTGGGTCTGCCACAAGATGTGCAGAATCCTTGGCACCTACCAGCTTATGGCAGCAATTTCATCTGCCAACCATCCCACCCTGGTGCCTAGCACAGCAACAGAATCCCATCAAGGGCAGATCAGAGGGGTGCCTGGATGAGATGGCTAAGTCAGCCTCCAACCTTGTGACTTTCCTATGTCCAGGAAACCCAAGGCTGGAGGCTGCCAACACCCTATTGGCTGAATTCTCAGTCTGTTAAGGAATCCTGGGGCAATTTTCTAAAGCTAAGAACATGTCTTCCATGACTGTACCCTTATCACAAAGCCAGAGTAACCATCCCCATCTTCCAAGTGCCGGGATTAGAGGCATGTGTCACTACCACCTGGCAATAGCCTCCAAAACATGGATGAACCTGTGTAGAGAGCTGCGTGTAGCCGCACCCTAAAGATGGTGCTGGCTTTCACCCTCTCTGCCTTCCCGATGGCAAACACTCTTTATAGTAAACAGCTCCTTATTTGGCTATGGCTGGATTCGTGTGCCACTGGCATATGCGTGAACCTGTGGATAGTGCCCACGTGGCTGCCTGGGGTTGGTAGCCCAGACCTACTTAGGTTCTGGGAGAGGCTTGCCCCAGGGGAGAGACAATGCAACTAACCAAGGTTCTGATTAAACTGTATTAAGAAGAGTCCCGTTGTTGCGTCATCCTTGCTGGTCGAGGCGGGCACGACAAGTGGTGGCCCGTACGGGGACAACGAAGAAACGAACATACAGGGAAAATTACCACGTCTCTCCGGACTCAGAACTTTTTACAGTCAGGCGGTATACCGGTAAGTCCTCAGGAAAAAACTGAGGATCCGCAACAAAAGCGGGTTCTTACGCTCACCTGTAGACAAAGGGGGAGCGGGTAATTTAGTAGAGCTGCGACAAAAGCGGACGGGTAATTAAAATAACAAAGTCAACAAGTGAAACCTGTGCTGCGACTATAGCGGACGGGTAATTTGCATAACAAAACAAGCAGGTGAAACAAAACAAGCAGGTAAAACAAAACAAGCAGATGAAACCGGAGGGCTGGGGCTGTTCTGTAAAGGCTCCGAGAAACCTCTGAGAAACTTCTCAAATTGAGGGAAAAAAAGATATATACTAACATGGGCGCTTCCTCCTCGCACCCAATTTTTCTGGCTCTTAACGAGCTGCTTCTCTCTAAGAAATTGAAAATAAAAAAACACACCCTAGAGTGGTTTTTGGAACAGTGTGATGTAGTTGCTCCTTGGGTTTGCAATTTCAGGAAGCCTCACAGTGCCTTCCTGGGAGAAATTGGAAAGAGACCTAGATTTGGATACTGGAGCGGATTGCAGGAGCAGATCGCAGTATCATAGCTAGCAAAGATTGGCCTCGAGGTTGGCCTATACAGGCTTCCTCACAAACATTGCAGGGATTGGGTTATGCCAGTGTTCCAAATATTAGTGCAACTTTGTTAAATTGACAAGATTCAGAAGGTCACTCTGGCGTTATGCAACCCTATGTCCTTGAACTTCCAGTGTCCCTCTGGGGGAGGGATCTTATGAAATCCATGGGCTTTCAGTTGAGTAATGAATACTCCAAGGAATCTAAAAATATTATGAAAAACATGGGGTGTCATCCTGATTTTGGCCTGGGAAAATTTTTATAAGACAGAAAGGAGCCAATACAAGCAGTACCTAGGAAACCCAAACACGGGTTGGGTTTTTCCTAGGGGCGGCTGAGGAGGGCATTCCCATATCCTGGATAACGGAGGAGCCAGTGTGGGTTCCTCAGTGGCCACTCTCCTCTGAAAAATTACATACTACATATCAATTAGTGAAAGAACAATTGGAGGAAGGGCACATTAAACCCTCCCTTTCTCCCTGGAATACACCCATATTTGTCATCAAAAAAAATCAAAAAAATGGAGATTGTTACATGATCTTAGAGCTATAAATGAACAAATGAAAGTTATGGGACCCATACAGCGTGGTCTTCCATTACTGTCAGCCTTGCCTGAAAATTGGCCCATTATTGTGGTAGATATTAAGGACTGCTTCTTTTCCATTCCACTGAATAGCAAAGACAGTGAGAGATTCGCTTTCACTTTACCGTCCACTAATCATGAGGAACCTGATAAAAGATATCAGTGGGTTGTATTGTCACAAGGCATGGCCAACAGTCCTACTATATGTCAATTGTTTGTAGCTACTGCTTTAGAACCCTTGAGAGCATGTTTTCCTGGCTTGAGATGCCTCCATTATATGGATGATATACTGTTAGCAGCTAAAGAGGAGAGCATTCTTCAAGAAGCATATAGCTCACTTGTAGAACTGCTAAAACAAAAGGGACTGTGTATTGCCCCTGAGAAGGTGCAACAGAACAAAGTTGTCAATTATCTTGGCTCTAAAATAACTAATCATCATATCATGCCACAAAAGGTAGAGTTAAGGAAGGATCATCTTTGCACATTAAATGATTTTCAGAAATTATTAGGAGATATAAATTGGATAAGAGAAAGTTTAGGAATGGCCAATTATGAATTAAAACCATTATATGATATTCTAATTGGAGATGCAGCCTTGGATTCACCGAGACAATTAACCAATGCAGCCCGGAAAGCCTTAACAAAATTAGAGGATAGGCTACAAAGAGCTTTTCTTCAAAGAATACAAAATAATGATGATATTACCCTGTGCATTCTACCTACCCAGTTACAACCTACGGGGATTTTATGACAAAAAGGACCCTTGTTGTGGATTTATACTAAAATCTCACCTACAAAATCAATTGAGTATTATCCTACTGCTGTAGCATTACTTGCGCAACAGGGTATTCAGCAATGTTTACAATATTTTGGAGCATCACCACAAACGCTAGTTGTTCCTTATGATTCTACTCAAGTCAAGGTATTATGTGCTGCCATAGATGATTGGGCAATTCTGCGTTGTACCTATCCAGGACACATAGATTGCCATTATCCTAAACATCCACTATTAACTTTCTTTAAAGAACATCCTGTAGTTTTCCCTAAGGTAACTGCTTCGCAGCCCATTCCAGGAACAAGTGTTATATTTACAGATGGGTCTAAGACAGGCTGTGGTGCTTATATGGTGGATTCTACTAAACCTGTAAAGCATCAATTCTTGCCAGGTGCACCTCAACAGATGGAGCTTTCAATAGTTCTTAAAGTTTTCAAGCCTTGTCCATTTGCATTTAATTTAGTGTCAGATTCTAGTTATGTTGTTAATGCCTTAAAAAGCCTTGAATGTACAGGGCCCATCAAATCTTCTAGCCCTGTTAGCTCATTGTTTAGCCAATTACAGAAACTGATCTGACAACGTAAAAATCCCTTTTTTGTGCAACACATCTGCGCACATACCAGTCTGCCAGGTCCATTGGCTAAAGACAATGATATGGTGGACCAATGTACTAGACAGGAATGGATGTTTATGGCTTCTGCCATACAACAAACACATGCTTTCCACAAAGAATTTCATGTTAATACAAGGACATTACAACAAAAGTTTTCTATCTCACGTGAGGATGCACAAAAGATGGTAGTAGATTGTCCCCAATGTGTCATTTTTCATCATCCTTCTAGATTAGGAGTTAACCCTCGTGGTCTGCTCCCCCTAAATATATGACAAATGGATGTTACACACATCTCTGAATTTGGACGTGTCAAATATGTACATGTATCTGTTGATACCTTTTCTGGAATCATTCATGCCACCCCAATGGCAGGAGAGAAAGCCTCTCATGTTATTGCTCATTGCTTAAAAGCTTGGACAACATGGGGTAAGCCTCAACAGCTAAAAACAGACAATGGTCCTACATATACCGGACAGAAGTTCGCTTCCTTCTGTCAACAGATAAATGTGCAACTTGTACATGGCCTACCATATAATCCACAAGGTCAAGGCATTGTGGAGCATGCTCATCGCTCCTTGAAGGAGTTGCTTCAAAAACAAAAAGGGGGAATAGGCTATGGCCGTACCCCTAAGGACAGACTCTCTCTTGCATTATTTACTCTGAATTTTTTGAATTTGGATGCTTCCAATTGTTCTGCTGCAGACAGGCATCATTGTCAGCACAGTCCTTCTAAAGGAATGATGAAATGGAAAGATGCCTTGACAGGTGTTTGGCACGGACCTGATCCCGTGCTGACATGGGCACGAGGGTCTGTTTGTGTTTTCCCACAGGATCAGCAAGGCCCGGTGTGGGTTCCTGAGCGCCTCGTGAGAAGAGTCCAGTGCCAGGAAGAACATGTCTGCGAGGACAGTGATCTGTTTGCACTAATGATGATTCAGCTGGGAATGACGGACCAAAGATGGGGGATACTGTCAGTGTTCCCAAGACCAATGCCAGTCCGTCATGATGCAATATTATTCCCACGGCTATTCGGTAGTAATAAAAGTATGGATGTTCCATACCTCCCTATGGACCCAGAGGAAGCTCCTATAGGAGAAAATAGGTCTTTTGATTTAAACGGAATTCTTTGTTTCCAAATTGTCAGAAACAGATCAGATGTTTCCCCATGTGTCTTGATATATAACCAGACGGCTGGATGGTTTGATTTGCCTGGACCAGGCCCTTGTTTTTCAGCCAATGCCTCTTGGGTGTCTGGATGGTGGCCTGCTAAAGCGTTGGGAAATGATACACCTGGTCAACCAAAATGGGCCCCCTTTTGTTGGGGTCAAGATGGAGGGAACGTCTGGCCCTGGACAGGTTGTCAGTCTCGTATTATGATCTGGGCCAATCAAGGGAAGAGTTTCACCTTTTCTCCTGGAATAAGCACAGACTTTAATCAGACTTTTGCAGGTAGTAATTATAGTGAACAAAATCCCTCTTAGTTGTATATTTCTAATCCTTTTGATAATTGGCTATTGTGTGGCATTAATGGAAGTTGCATGAATTTAGAGCCCCTAGTTATGATTGCTGGGGGAGTGCATGGAATTAGTCAGTTTTCATGGAGTAGCTCCAAGCCTTGGGGCTCCTGGGATTCTGTGCCTGGCCCATTATCCACAGGCATCACTGCCAAAATTGATTCAGGCTGTGCGTATGACAGAGTTAAGCCACTGGCTAATATTACTTATAATCCTACTCCAGTTTGTGTGTATCCTCCATTCTTGTTTGTAGTGAGCAAAGAGAGGCCTGTATCTTGCCATAATAATACCTGTTTTTATACTCAATGCTGGAATGCTTCTAAATATGATTATGCCATAATTACCCATATGCCTCGCTGGGTGCCTATGCCAGTTGATGCTCCTAATGCTATGACCCTGTTTAGACAAAAAAGAGATTTTGGCATTACTGCCGCCATTGTTACAGCTATTTCCTTGGCTGCTGTTGGAGCCGCTACAGCCGCCATTGCCATGAGTCATACTGTACAGACGGCACAGACCTTGAATAATCTTTCTGCCAATATGGCACATGTTCTAGATGTACAAAAGGGCGTCAGTGCTCAAATACGAGGAGGATTGATGGTGGTCAACCAGAGAATTGACCTGGATCAAGAGCAAATTGATACTCTCTGGCAGATTGCCCAACTCGGCTGCCAATGGAAGTATGAAGGGTTATGTGTGACTAGTGTCCCATATAATAATTTTACCCATGCTGCAGATTTATCTAAAAGGTTGTCTAGTTATCTTTTAGGCAATTGGACCGGAGAGTTTGATAACCTGATGGACCAGCTGAGAATGGCTATTGTCACGGTGAATTCGACCTGAGTGGATACCGGACTGACGGAGGGTTTATCTTCCTGGATTGCTACAGCCATGGATCACATGAAGGAGTGGGCGGGAATAGAAGCCCTAGTAGGCTTACTGGTGCTCACCTCCCTAGTATGCTTGTGGTGCATTTGTCGCACTAGGATCTCACAGCATCGCCATGCGGCCATGATTGTCCAAGCCTTTATGGCCATTGATGCAGGACAGTCCCCCCAAGCCTGGTTGGCTACTTTAAAAGATATTTAGGCACAGGATGCAAGGCCTGCACACTGCACTTGAGGTTATGATACGCTGACCTCAAAAAGAGCAAGTCTGATTGCATGTGGGTTGGTACCCTAACTCCCACCTCTGTGAAAAGGGTATTGGACAGGTCTAGTGTTCTCTGGGTGGACGACGCCTGGACAAACATTAGTACATGTTCCATTTTAGCAGAGATCAGACCTCTACTCTTGCCTGTTGCTCTGTAAAACAAAAAGGGGGAACTGTAGAGAGCTGCGTGTAGCCGCACCCTAAAGATGGCGCTGGCTTTCACCCTCTGCCTTCCCGATGGCAAACACTCTTTATGGTAAACAGCTCCTTATTTGGCTATGGCTGGATTCGTGTGCCACTGGCATATGCATGGACCTGTGGACAGTGCCCACGTGGCTGCCTGGGGTTGGCAGCCCAGCCCTACTTAGGTGCTGGGAGAGGCTTGCCCCGAGAGAGACAACGCAACTAACAAAGGGTCCTGATTAAACTGTATTAAGAAGAGTCCCGTTGTTGCGTCATCCTTGCTGGTCGAGGCGGGCGCGACAAACCTGTATTCAGATTGTTAGCCCAGCCTACAGAGCAATTTTAGAGTGTTTGATGATTGGGTGACTCTCAGGGATTTGAAGCCTATGTGTCTCAAATTGAGTATTCCCAACCCATAAGTGTGTATATGTATGAATACCTGACAATTTTCTCTCAAGTTTATAAAAATCTAGTGAAATTATACATAAACTTGCTGGAGTTGAGTGACTTCAGTGTAGAAGCTTAGTTCTGAAGAAGTTTTCTTTGTATTTCAATAGTGTTTTCTGAGACTTTTTTTTTTTGAGAAAGTGTTTCTCTGTAGTCTTGACATGGAACTCTATAGACCAAGCTGGCCTCAAACCCACACAGGTACACCTGACTCTGTTTCCTAAGTACTGGTGTTAAAGGGATGTGCCACTGTCTGGCTAAAAGAGTAATTCTATTGGTAGGGTTCTTGCCTAGTATAAATGATGCCCTGGGTTCTATTCCAAGCACCGCCCAATCCTCACATGGTGATGCATGTCTACATTTCAGAACATGAAAGCGGGGGCAGGAGGGTCAGAAGGTGCTGCTTTGTCCTTTGCACTGCCATGATGCTAGTTCACGTTCTCACATTCTTAACCTCAGGTAAACACTGACACTGTGTCCTATCTAGCTCATTAGGTCAGAACAGGTGAGAACCCGCATCTTTTGTTCTGTGTTGCTTGAACTCAGGATCCTCCTGCCTCACCTTCCTGAGTGCCACAGTTACAGGCTATCTATTCAGTTACAATCATGTGAAGCACAGTGAACGTTAACAAGTCATTTTCTAAGCCCAGCATGATGCTCATAACCCTGGCACTTGGGAGATTGAAGTGGGAAAGTAGAGAATTTAAGGCTGACCTAGACTAGAGAGTAATACCCCATGTCAACAAAATCCTTTTCTAAGTCATTGTTTCTCAACCTGGGTGGTACTGATTCAGAAGAGAAAACTGTCAGGGAAAGGGTGGGTGGTGCCCTGTATCCTGTGCCATGTTATACTGTGGCATGTTTAGCAGCATCTTTGGCTTCACAGGATGACAGAGGCACTTTTTTCCCAAGGCAAGCCAGCCAGAATGCCTCCAGACATTGCCTAATATCCTCTGAGCTGCAGAACAGTCCCTGATGGAGATTGCCTGGGGAAAGAGGGAGTGGATTATCCCCTGGGGATGGATGAGCAGGCTTGGAAGGGCCTCTTCCTGAGAGAAGGGACCCAGTGGGTTATCCCTACAGCCCATTTCTCTACCCACATCTCTGAAAAGGTTCCAGTCCTAAAAGGGATATCAATGCAAGATCTGCTCCATGTCATGAAGAATAAATTGTGTTCTAGAGCCTGGGTGAGACATGGATCAGGGATGGCCTGCCGTAACTGAGTCAGTGTCCTTGTCCTGCCCATCCCCAGAAGCACCACTACAGAGAGCTCCCAACTGAGGTACACCAGGCACTAGGACAACTCCCTGCTGGCTTCATCCAGTACTTCACACACCGCTTCCCAAGGCTGCTGCTCCACACTCACCATGCCCTGAGAACTTGTGCTTCTGAGGGCTTCTTCCTGCCCTACTACTCACCAGCTTTGGATGCTGGGAGGTCCTGCCAGATGTCACAGAGCTGAGACAACCAGGTGCCCCAGAGCTGGACCAAGGAGTTAAGCCTGTGGCTCAGCCTTGTCTAGGGAGCATCAAAATATTGGACAGTAGTTTAGCATCCTGAGGCTGTTGGAACAGAGGAATACTCTGGGTTCAGGGTACTCAGAAAAATACAGGATAAGAAAAGATATGCACATATATTGAATAAATATAAAGCCAAGGAAAGAACAGTCTCAAATTCAATAGAAATATATCTATACAAGGTATACAGTAGGCTGAGGGCAGGGGAAGAGGTTATAAACTCAGAACCAAACATATACAAACATAACTTATACATTAACCCCTTCCCCACCCAGCCCCATGGACACGGGCACTGAACAGCAGTCCCAGAAGCCAGCAATGCAGCCCCAGGCAGAGCTTGCAGAGTGAAGGGGCACTAGCCCCAAGGACAGAGGCCTAGGAATTGTCCTCGAGTTTGTTGCTGGTAGACTTTGAGCTCAGCAGCCTGTCTACCATGGTGTGGGCATAGCACAGCTGTCTACCCAGTTCCTCACAGCAGCCATATTCCTCCAGAAGGCTCAGGCAGTATGTGTGGAAGTCCTGGTTCTTGTTGATGCAGGTCACAGCTGCCATCATGGGGCACAGGATAAGTTTGGTGTGGTCCTTGGCGGGAAGAAGGGAGTAGGTGAAGAGCTCAGCTGGTGCCTGAGGTCGAGGCAAAGGGGAGGAAGGCCCCACACTGGGTGAAAGGGACAGCACTTCCACCCCACCCAGCCACCCCAAGTACAGGCCCCTGCACACCTGGAAGAAGTTAATCTGTACAGTGCCATTGCTGAGGTACAGAAGGATGCTGTGGCTTGTGCGGAGCCATTTTTCAGGTAGGGCAGCTGGGCCAGCTCATCACCTTCCCAGGGTGTTGTGTTGACCCCTGCCTGCATATTGGCCCCTGCCTTCATGTTGGCCCCTGCCTTCATGTTGGCCCCTGCCTTCAGCAGGTGTTCACTCATGTAATTGCGGAAATACTTGAGGAGTGTGATCTGGAGGCAAAGTTGGGGTAGGGATTCCAGAATGAGGGCCTGACCCTGAGGCAGCCCCCGTGCCCTGCCACACCACCCCTCAGCAGCCAGTTCTTACCTTCTTCATCAAGGAGTTAGGGTGGGAGCTCATGGTGGGGTAGGACTCCGTGCCATCCTGGTCTATGTACTGGAGGCTGTCACCATCGTTGTAGAGGACAAGGCATGTTGAGTCATTGAAGAGTGCCCCTGTACTGTTGTCACAGAGCTGATACCCTAATGGCAGAGGGAGGTGGACAAAGGCTGGGAATAGCTCAGTAGTAGAGTGCTTGCATGTATTAGGCCCTAACAATTCTTGGTAGCACAGCCACACAGTTACAGACATCACTCACTTGTTCAAAGGCTACCATGACAACACCATCCCTTGCCCATTGCACAATCTAAAGATACATACCAAGTCCATACTTCTTTGATTGGTCTACCCACTGGCTGACCCAGAAGATGGGGATGCATGCAGGATCCTCAGCCTCCTCTGGGATAGAAACAGAGCACTGGTTAGGCCAGCCCCTTCTGCTGTCTTCTCAGATAGCCCTCCCTAGTGCTGGGGGGGCATCCCATGAAGCCTGGGGAGGCCTCTGACGGCACAAACCCAGACACCCAAATGAAAAATTGCAGCCCAGGACGTCAAGTCCCAATTTGTTAAGTGGGCCCCTTTACTGTGTCTCAGGAACTGTGGTAGGTGTGGATAGGAAAAGACAACCCTAGGCTTCTAGAAGGAGCCACATACCAACCACAGAGATGAAGAGTAATCAAAGTCTCTAAGCTGCTCTGTCATTTACATCAGGGCTGGTGGAAGCCTAGTGCCCCAGATTAAAGTGGTGAAGAAATTGAGCAGACCCAACAATTCCTGCAATGCTAGAACCAACTCAGTGCACACGAGTCCCAGCTGCAGATACATGAATACATTGGGAAGAAATGTTACGGAGAATTAAGTAAGATTGGGAAGTGCTGGCAGTGGGTGTCAGGGTGGTGACAGTGGGCACAAAAGCCCTGAGGCTAAAGCTGACCTGCTTCTCTTGAGGACCAAGGGATTAATTCCCTGGGCAGAAAGGAAACAAAAGACACAGCTGTGCAGAGGTGACCTATCAGAATGAGATGGGGCAGAAACAGGTAGAAGGCATTTCAAGAGGGCCTTGGGTGTCAGGCTCACTCATCTGGATCCTGATCTCCAGGAAATAGGGGCTCTGCTTGCTGACTGAGATACCCTGACTTTTTCAGATGGGAAGCCCCTGCAGGACTCACCTTGCTGCACCAGCCTTCACTCTGATGGCATGGGGACAATGACCCTGGTCAGCTGCTATAGTATGTCACCGAGGTGGCACTCGATGGCCTCCCTGAACCCCAAAGCTAACACAGAGAAGATGATGCAGATAATGTTTGAAACTTTCAATACCAATTTGCTGTCCTCAAAAAATGCTGTGGAAGCCTACAACGTGTTGATGTGCGAGGCTGCGGTGAATGGAAATCTCTGTGGACAGCTTCTCCTTCTGGGAGGGCGTGAGCAAAGACTTAGGAACCATCTAGGCTGCGAACACCTCCTTTGTGTTTGAGTCTGAGATCTCGAAGCATTTGACAAAGCCTGCTTTACTCAGAAAGCGTCCCCTTACATAAAGGCACCCGCTGCATTTGTCCACTAAGACCTCTGGAATCTTTTTCAACAGTGGGGCGGCCACTGGGGCACTGGGACCTGCATCTCGCTGGACCCGGGCTTTCTGAAGGTCGGTTGGTGCTCGAGCCAGCTTTCTAGCTTTGTCTGCTACCTTCATGCTCCTAAACTTGCTCTGCTTCCCCCAAATTCAAACAAGGCCCTGGGAACCTTTCAAAGGCCTGCGTGTCGCTGATTGGTCACAGGGATTTAAAACAGAAGCCACTCAGCACTCTGCAACATGTGAGTGCTCTATGGTGCAGCTCCTTTTAAAACATGTATCTTGTGAGCAAGAAACTTGATGGGCAGGGACTTGAGGACTGAATGCACGTGGGATAGCCTGGGAAACCAAGAACGAATTCGATGCGCAGAGATCGCCAGCCTGACCAGATTTGGTCCTGGTTTCTTCTCAGCCACAGAGTGCTCATGTGGTTCACCTTTGCCTCATTGTCCTGTGAAGATCTAACACCTTCTTCTGGCTTTAAAGTGGCTGCTGGGGATTCCAACTCATAACAGGTTCCCTGTCTGCTGAGCTGTCTCTCCAGCAACCCCCACCCTTGAAATTTTTAATAATTTATTTTTTAATAATTTAATAAAAAACTGTCTTTCCATCACTGCTGCCATTGTTGCTATTATAACAGTGACGACCACCACTACTACTGTTTCTGGGATTGCCACTTCATAATTGGTTACTACAGCTAGCACAGTGGAGACCCTGGCAGCAAAAGTAGCTACCACAATTAGTTAATCTTTCATTAGGGCATGACAAATTTAAATCAATAGTTATATACATCTTGATTGGCTTTGAAAGTTATAAATTTACAAACTCAAGTTCCATTTGCTTTTGGGATGCCATCTTACAAGGACTCCAATTTGCAGTAAGGCTCATTTATCATGGACCTGGGTTCCAGCAGATGAAAAAAGCTGCTGTACGTCTTAGGAGGAGTCATTGGGGAGGTCTCCTCCAAGTCCACTACAACCTTTGCACAGAGAATTTCTGAGGGTTGGGGATGTGGTTTAGTGCTTGCCTAGAATGCACAAACGACTGTGTAAATTGAGTACAGGTACAAGCCTGTAATCTCAGAAATCTAGAGGCAGGGGATCAATCCAAAGACATCCTTAGCTCTAGGGCAAGTTGAAGACCAAACTGGAATACACAGACCCAGTTTCAAAGAATTAAATTTGAGTGCAAATCCATACCTCATAATTCTTGCTGTCAAGACCAAATATTCAAAGAAATGGATGAGAAAACTAGAGACACCCAAAAGAATGCTCATCTCTCCAAGGCCAGCATCTACTTAGGCTCACAGTGCTACAGGTGTGGGAAAGTGCTCTTAAAAGTGGTTGCCTTCCCCCCCACCCAAGATCTGAGATTGGCCACTGGGAATCAATCGCACCACTGAGAAATTTCTATCTAGGAAAGGGATAGTTGGAGTCTGACCCCCACCCCAGCTCCATGCTATTCCTAGCTACACCAGTGGTTTCCAATTTAATGGGTGGGGAGTGGGTGGGTGTTATTTCACAGTGCCAATGTCCCAAGTGTCTGTTTTTAGGTCAGGTTGCTCTCAAACATTAAAGAGCAATGAAAGTCAAAGTGGACTTGAGAGGGAAAGACAAGAGGCAGTAATGAAGGAAAGTGTCTTCTCTCTTATAGGAATCTAGATTTATTAAATTTTATGACGTGAGTGCGTGTGTGCACGTGTGCATGTGTGTGTGTGTGTGTGAGAGGGGGGGGGGGTTACACACAGGTGGAAGTCAAACATCAACCTGTGGGAGTAGTTATCTTCCTTCATTATGTGGGTCCTGGGGAGAGGGAATTGAACTCAGGTTATCAGGTTTGGTGGAAAGCATCTTTACTTGCTGACCCATCTTACTGGTCCAGGAATCTACAATTAGATGAACACACACACACAAGTGAACACAAACATTTAAGATGAACTTCTGGTTGAGTGTGGCAGCACACACCTGTAATTGTAGCATTTATGAAGCTGATCTAAAATTTAAGGTCAGCTGGGATACAAAATGAGACCCGGTCTTAAAATATCAGTCTTGGAGCCGGGCGGTGGTGGCACACACCTTTAATCCCAGCACTTGGGAGGCAGAGGCAGGAGGATCTCTGTGAGTTCGAGGCCAGTCTGGTCTACAGAGTGAGATCCAGGAAAGGTGCAAAGCTACACAGAGAAACCCTGCCTCGAAAAAAAATAATAAAAAAAAATCAGTCTTGGCTTTCTGTGTGTGTGTGTGTGTGTGTGTGTGTGTGTGTGTGTGTGTGTGTGTGAGAGAGAGAGAGAGAGAGAGAGAGAGAGAGAGAGAGAGAGACAGACAGACAGACAGACAGACTGACTAGGGGATGGAACCTAGGGCTTCACACATGCTAAGCAAGTTTCCTATTACTGTCATAATACTAGCCTTCAAGTCATTTATTTATCAAGCTGCTGAATTTCATCTTGGAAATCCCTTATAGCACATGATCCAGTTCATCCATTAGAGAAGAACTTTGGTTAAAAAAAAAACAAACAAAACTTTAATCTCTATGTTCCAGATTTGCTTATTCTGACAGTTCTTAGAACTTTTTTTGAGACATCACATTATGCATTCCTCACTATCCTGGAACTATCAAAACCAGGCTATGCACTTTTTTTGCATAAAAGTGACTTTATGTAGTCCTGTACAACAACAATAAACTGTTAGATAAAAATCCTAATACTCATCATGGATTCCAGTAAGCCAAGCTAAAACCAAAACAGAGTCATGCATGTTAAGATTTAAATGGACATGATGACACCAAATTGTGCATCAGACTTTTTGAGAAATCAGTGTTGAAAGGAGAAGAAATTCCTGAAGGGGAGCAAATTGATTTGAGTAATAGTAAGTTTCCCTCTATCTTAATTCTGCCACAAAAGAGATCACCTGAGGACTGGGATTTGACAAAAGTCAGCACACCTGCCTGATAAGGCCATAGCACTAATTGCTAACACAACAGCAAAAAGTATGAAATTCCCTAAATGTAACTGGAAAATTGATAGTGTTTCAACTAATTCATTGAGAAGTTTACATTCAAAAGCATTGCAGAACTGGACAAAAGTCTCAGAACCAAGCTGTTACAAGGGGTCATGCCTTGCATTCAGGAGGCTGAGGCTAGAAGATTGTTATGAATTGGAGGTGAGCCTGAGCTATAGGGTGAGTTCAGGTGATGAATATAGACTACAAAATGAGACCATAGCAAAAGCAAGTCTCAGGTTTGGATGCATTTGGTCCCAGCACTCAGGCAACAAAGGCAGGTGGATCTGTGTGTGTTTAAGGTCAGCCTTTAATCCCAGCACTCAGGAGGCAGAGGCAGGCGGATCTCTGTGAGTTCGAGGCCAGAGAAACCCTGTCTCGGACAAAAACAAACAAACAAAACCCTGAGCTTGCAGAGGGGCAGGCACCTCCTCCAGCCTCTACTGTGTTGGATGGCTGGATGAGGTCCCTGTCCCTGCCACAGGGCTTGAACTGCTTCAGTAGACCTTGCTTTTGCTTTTCAGTGAGTTTGTGTCCCTGGTGGATTCTTCAGGGGGATCTCATGCCCAGGGCACAACAGTGTGTTGGGTAGCATGTCACTACTGAGCTGCGATATAGAACAGTAGACTTGGAGATATAAAGGATGTACCAATGCTTAGGAGATAAAAAGGCTTACAAAGTACAGTTTAGTTGAGTGAAAGCTGCCTCTAAACCGTGCCAAAGGTTAGTTTGTTAACCAAGACTTAGAGATTAGGATGCTACGATATGTATTTATTCACCAGGATTGTCTCAGTATTTGTCTCCAAACCATGACAGAGAGACAGGCTTGATTTACAACCAGCCACTAGGCCCATCCCTATATCAAAGAACAGTCTTCTAATAAGCTGCTCATGGGCAAGACAGGGCCACAACCAACCTTAAGGCATGGTATGTCATAAAGTTCCAGATGTCTTCTTCAGAAAAGAATAGTTCTGAGAGATGGGCAATATGACACCAGGTCACAACTATTTGAAAAATAAAACATTGTTGTGTTAAGGGTTGACCTGATCAAACAAGGCTTTCATTTATGCCCTGAGGCAGGGAGGAAGAAAATTCTTGGGAGAGCAAGTAACAGCCTGTCTAGTTCTTTGTTTATTGTTTAGAGCCCTTCTCTAAGGAAGAAATAAGCTTGGGACAGTTGGTAATGGCCCAGAACCAGGGCCTTTTGGAGAGGTTGCTTCAGTTCCTGAGAACCAACTCTTTCCTCCACATGGGGCTATGATTATCAGTCCAGAAGCCACTGTGTCCTTAGTAATGTTCTTGAGATACCCTGTGATCTCCTTGTGAAGCATTGTTTGATTAGCCTCCTCCTGAGTTTGTTCCATTTTGTGGTAGTTTGTGCTGACTTCACTGAAGTCTACCATTTCTTTCCATTCCTCCCCCAAAATAATATACAAGATGATATACTTCTTAAGAAGCTTACTTGGTAGGTGACATAGCTTGTGAGAGACCTTTCCAAATGAGCTTTTACCTTTTCTACTTTCTACTTATCCTATCTTTCTTATCCCCAGGCACCTTCACCTCAGGTTCCTGCCACTGAAGGATGACCAGTTGTATCAGGTCACTGGTGTACTTAAGAAATCCTGGGAATATATTTGCTGTTTAAGCCTCCCTTCTGCCTAAGTGGTTAGACTTATAGTCCTCACACCATGTTGAAATTGTAACCTTGAGCATGAACCTAAAAGAAAATTAAGGATGACAGCATATGTGGAATGTAAAATCTGTCTAGGCTGTATTCTGTCTGAGCATTAGCTGTGTATAATATCATTAAAATAATTTTTATTGGTAGAGGCAAGCAGGCAGAGCGGGCAGCCACAGAGGCAGTTGTAATAAAGATTAGAAACTGAGCTACCATCCGCTGAGGACTTAGTGAAAAAAGTTCCTAATCAAGAGCCTGGAACAGGGATGCCTTTAATCCCAACACCCGGGGAAAGAGCCATCTCCGTGGGATGAGACCAGAACAGATCTGAACATTCTGAGGCCAACCCAGCTGCCGATCCTGTGAAACACAACAACTTGGAGGTATTACTGACACTACCCTGCTCAGCTGAAATCCATCCAGGAGAGGATTCAGAAACCTACAGTTTGCAGTCTGAGGAAACAAGAGCAGCTGAGGAGTTGACGAATGAGCAAAACATAACCTGAGAACACAAAAGAAGGAACAGCCCAGCCACCGAACCAGATCACCAGAATCGTAAGTATACTCTTCACCGACTGAGAACAGGTAAGCTCCCATCTCCAGACTGGACGATCAAGTCTCTAGCTCCTAGGCCCTACCCATTGGAGTCCCAGGGACCAGACAGCTACCTTTCCCTGCTCCCCCACCAAAAAAAATCCAAAACAAAAAACCTAACCCCTACAAACCTAACAACCACTGAAACAACAAGCACACTCTACACCAACTGGGAACAACTGCTCCCAGAGACAGAACTCACTAAAACTGATTTGACTAAGCTGCTCCCAAAGAAACAGAGCCCAACAGCACCAATTGAACAAAGAAATCCTAGTGAACCAAGACTAACAAAACAAGAGAGGCACCTTCAGACACAGACACTGCCTGCACCGAACAGAGGAAGAGATGAGTAGACGCCAGTGCAAAAACACAGGCAACAACATGAAGACCTATATGACAACATCAGAACCTAGTGATTCTGAAAAAACCAATGCAGAAGAAACAGACGAAATCAACCCTAAAAATGACTTTAAGATGATAGAGGCCCTTAAAGAAGAAATAAAAAATTCCCTTGAAGAGGAAATAAAAAATTCCCTCAAAGAGGATATGAAAAACTCCATAAAAGGAAATGAAAAACTCCCTTAAAAAGGAAATGAAAAACTCCCTTAAAGAGGAAATAAAAAATTCCCTTAAAGAGGAAATGAAAAACTTGATTAAAGAGAAAGTGAAAAAAAACCCTTAGAGAGGAAATAAAAAATTCCCTTAAAGAAATGGCAGAAAAAAAAAACAAACAAAAAATTGGAAGAAATCAAAGAAAGTCAAGAAAAAGTAATTAAACAGATGAAGGAAACAATCCAAGATCTGAAAAATGAAATTAAGACAATAAAGAAAACACAAACTGAGGGAATGCTGGAAACAGAAATCCTGACTAAATGAACAGGAACTACAGAAACAAGCATAACCAACCGAATGCAAGAGATGGAACAGAGAATCTCGGACAATGAAGACACAATAGAGAAAATAGATGTATCGGTCAAAGAAAACACTAAAGACAAAAAAGTCATGACCAGAAAGAGTGACAGAAGAATCGCCCTGCAAGAATGCAGGGAAATTGTCAGGGTCTTAAGCGGGAAGGAAGAGATCTTGTCCATCCCCGTAACAGAAATTGGTGAAGGAACTGTAGGACCTGAATTAGATGTCAAAACAATAGGTAGCTCCCTTGTCCAAAAGCAAGTCCTTGGACTTACCCCTTACCTACAGCAGCACCCTAGGCTCAGAGAGGGCAATGGGAGTTAGCAGGTCTAGGCTGTGTCAGTTCTCTGCCAGGCTTAGGAGTTCTCAGTTGCCAGTGTTGTTGAGTGTCAACCTCTATGGTATGGCATAGAGGATGAGCCTGCATGAAGGCATTCTGATTTCCAGTGCCCAGGCTGTCAGCAGATAGGACATGGCCTCCTGAGTAGCTAGGGGTCGGGGAAATACTGTGACCAGTGGCCCTGCTTGCCACATTTGAAGCAATTTTTGGCAGAGTTGACTTGGACTGAGCTCCAGTGGGATGTAGCCTTGTGGCTGACTTCCCTTGTACCCCTTGTGGGGGCCATGGGAGACTCAGAGCAGCTGCTAAGCTTTTGGCTTAGAGCATATTCTGTTGCAGCCTTGTCTAACAGGTTGACTTGGCTGTCATTCTCAAGCATTAAAAACTTTAAAAGCCATTTTCACCAATTCATCAATGAATTTGGGGATACTCCTCAGCCTTTTTAATTTTTTCTAATATCTGGTGCTGAGAAATAAAATGGGTGGGAGGCAGGAGTCTGGTGAGACCAACTATAAAAAGAAACTGAGGAAGATTTGGGGGTGTTAGGCCAGCACGCAGGTTGAGACATTGGGAGATATGGGGAAGCAGTGGGAGGAAGAGAGCACAGAAAGGAGGGTAAGGAGGATGATTTTGGTCTTAGATTATTAATTTTTTTTCATTTTACATACCAACCCCAGTTCTCCCTCCTTCCCCTTCTCTTGCCTCCTCACCTCACTCCCACTCTACCCCCAACAAAGTCTGGCATACCAAGTTGAAGGAAAACCTAGCCCCTCCCCATTGTACCAATGCTGAGCAAGGTATCCCACCACAGGGAATGGGCTCCAATAAGCCAGTTCATTCACCTGGGATACGTCCTGGTCCTACTGCCAGGGACCCCACAAACAGATCAAGCCACACAACTGTCACCCACATTCAGTGGGCCTAGTTCAGTCCCATGCAGGTTCCCAAGCTGTCAGTCCAGAGTCAGTGAGCTCCAACTATGACTGGTCAGCTGTCTCTGTGGGTTTCCCCAGCATGATCTTGACCCCCTCTTCTTTTTGTCTTGAATGCTGAATGCCATTTATTGAAGGAGGGAGGAGGTCTTAAACACATGATTACAGCACAATGGGATAACCCCAGAGGGCAGAAGTTCACTTCTGACGTTTTTTTGTTTTTGTTTTTGTTTGTTTTTATTTAACTTTATTTAATGTGCATTGGTGTGAAGTTTTCAGATCCCAGGGAACTAGAGTTACAGACAGTTGTTAGCTGCTATGTGGGTGCTGGGAATTGAACCTGGGTCCTTGGGAAGAGCAGCCAGTGCTCTTAACCACTGAGCCATCTCTCCAGCCCCCTTTCTCATTCTTTTTTTTTTTTTTTAGCTGAGGATCGAACCCCGGGCCTTGCGCTTGCTAGGCAAGCACTCTACCACTGAGCTAAATCCCCAACCCACAATTTTGCAACTAAGCTGTTTTAACGCCCAATATGCTGGATACACAGACAAGGAGCTTCCCTTAAGCATTCAGGAGGATGGAATCTTGCAGTGAATTAGCGTAGGGAGGATATCAAGGTCAAGATCAGCAAACAAGGCAACAGTTACCCAAAACGGGGGCCAGGGTCCAACAGGCCCCGCCTTTTACTAAAGAATGAGCTTCTGACTTAGGTTGCATGGGATGTCAGCAGGTCATGGAGACACTACTGCCTAATAATAAATGAGTTCCTGCTTGACATAACTCCCCACTGCATCTGATTGTCTCCAGATAAGAGGAAGGCTGGGAAATGGGAGAGCAGCACACTTACGTTTCCTTGATTTCAGACCACCTCCTCAGAGGCGATCTAAGTTCCCAGTGGGGTGAGACCCCACAGCTGGTGGTCAACATGGGGCTCTAAAGTATGTTCAGATGAGGACAAGCAATCTTCCAGGGTAAATGAAACCCTAAGTATGGGTAATGAAATCTCTCCAAAAAAAATCACAAGAGCCAGGGGAGGCCAAAGAAGGCAAAGAGGACCAGGAGGGTAAAGAGAACAAGTTTAAAGTCACCCCCTCTGTGCCTTGTGATCCATGTGCCACAAAGGAGCAGACCCCTCACCTTACATCCTAGAAATAGGGGAATGCTCCTCGCCACACACTACCCTTAGAAGGGACCTACATGACTAGGGTACCTATGACCGGCCATCAGCCAGAAATCTGAGAGCCAATGAACCGAATTATACAAAGGCCTATATTACCCAGATAGGGCCCAAAGGGAAGCAAGGCATAGAGCCCCAGTCGTTTCCCATTACTCTGGCCCCCAGCCCTGATAGCCACAAGAATGGTACCCATGGATGTCCAAAGACCTTAAGGAACTCCACAAGGCAGTGGCAGAGGATGGTCCAAATGCCCCTTGGTCCCAGACCCTACAGCAGGACATTGCATATAATACCTGTGTCCTCAAGGATTGGCTGGACCTGGCTAAGGCTTTCCTTTCAGACACTCAATATATCAAATGGTGCCTCCACTATAAGGAGGAATGTAGAGTCTGAACAGAGGCCAATCGAGCTGCTCAGTATAAAATCCCAATTACTTATGGGATGTTGGTGGGAACTGCTGATGGGTACCCTACAGGGGCCAGCAGGCCACAGTCCTGATGCCATACTAAGACCAGGTGCAACAGGTGGGGCTAGCGACCCTGGGTGAGCTAGGTGAGGAACCTACAAAATCCCCCATAGCTGGAGTCAGGCAGATGCCCAATGATTCATTATTCACAAACTACCAACTGGACCCCTCTAGGACCAACTTAAAAAGATTCTGGGCTAGGCTGGAATGAATTCAGAACACTGTGCTACCTGTGCAGGCGTGAAAGAGGCCACCTAGGATCTGTGCACCCAATATCACCAGACCCAGACATTGGCCTTAGCATTGGAATCCAAGACGATTGCACTGACTGAGGATTTCTTGTAGGCCCTGGCAACCCAGAGTCAGGAGACTGCAAAGTCTGTGACCCAGGGGGCCTGCTTCAGATGTGGACAGGAGGGGTATTTTAAATGAGTGTGTCCTCTGCAACAGCCTCCTGCTGGCCAACAAAAGGCTTTAGGTTGGCCAGGGGAAATAAAGCCACCTACCACTCCCTTTCCTAGGTGCAGGAAGGGATATCATTGAAAAAAAAACTGAGGATGAAAATTCAACATAGATGGGAAACCTTTAAACTAAATAAGGGGCGCCCTCCAGCCCTGTTAGCCAAAGGAGGAATGCCCCCTGGGGAGGCAGGTGTGCCCTCCCCCACAGTGGCCCATGCCAACTGGACCATTCCTTTGGTCCCAGGGACACCGCCCAAAGATGAGTATTATCATAGGTGGGAGAAGGTTCCACTTCCTGGTGGATACAGGTCTGTGTTCCTGAGGGAGGGTTCCAGGACATGGAATGTTGGGTGTAGGTAATGCTCAATCTCTTGAAATGGTTGCTCTCCTCAAATGGACCAGCCCAAAGAGGTAACAGAACAAGATACACCCCCCTGGTGGCTGAGAATCTTACTGCCAACTTATTAGGGCAGGACATGTTGTCCCAAGTGGATGCAGTACTCACCACTGACAACCAAGCTTTCTATATTATGGAGGAAGAAGAGGCTCAAGGAAGGGGATGGGGATCAGAGGATATAAAAGGATAGGACTTCTTTGCTCACTATAGAAATGACCCCAAAATCCATCTCCCCCAAGACCCAGCTGTAGCACTCTTGGGCATATACCCAAGGAATGCTCAATCATACCACAAGGGCATTTGCTCAGCTATGTTCGTATCAGCTTTGTTTGTAATAGCCAGAACCTGGAAACAACCTAGATGCCCTTCAACTGAAGAATGGATAAAGAAAATATGGTACATATACACAATGGAGTACTACTCAGCAGAGAAAAACAATGACATCATGAGGTTTGCAGGCAAATGGATCTAGAAAAAAAATCATCCTGAGTGAAGTAACCCAGACTCAGAAGGACAAACATGGTATGTACTCACTCATAGGAGGATACTAGATGTAAAACAAAGATGACTAGACTGCTACACAACTCCAGAGAGGCTACCTAGAAAACGGGACCCTAGGAAAGACCCAAGGATCACCCAATGTCAGAGAAATGGATGAGATCTACATTAACAACCTGGACGAGAGTGGGAGTAATAAAGGGCAAGATTTGAGGGAAAGAAAGCTTAGGGGAGCAGGAGATCCCAGCTGGATCAGGAACAGAAAGGGAGAATGAGGAATAACAAACCATGATAAATGAAAACCACATGAGACCAGGAATAGGCAGAGTGCTGGAGAGATCCCCAGAAATCCACAATGATATATCCCCTGTAGTCTGCTGGCAATGGTCTGGAGAAAGCCTGATCTGACCTAGTCTGGTGATGAGATGGCCAAACACCCTAACAGTCATCTTGGAGCTCTCATCCAATAACTTATGGAAGTGGATGCAGAGATCCTCAGCCAGGCCCCAGGTGGAGCTCCAGGTGTCCAACTGTCGAGAAAGAGGAGGGTCTGCAAGAGCGTTAATTGTTGAATCCAAGATTGCAAAAAGCACAGGGACAAATAGCCAAACGAATGGAAGCACATGAATTATGAACCAAAGGCTGTGGAGGCCCCAGCTGGATCAGGCCCTCTGGATAAGTGAAACCATTGAATAGCTTGATCTGTTTGGGAAGCATCCAGTCTGTGGGACCAGGACCTGTCCTTAGTGCATGAGCTGGCTGTTTGGAACCTTGGGCTTACACAGGGACACTTTGCTCAGTCTGGAAGGAGGTGACAGGACCTGTCTGTACTGAATCCACCAGGTTTCAATGAATCCCCAGGGGTGCCTTGATCCTGGAGGACATAGGAATGGAGGGGAGGGGCTGGGGGAAGGTGGGAGTGGGGGCGGGAGGGGGGAGGACAGGGGAATCCATGGCTGATGTATAAAATTTAAAACACATAATAATAAAGAAAAAAAATAATTAAAAAATATTTAAAAAAAGAAAAAGAAATGACCCCAAAAATCCACTCAGGTTTACCCCCAATCCTAGAGGCCACTGCCCCCCCCCTGTACTTCTATTAGGTGGAGGCTGAGTGACCAAGCATGGGTAGAGCAGTAACCACTTGATAAACCTAAATTAGAGGCAATCAGACCTTGGACTTGTGCATTCTTCCCCCAAGTCCTGTCTTTGTTATTTAAAAAAAAAAACCCTCAGGAGCCTGGTGCATGTTACAGGACCCACGTACAGTAAATGAGAGGATGGAGCTGATAGGCAGTCCCTTGAGGGGTCTGCCCTGGATGCCAGTAACACCCTCAGAATATACCTGTGATGATTGATGGTAAGGACTGATCTTTTCTACCCCTCCATCCGGATGATGGTTCTGAGGGAAGGACCTATGGAGCCAGGTGCTAGTGAAGTTGGCCCCAAGGAAAAGTATGGAGGGTGGAACCCAAGTTGTTTACGAAAAAAATGTGATTGGAGCTTCAGGCCAAGAAAATGATGTTGCCGGGCAGTGGTGGCTCAGGCCTTTAATCCTAGCACTCAGAAGCAGAGGCAGGTAGATCTCTATGAGCTCAAGGCCAGCCTGGTCTACAGAATGAGATAAAGGACAAGGCTCCAAAGCTATACTGGGAAACCCTGTCTCAAACAACAACAACAAAAAAACCCAAATAACAAAGAAAGATGATGTCAGTACATGATTCCCTCATAGACAACACTGTAAATACCATAGACCAGGCACATCATTGGGTAACCTTTAAGCTGACTGACCCAATGGGGCATTTGCCCCCCAATCTTGTTTTCTTTATGCTTTAAAGAGAGCTTGTTTATAAATAAGTCCTTGCCTGACTTGGCTCTCTGTTGTGTCTGATTGTCTCCCGGGAAAAGGGAGGCTGAGGAACAGGAGAGCAGCCCACTTACCTCTCCTCGGTTCCAGGTCTCCCTTCTCAGGGGATCTAAGTTCCCAGTGGGGCAGGACCCCATAGCTGGTGCCCCTAACATGGGGCTTGTAGTATTCAGCCAAGGCCAAGTGGTCTTTCAGGGTCAGTGAGACCCTCAGCATGGATAATGCAATCTCATCAAAGGAAAAGCCGGCTCTCCAGGCCCTGCACTACATGCTCAGGTCCAGGGGACTTGAAATATATGAACTCAAGCTACTTGGGAGACTATCGTTCTCCTAGCCCCACCTTAGATGCCCGGTGCTAATCTCTTCTTGGAGCACTGGGACAGCATGGAAAGATTGGCCAAAGAAACAAACATTTTGATATAGTACCACCATTCGAGTTCTATCCCACCAATACTGTCCTTAAGGCTGCCTAACACCCAGACTCCCTGCCCCCTGCTCTGAGTACTCATAAAAGGATGACTCTCACTCAATGGGGAAGACTGAGGAGGACAAAAAACCGCATGCCCCTGATGTAGAGGAATGGTCCGATCCTCACCATAAACGGTGCTTAGAAGGGACCTACATGATTATGACCCCCATGGCAAGCCATCACTCAGGGAGCAAGAGGCCAGTTGTCCTGCACTTGTGGAGGTATATGCCATCCACATGGACCCAAGGGAGGACTGGGCGCAGAGCCATGGGAACAAACTCAAACCCCCCAGGCATTTCCTGTCAACTTGGCTCCTGGCCCTAATAGACCACAGGAATGGTACCCGTGGGAGGCCAAGAACCTTAAGGAGCTCCACAAGGCAGTTGCCGAGGACAATCTAAATTCTCCTTGGTCCCAGACCTTGTTGCAAGATATTGCCTACAACCCCTGTGTGCCCAAGGACTGGCTAGATTTGGCTAAGGCTATCCTTTCAAGCACCCAATATATTAAATGGTGTGCCCATTACAAGGAGGAATGTAGGGTGCAGGCAGAAGCCAATCTGGCAGCTCAGCCTGCTGTTCCAATTACCTATGGCATGTTGGCAGGAATGGTTGATGGATATTCCACAGGAATTCAGCAGGCTGTGGTCCCAGGCCCATACCAATACTAGGTCCAACAGGCGGGGCTGGAGGCTTAGATGAAGGGCCCACAAAATCCCCCATAGCAAGGGTCAGGCAGAAGCCCAGTGAGACCCTACCAGAGTTATAGACAGGGTCAAGCAGAGCATTAATCTCAAGCTCCCAGGGGGGAATTTCAGAGACCAGTTCACAAGGGCATTGGTCTGGGATGGGATGAAAGAGGCCTTATATGAGTCGGTGGGTAGTTGCCACCCAAGACTTGGGCATGCAACATCACCAGACTCAGGTGCTAACCATGGCATTACAATCCCAGATAGCCACTGAGGCCTTCTCCCAGGCCCTGACAGCACAGGGACAAGGAGCCACGAAATGTATAGCCCAAGGAACCTGCTTTAAATGTGGCCTGGAAGGGCACTTCAAGTGAGAATGTCCATTGCTGCAGTCCCATGTTGGCCAACAGAAAGACCCAGGTCAACTGCGAGGAGTAAAGCTCCCCTCTACCCCATGCCCTAGGGGCAGGAAGGGTTATCATTGGAGAAAGGACTGTCGATCAAAGTTTGATATTGATGGGAAGCCTTTAAACTAGAACAGGGGCCAGAGGAACAGCCCCCTTTAAGAGGGGGTGGGTGAGGCCCTTCAGAGTAGTCCACACCAACTGGACCATTCCCCTAATCCCAGGTCACCACCCCAAGAGAGTTTTGTTACAGATGGAAAAAGGTTCCACTTTCTAGTGGATACAGGAGCTAACAGGACAGTAAGCCACCCTCATTGGGACTTAGCAGCTGGACCCCTAATACTTGAGGTGGGGGGGAACACTCAGTCCTTAGAGATGGTTGCGCTCCTTAAATGGACCAGCTCAGATGGAGAACAGGGCAAGATATGCCCCCTTGTGGCAGATAATCTTGAGCCAACATTCTGATACAGGACATGCCATCCCAAATGGATGCACCACTGACCATTTGGCCTTTTATGATGATGTTCTGGAAGAAGAGGAGGCCCAAGGCAAGGGGTGGGGAATAGAGGAGATAAAGGGAGAGGACTTCTTCACCCATTACAGGAATGACTCTAACAAGCTTCTCGGATCTACCCCCAATCCTAGAGGCCACTGCCCCCGGGTACCCCCTACTAGGTGAAAACTAGGTAAGCCGATATGGGTGGAGCAGTGGCCACTTGCTAGACCTAAGTTAGAGGTACTTCATACTCTAGTCAAGGAACAATTCAACCTTGGGCATGTACGCCCTTCCATGAGCCCTTGGAATACAACTGTTTTTGTTATCAAAAAGGCCTCTGGAGCCTGGTGTATGCTTCAGGACCTGAGAAAAGTGAATGAAAGGCTGGAATTGGTGGTCACCCCTAAATAAGGTCTGCCCTAGGTCTCAGGCATACCCACTGAGTATGCCCTGGTGGTGATAGAGGTTGGGGATCGTTTTTTTCTCTATTCCCCTCTGATGACTGTTCTAAATTTGCCTTCTCCATTCCTTCCCTTAATTTTTCTCAACCTGATCAGAGATTTGAGTGGACTGTGTTGCCCCAGGGAATGGCCAATAGCCCAGCTCTCTGTCAACAGTATCTAGACACCTTATTGGAGCCCGTGTTAGAGGGCCATTCTCCTACAGATTCAGGAGACCCTTGATAAGGTCTCCCTAAGAGATATTTTGTTGATCTTCCCATCTCCCTCTGGTTATTCACAAGTGCCATCCTAATCTCAGTGGTACTGGTACAGAAGGGAGAGCCTATAGAATGGGTCCACACTTCCCAGCGGAACGTGCCATGAGCATACTCTCAGGCTGATCAGCTAGAGGATGCTATAATCAGAGGTAGGTCACAAGCCCAGAGACACTTTGGAATCGACCCCCAATCTATTCCCTTTTCATATGGCTCATGTGAAATGGCTTTCAAGAGCTAATGCCCAGCTTGCACTCTCCCTTGAAGGGTTCTTGGGGTCCCTTGGCTACCATTACTGGCCTTCTGCATGGACAGTCATGCTCTGGAGGCTCCCGCTAAAACTTCTTCAACTATTCCCTCTCCAGAGACCCTTCATGTATTCACAGATGGGGGTCAAGCAGGCTCAGCCTTTGCTGTTTTCCAAGATGATCAAGACTCCCCAGACCTGCAGGAGTTCCAACCCTGCCAGGGATCAGCACAATATAAGGAAATGTTGGCAGTTATCATGGCCCTTCAGAATGTTCAGGAACCTTTCACTCTATATTCTGACAACCTATATGTGGTGAATTTGCTACCATATTTGCCCCAGGCACACACTCGCCTAGATGCAAACCCTGGGGATTGCTGGAGGGAGCACCCATTCATGTGTCACACATGAGAGGGCACTCCAGGCTTCCAGGGTTCTTGGCTAAAGGAAATAGTTGGGTCGATGAGTAGGCCACGAGGGCTGATTCACCAGCAGGGCCATGGCAGAGTTCTTTGAACAATGGCATATAAAAAACGCCACAGGTATAGCGCATAACTATCAAGGGCAGGTAATCATTGAAAGAAACCAACAATGCCTTAAAGAACAGCTTTTAAAACAAGAAGGGGGAGTAACCCCCATATTCAATTACACCAGGCCTTATTCACTATTAATATTTTGAATCTGCCCAAAGGAGCCAATAAAGCCAGGTTCCAGAAACATTGGTGTCAGTTAAACCCCAAGCCTTAGATTCAAGTATGGTGGAAGGATCCTTTAACATTTCAATGGAGAGGACCGGATCCCTCACTTACTATGGGAAGGGGATACAGCTGTGTCTTCCCCATAGGGGAGACAGCCCCAATCTAGCTCCCAGCCAGGATTGCTTTTGGTACCATCCTACCCCTGATCACTTCTCCTCCGTTGGACCCACATACAGAAATAACTGCCCCTCCCTCCTTCTCCCCTGTGACAAGGGCCCCTCTCAGGCCCCTTGGACTACTTAAGGATGAGGGACTTGGCCTGTCAGCAGTACAAATGGCATTTTTGGCCTTAAACTATTCCTGACCAGATCTCACTGCCTCCTGCTGGATGTGCTCACATCAGCGGCACCCCTTCTCTGAGGCAGTGGGAGTAGAAGGACAATTTTGGACAGAACATAGCCTTACCAGATGCAGGTGGGGTGACCCTACTGTGGAGGACCACACGGGGCTATCTTTCCCATTGGCAGTTACAACTATGACCTGTATTACACAGGAGGGGGCTCCAGATGTCCACTGGAGGGGATGCAGGAGATAAATGCCACAACCCCTCTCTGGCTGAGGCCTAAGGATTCAGGCGTGTTCTGGCTCTGCGGCTGGACCAGACTGTCCCCTTGCGTTTCCACTGAACTCTTAACACAATGGAATGATTCTTGTATCATGGTGTTGATGCTTCCTCATGTATTGTACCATGATAATGAGAAGGTAGAAACCCCTATTAGGTTCCTTCAAAAGTCCCTTGATTCGCTAGCACAACTGGCCTTACAAAATCATAGGGGGCTAGAATTTTTGTTTTTGCAACAGGGAGGGCTATGCAAGGCCCTGGGGGAAGAGTGATGTTTTTATGTTGATCACTCTGGGATGGTCACCAAAAATTTAGATGAGATTCATAAGGAAACTGAAGATAGACAAAGAGATAAACAAAATTCTTGGTATCAGCGATTGTTTGACTAGCCCCCTGGTTAACCACCCTGGTCTCCACGTTGTTGGGACCCATAGTCCTGCTAATTCTATTATTTAACTTTGGACCTTGTGTCTGAAGAAAGATAGTTGGGTTCACAAGATGCCAACACCAAGAAATACAGATTATGGCTCTCCAATTCCATTACAATAGGATCAACTCTGAGGACTCCCCCTAAAACATAGGGCAAACCTAAACCAAGGTGCCATGGGCGAACCTCCTAAGAGGTGCCTTGTACCCAAACCTAAACCAAGGTGGGCATAAAACAAAAAGGGGCAGTCTGCGGTAGAAGGGACAGTAGAACCAGGTGCTAGTAACGCTGGCCCGAGGGAAAGTGTAGATGGTAGAACCCAAGTTGTTTACCCAAAAGATGTGATTAGAGCCTCAGGTCAAGAAAAATGTCAGTACGTGATTCCCTCATAGACAACACTGTAAATACTGTAGACTAGGCAGATGATTAGGTAACCTTTAAGCTGATCAGCCCAATGGGGCATTTGCCCCACCCCCAACCCGGGTCTTGTTTTCTTTATGCTTTAAAAAGAACTTGTTGTTTTTAAATAAATGAGTCTGTTGGGATCAGAATGGCTCTGACCCCTCTAAGACTGCCCCCATCTCCCCTGTTCTGAGTGTGCTGAGGTCATGCTGTTCCACGGATGTTTTTCTGATCCGTACATCTCATGATTTGGCAGCTGTGGCTTCCTGGGACATGCTGACCCTTCCTTGACCCTGGGTGCTTGATAAACAATTCTATTTGTTCCTCCTTCTGAAAGGGTATATAAGATGGGGTAGAAAAAATAAAAGGGTCCTGATGCTTGCAACTTGACTGGTGTGTGATGTGTTCATCCTGACTTCCCCTGCCAGATTTCAAGCTCAACTGTCATGCAGGCATGGCAAGTGGAGGATCCACCGAGATCTGGAAAGAGGGGCTTGAAGGACGGGGTTGCTCCTGGGCTAGTGAACAGAGTGAATTGGGGATACAAGTAATGAAGGCATGTACCATGGGGAACACTACAAGTATATCTCAAATGGCCACTGAGATCACTAAGGTTTTAAAACAGCAAGGAACAGAAATTAAGTGAAGTACCACAGCCACATTTGTTTCAACAGTGGCAGAAGTCAGTCCTTGGTTTTTAACTTGAGGGGTATTGAACATCCCTGATTGGGAACAAGTGAAACAGGACTTATAAAGGGCCCTTCATGAGAGGCACCCAGATAACTTACCTATAGCTACATTTTCCTTATGGAGATTAGTTAAAGATGCCTTGCTAACAGCGAAGGTTAAAATAGAAGAACAATTAGCTTAGGCTACTAGACTTTTTAATGAGGTTCAAGAAGAAGAAACTAAGAAATCTGTAAGTGCTGTTGTTGATGAGAAATCAGACATGTTGGGGGCACAGAGACCAAGTTGTCAGAATCAGAAGGAGAGGACTCAGAGGAGGAGAGATTAGACCGAGGAATCAAGGAGTTAAAAAAAATTAAAACAATGTAAAGTGAAACCAAAAGACAGCTCAGGCAAAGAGGATGCTGTCAGCACTCAGCCATCTGCACTACCTCTACCTCTGGCCTATTATGAGGAGGAAGATTGGAAATGGCCAAAGTAAAAGAATATCAAGGAGTAGCCTTCCAAAAATCAGGTGCCCATGCATTCCTGGTCATAGAGACAGATGATCCTACTAACCCTGGTCAGAGAATCGGACAGCATGTTGCCCTCACCTTCAAGGAAATGAAGCAGTTGAAGGAAGCTGTGTCCAGTTACGGTGCCTTGGCTCCTTTTATCTTTGGTAGAATCTTACCAGGCATCTAACCTTACACCCAGTGATTGGCAGCAGCTATGCCGTGCCGTTTTGTCTGGAGGTGATGACTTACTAAGGAGAGGAGAATATCAAGAAAAGTGTATACAAATTACCTGTTCAAATGCACAAGCCGGATTTCCTCAGAGGAATTTAGACATGCTGACCGGCTCAGGAGGGTACGCTGCCTTAGTGGCACAACTTGTTTATGATCCTGGGGTATATGCACAAATAGCTACTGCCACAATCCAGTCTTGGAAAGCAATGCCTAATAAAGCGGCCGGTGATCAACTCTCTCAAGTGGTCCAGGGCCCACCTGAGGTTTATCACGATTTTGTTTCACACTTGTTACAATTAGCTGGAAAGTTGTTCGGGGATGCTGATCAAGCCATGCCAACAGTAAAGCAGTTGACTTTTAAAAATGCCAATAAATACTGTAAGGAAGCCTTAAGATCTCATAGAAGTAAATTTGAATGATTATATCAGAATCTGTAGAGATACAGATGGAAATCACGTAACGGGACAGGTGTTCAATACAACCATACGCCGTGGCCTTGGAAGGGCTGAAGGTAATGCAGGACAGTGCAATTGTTTTGGTTGTGGACAAGGACATTTTTAAAAGGGACTGCACTAATAACAGACAACAGACTAATCCTAGCATCTGTCCACGATGCCAGAAAGGGGCTGACTGGAGTATCGACTGTTGTTCAAAAACAGACATTGAAGGGAAACCCTTACAGCCAGGAAACAGCCAGAGGGGCCTACTCCGGGGGCCCCCCGAAAAGCTCAGGTGTACAGAGCAATGAACCCTTCCAGTATACCAGGGAGCGGCAGGATTCAGTTCATCCCTCAAGGCAATCCCTTCATGTTGAGAACCTCGCCAGAAGAACCCCAGGGAGTGCAGGACTGGACCTCAGTACCACAGCCAGAGCAGTCCTAACTCCTCAAATGGGACCGCAGGCCTTGCCTATAGGAGTTCATGGCCCTTACCACCTGATACCATGGGCCTTATATTGGGCTGCAGCAGCATAGCCTTAAGAGGGGGTCACAGTTCTTCCAGGAGTCATAGATCAAGATTATCAGGGAGAACTTAAGATTATGACCACTGTTCAAAGAGGAGTTGTAGTCATTCCCTAAGGGGAGCGATTGGCTCAATTACTATTGATTCCCAGGGTATCTACAAATAAGCCAATTAACAACCCTGTTAGAGGCATGGGGGGGCACAGGTCATGCCGCCTCCTTTTGGATTGCTTCTTTTCAGGACAGACCCCAATTACGATTAACTATAGATGGGAAGATTTTTAAGGGAATTCTGGATACTGGGGCACATGTTTCTGTTTTGGCTTACAAACATTGGCCTAAAGCCTGACCCCTCTTTACTCTTTTGTAGTGGCACATGCCAGTAGGATTTGCTGAAGCAGGAAGAGGCAGGGGGATCACGAGTTCGAGGTCTGCCTGGGCTACACATTTTTCCATACTAAATGTTCTCATCAAGAAGCTCAAAAAGTTACATCCACCTGTCCCACCTGCGCCCCTTTTTTAGATTCTCCGGTGCTGGGAGTGAATCCCTGAGATCTCTGTTCCAATGATATTTGGCAGATGGATGTTACACATGTGCCCTCCTTTGGTGTGCTTAAGCATATGTATGTTTCAGTAGATACATGTTTAAGAGCTATCTTTGCTTCCTTACATCAAGTAGAATGCCGAAAAGATGTACAAAACCATTGTATTCAAGTTTTTGCTCACCTTGGAATTCCCAGACAAGTAAAAACAGATAATGGCCCAGCTTATACAAGCAGGTTTGCACAATTTTGTGTGCTGCCTGGTCTATTCATCATGTTGCTGGCATTCCTTATAATCCTCAAGGCCAAGCTATAGATGAACAAGCACATGCTGCCATCAAGCAGTATTTAATTAAAATAAAAGAGGGGGAGATTGTGGGGCCAGAATCAGGACCAAATGTAAAATTATCATCTTTTATACATTTTAAATTTTTTAATGGTTGATAAACAGTGCCTTACTATTGGTGAAATTATTAAGGTCACTCCACATAGTTAAAAGGGAGGTTTATTTTGTGGGGTAACTTACAAGTGAAGGGATAGGTAACAGGGTCTGGGAAAGGTATGGTGCAGCCCAATAGTCTTCTCTGGAGAACTCTGCTCGGTCTGCCTCCAGCGTCCAGGGTCCAGGAACCAAGAGAGCTGGCCCATCCGGATCTCAAGTCTTCAGGGTCCTCTCTCGGCCCGACCTTGTAGGTGTGACAGTTACCAAAGCCTCAATGGGGGTTGGAACTTCCAGATCAAAGCTGGAATGGCTGGCCCATAGTACAGGCGCAGGTTAGGTGGAAAAAATCTATCTATAGGTATTTGGAAAGACCCTGCCCCAATTATGGCTAGGGTAAGGGGAGCTGTGTGTATTTATCCTCCAGATGCTGAGTCACCAGTGTGGGTTCCTGAGAGGTGTATTTGTCCTGTGAAAATGTCTACGGCTGATGGAAATGCTGCTTCTGATTTATCAAGTGAAGTCAGAGACGGTGTATTTGAGTCTGGGGAAAAAAAAATCCCCCAGTGCTGATGCCTGTGGGGATACATAGCCCTATTTTCCTTCTGTTTATGCTAGTAATTGGACTATGGACCATCCGTTAGCTCGTAAACCTATGGATAAAACTTTAATGATTCTATTCCATCTCATCCTGACTTTTGAGGAGTCTGTTAAAGTCAATTATTCTTCTGGGAAAATTTTTAGTGTTTCTTCCTTTCCCTGTGGCGGTGTAAAATGATACTGGGGCAGGAGAGGGTACTTTATTAAAATTGTTCTGTTCAGAGTTGCAGCCTTAGCAATTGCTGGTGTGATGAAGATAATGCATTAATTGTGAGAATTCCTGCTGCCATGCCGATGCCGGTAGAAGCATTTTCCCAGTTTCCTGTACAATTGTATAAAATAAAGAGAGGTTTTGGAATCACTGCCGCCATTGTTACTGCCATTGCTGTTTCTGCTGATGCTGCCACTACTGCAGGAATTGTCCTTTCTCCACAGACCAGCAAGCTGATGTGGTGAAAAGAGTCTCTAATGCTTTGAAGGTTCAAAATCAAATTAATGGGCATGTACATTCTGGACTGCCAATGCTTAATCAACAAATGGCATTGGTACAAGAACAATTAGGGGTTGGGGATTTAGCTCAGTGGTAGAGCGCTTGCCTAGCAAGCGCAAGGCCCTGGGTTCGATCCTCAGCTCCAAAAAAAAAAAAAAATTACAAACTTATTGGGACTAGAGAGATGGCTCAGCGGTTAAGAACATTAACTGCTATTCCAGAGGTCATGAGTTCAGTTCCCAGTACCCACATGGCAGCTAATAACTGTCTGTAACTACAAGATCTGACACGTTCACAGACATGCATACAGGCAGAACACCAATGCTCATAAAATGAAAATAAACAAGTTATTTTTTTTAAAAAAAAAAGAACAATTAGATTTGTTATGGACTCAACAACAGTCGACCTGCTCTCAGATGTACATATCTATGTGTGTGACCCCTGGGAAGGTTGTTAATGCCTCTCATGAAGTTTGGAGGCTGAATAAGTATGTTTCAGGGCCCTGGAATATGACATTTGCAAATTTTACTATGCAGCCTTTTCATGCCATACAAGCCATTAATGATACTAGAATTATTCCAATTTCAGATATTGGATGGTGGGGTTGGGTGGCCCAGGTTGGAGGTTGGTTTCAAAAATGGTCAGGATCACTTGCTATGGCAATTCTGGGATGTCTTGGAATCGGGGTATGCTTCTGGGCCCTCTGGCAACTCAAAACACAATTTACCACTCAACCAGGAGTCAGCCGACAGGCCCTGCTAGCAGTCTCAGCACACACTGAATCTGCTCAAGTGTGGATTCAGATGCTTGATAAGTCTTGGTAACCAGAGACAGGTAACTTCCTAGGATAGCATGGGCACCTAAGAAAGTATGGAGGGCACTTCCTATGACAGGTAAGCTCATGCTACCAGGTCGACCTAAGACAGATGCCGCTTAAATAAATAAAAAGGGAGGAGATGTTGGGATCAGAATGGCTCTGACCCCTCTAAGACTGCCCCCACCTCCCCTGTTCTGAGTGCTCTGAGGTCAGGCTGTTACCTGGATGTTTTGCTGATCCATACATCTCGTGATTTGGCAGCTGTGGCTTCCTGGAATATACTGACCGTTCCTTGACCCTGGGTGCTTGGTAAGCAATTCTGTTTGTTCCTCCTTCTGAAAGGGTATATAAGATGGAAAAGAGAAAATAAAAGGGTCCTGATGCTTGCAACTTAACTGTTGTGCACGGTGTTCATCATGACTTCCCCCTCCAGATTTTGGGCTCAACTGCCAGGTAGGTGGCAGAGTCTTTGCCAGACTTGGCTCCCTGCTGCATCTTGATTGTCTCCTGAGAAAAAGGAAGGCCAGGCAACAGCGAGCAGCGCACTTACCTCTCCTCTCCACGGTTCCCAGGTATCCCTTCTCAGGAGACCTAGGTTCCCAGTGGGGCAGGAACCTACATATTGTGCCTAGTTTGCCTTCTCTATCCCCTCCTTCAATTTCTCCCAACCTGATCAAAGATTTGAATGGACTGTATTACCCAAGGGAACAGCTAATAGCCCAACAATATCTGGCCACCCGGTTATGACCCGTGCTAAGAAAGACAATGGGCCTTGCTTTGTCAGTAAAACCACGACAGAATTGTTTGAACTATGGCACATACAACATTCTACGGGAATTCCCTACAACCTGCAGGCAGCAGGGACACAAGCCTGGTGGGGACCTGCCATGTCAGCTTTTGAGCCCCCACCAGCTCTACTCAGCTAGATAATCCAGCATTACCTTTCAGCTGAGTTCTGTCGCTGCTTCCCCAAGGGAAAAGGGTCAGAGAGCACCCGGGCAGGATTTTTTTCTCAACTTTTAAAAACTGCTAGAAGTTGAACTGGAAAATGCATACTGTACTGAATTAGAAAAAAGAGTATGTTACTCTAACAGTCCAAAGATGTCATTTTGGAGAAATATCAGTATGGCAAGGTCTGAGGCACAGGTCAAGAAAGATGTAACTGTCCTTGATTATGTAACATGTGAATGTGAACCTCCTGGAAAACTCTATGCCTGCCTTCTATTGGAGCCTACATAGCAAATCAGAGAAGATTCTGGTTATTCCTACAGCTCAGAACCCTGCATGGGTTAACTTGTCAACTTCTACTCTGTTTATGACCAAGAGTAAATCTTCTCATGAGAAACTGATAAACACTGCAGAGAGCCTGCAATCAGCAGTAACCTGCCGTATGCAAATCTGCCAAGGGTAGAAAGTTATCTCTAAACATAAAGTTTCTGATGGAAAATAAAGTTGCAAGAGGACACATTTTCCTTCAAGATTGATGGCCCCTCTAGTTTGCAAGCTACTATGGGAATATTTATGGGGAGATCTAATCTAAGAGATGAGATACTCAGAGCATACTATAGGTCTCAGAACGGAAGAAGGGGACACAATCCCCATAAGAACGAGGAGAAAGCATATTGCTTACTGGACATAAGTTCCTGTTGACTGAGCCAGCGACAACACTCTGAGGTATTCTTTCCCTGTCTGTGGCTGGGAGCTTTGCCAGTTGAACAGAAACTCAAAGAGGACAGAGATCCGGGTACAGCAGACTCACTTGGATCCACCTGCTTCTGGAAGCCTGGGCTCCTACCTCTTCTGGGACACAGTGAAGTGATGCCTCAGCTTTACTGCCAAGTCCGTTTGCTGTCTGAGCAGCTCCTTCTACTTCAGACCAGACTGGAGATTTTCCTCAAGACTTTGATGTTCATGTTCAGTAGAAGATTGTGTTTTTTGAGGAGGGTTTTCTACACCCATGTACATACACACCCATACATACACACACACACACACACACAGACTTGAACACACATATGTACATGGATGCACACATACAAGCACACTACATTACATCCATGTTTCCCAGATAACACTAATGTTAGATTAGATCACCTGGGATACTATGGAGAATAAAGTTACCTTTTATTAACCCAAACCCTCTCTATCTACTGTCCATCCCAGAGGCAGGAAAACACAGGATGTTCTGAACAAACGGATGTGGAGAAGATTGTGTACTTTTATTCTGTTTTGATAATTTTTCATTTTATTTATATTTTATATATGCAGGTGTTCTGCCTGCCTGTGTGACCAGGGAGAAGAACTCAGTGGGCAGATAAGTCAATGTAGTGCTTGCCTTATAAACCTTTAAACAAACAGGTGAATCCCAGGGTTTCTTGACCAGTAATCCATGCTCTCTTAGCATATTCCCCAGTCTGTGCATTGAAGGCTTAGTTTCTCAGCACATGACCAATGCATGGCACTGACCAGCCCCTTTCTCTCACTCAATGCTTCCCAGTGCCTTGAAGCAGGGTTGCTTCCTCCTAAAGAAGCCCTCTGTACCACAGGTTACCTCAATTTAGGACCAAAGAAACATATTCAGAAAACTAGAAAATCTCTAATATCATGAGTCTATATTAACCTTTCCTCCAAGTAAGATGATTGTGTCAGGGATTTTTTTGAGTAGCAGAAGGTTGACTAACTCACGTCCAAATAATGGCATGTATTATTCCATGCTTCACAATATTCCATGGACCACATTGTATGTTTTCAGTCATCAATGATGGGCATCTGAATTGTTTCTAGTTTGGGGTGTTCTGCTGAATGTCTTAGCTTCTGTAGGCCAAGACCTGGCACCCCCCCACACACACACACATGAAGATAAGATGACCATAGGTTATTTTTACCCTTGATGTGACAGCTCCAGTCTGGAGACCCACAGGGTAACTTCTTTCACACATTAACTCTCTGACTGTCAGTCTCTGGAGTCAGATCTGTTCCAGAGGAGCTTCACCTGAGTAAATCAGTCTCTGGAAGAACTTTCTCAATATAATCTGAGATCTGCTGTGGTAAAACAGAAGCATCAAGCACCTCCCTCCTTTTTAGTCTTGCACAGAATCTCTCTGCACCACAAGAAACTTCAGTCTTTGTTTGGGAGTATTCCAATCAACCTAATACTGCACACATGGCTTGGAGGACAAAGGTCAGTTGCAGCAGGGGCTGGAGAGAAGGAACATAACAAACCTCTTTAACTTAAATTCCAGGTGGAATCTGCCCTTACCTGGCCTCTGTGGGAATTGCATGTACATGTGGCAAATAACCTCTAAGTATAAAGAAAAGCACTACCAATTATGCCTTGCAGGAAATTATTTCTGCTGTTCAATTATCACTGAGGTTATATTTCAAGAAAACCAGAGACAGATTGCTTTTGATTTCCTGATTTCTTTTATAAAATTTGAATTAATGTTCTTATTTCCTGAGAGGCCTGGAACAATATACTTATGTTTCTCTTGAAGTTGGTCTACATGATGATTATGTGAATATGTGTGCCATATTTTACTGGCAGCTAAATATAGGACCTCAAGGATACAATATGTCTAGTTTTTCAATGATGTAGTGGATATGCATGGTGTAGGCAATGTCATCCACATCCAAGGTGCCATACCCCTGTGTAGCCCTGAGGCCCATGGCTGGGAAATCCTTGTGCAGCCTGAGATTCCTGGAACTTTCTGAGATACATCCAAGCCTGTGAGTTCTGGGTTTACAGGAGTGTGAAAACTCACCTGACTAAACAAGAGTCTTACAGTGAAATGTTTAAAATTACATTTTATTCATTAAAATACATTCATTTAACTCAATGGGCACTTTGAAAACAGCTGTCATTAAATACACTGTATAGCCTTAGCAAACTATTAAAACAATAACAAGAATAAAAATAATATCAAATGTTAATAAAATTTTAAACCAAACTGAAGAAAAATCAAAACCAAAGCAAAAATATCCCAAGATATAAACAAAAAAAAAAGAAAGAAAGAAAAATAAAGAAATTTCAGTATCCTTTGTAATTTCATATGGAATAGCAAATGAGGTGAGGCACTGGCTTATTCTCTGTAGTGAATTATCTTCAGCAACACTTGCACATGATATGGTGTGGGCTTCAGCACTGCACTAGAATCTTATGCTTTTGGGTGTGGTCACTCTGGATGGCAGTGTGACATTAACACAGTCTTCCTCGTCAGATTTCCATCACATAGGGAGTCAGCTTGTCAAAGCCCTTGACAGGAAGCTGACAGAATAACTCTTGCTCACCCACATTGCTCTTCCATGTCGTTTTGCCCCTCAATGGGGCCACTTGCTGATGGATGTCAGGGTTCTTAGTAATTTGTGTTGTGTTCTCTGTATCTCAGACTTATTCTGGTACAATCTTTTCCCTGGGAATAGTGAGCCAACAGATGTGGATTAGATTGTGGCTGGATCACCTGATGGTAGGTTGATATTTGCCTCACTAGTGAGTTCACAGCTGAAAAGAGGTGGCATTTTCTGAGGAGGCCGTGAACCTGGAGTGTAGAATGTCATGCCTTCAAGGTGTCTCTGGCTTCTTCCAGCCTTCTCAGTTTTCCTTAGAGGTACTGTTAGGGAAAATCAGTAAAGAACATATGATTCAGAAACAGTTTTGCTGTGCCACTGTCAAGAAAACTCAGGACCTATTCATCCCTAGTAAACAAAATTAAGAAAGAAAGCATACCCCATGAATACCCTGGCTGCTGGGGATGGGGCTCAGTGGTGGCTTACTTGCCTGGGTCACAGTGTTTCTGCTTCAGCAGCTCCATCTGCAGGAGGCCCTCATCCTGGGCTGTGGTCTGCTCTGCTCCAGTTCCTGCTGGAGGTTTTCAAACCTAGGGGAGGAAGGCAGCTAGGACATAAGCCTGGTGGGGACCTGCCATGTCACCTTTTGAGCCGCCACCTGCTCTGCTCAGCTCAGCTACATAATCCAGAATTACCTTTCAGCTGAGTTCATTCCCCTGCTTCCCCAAGGGAAAAGGGTCAGAGAGCACCCGGGCAGGATTTCCTTCTCAACTTTTAAAAACTGCTAGAAATGGAACTGGAAAATGCACACTGTACTGAATTAGGAAAAAGAGCACGTTTCTCCAATAGTCCAGATGTCATTTTAGAGAAATATCAGTATGGCAAGGTCTGTGGCACAGGTCAGGAAATATGTAACTGGCATTAATTAGATCACGTGAATGTGAACTTCCTGGAAAACTCTATGCCTGCCCTCTATTGGAGCCTACATAGCAATGCAGAGAAGGCTCTTGTTATTCCTACAGCTCAGAACCCTGCATGTGGGGAGATCTAACGTTACAGATGAGATATTCAGAGCATACTAGAAGACTCAGAATGGAAGAAGGGGACACAATCCCCATAAGACCAAGGAGAGAACATATTGCATCCTAGACATAAGTTCCTGTTGACTGAGCCAGCAACAACACTCTGAGGTGTTCTTTCACTATCTGTGGCTGGTAGCTTTGCCAATTGAAAAGAAGCTCAAAGAGGACAGAGATCCAGGCACAGCAGACACACTTGGATCCACCTCCTTCTGGAAGCCTGGGCTCCTACCTCATCTGGGACTCAGGGAAGTAATGCTGCAGCTTTACTGTCAAGTGTCTTTGCCGGGTGAGCAGCTCCTTCTGCTTCAGCAGGGACTGAAGATTTTCCTCAAGTCTTTGATGTTCTTGTTCATTAGAAGATTGTGGTTTTAGGAGAAAGAAGATTGTGGTTTTAGGAGAGGGTTGTCAGCACCCCTGTACATACACACGTATGCACACACACACTCTTGAACACACATGTACATGAATGCACACATACCAGCACACTACATTGTATCCTCTACCCATATTCCATCTGAGAGACAAGAAAATACAGGATGATCTCAACACAGTGATGTGGTGAAGACTGTGTACTTTTACCCTGTGGTGATAATATTTCATTTCATTTTTACTCGATAAGTGTGCTTGTTCTGTCTGCCTGTATGTCTGTATAACTTTTCTGCCCAAATGGCTATTTTTGCCAGGGTGAAGATAAATTCCATATGAAGTGTCTTCAATGCCCATCCTCCTCTCTGAAGTAAATTGGTGCTGCCAGGAGCAGACATGTCTCACTGTCCGGAAAGTCTAAATTTTAAAAGTATTTTAAATGCCATATTCTGTAGGTCTTTGAAGTATTTGAAGATTACCTATCTATCTGAAATATATCTCTATGTATGTCTAGAAGACTTGACTAACATGTGTATGAGTATGATTATCATAGATGACTAATTATTAATCTATTTTTAATTATCCATTTCAACTTAAAAAGAGCTATACAAACATAATACCTTAAACATGAGTAGAAATATAGCACAGTATAACAAAATTAACTTTAAGTTTGTATCAATAGACTAAAATCTATACCAATGTAAAACATTTTAAACAAGTTGTTGCTCTTTAGAAGTAAGTTTCTTAAACTACCCTTTTTTCCTATTATATCTATATCATATCCCCTTTTCTTCTTTAGAAAAAGTTTGCATTCATAATCAACCTGCTTTAAATAAAAATACTGTTTTATTTCTGTCCCACATCAGAGGGCTCTTCTGATGTGAGATAAAAATCTCTTTTTTTTTTTTTTTTGGTTTTTTCGAGACAGGGTTTCTCTGTGTAGCTTTGCACCTTTACTGGAACTCACTTGGTAGTCCAGGCTGGCCCAAACTCAAAGAGATCCACCTGGCTCTACCTCCCAAGTGCTGAGATTAAAGGCATGTACCACCACTACCCTGCCATAAAAATCTCTTAACCTTTTCTTTTATCAATATGTCTGGATTTAAAGAAGGAATGAGCCAATTCCATCTCTAAAGCCAGATTGATCATTTTGGGAAATTGGGTGTAGTTTTTTTTACTACTTCCTGCTTGAGGGGGGCACTGTATCTTATGGGGACCCAAAGAAAATTTTAGGATTATGGAGTAGTCAGTGAGGGTAAACCTCTGAGCCAGTTGCCTTGAAACCATTCTGGATGTTGGATCATCTGGGCCATGGAGGCATCGGAGACCTTTCAGGTGGCTGATCAAACCTGATGTATCTTAATCTGGAACAAATCCATAGCCTCTGGCTTTCTGTGGAAGCCGTGGCAGGCTTCTTGTTATCTACTTCTTCTATCTTAAATTAACCCATTTCTATTAATCTATACTTTGTCACGTGGCTCGTGGCTTACCAGTACCTTATATCTTTCTTGTCATGGCCGAGGCTGGTGGTATCTCTCCCCAAGCCTTCTACTTCCCTCTTGTCCCGCCTATACTTCCCGCCTGGCCACTGGCCAAAAAGCATTTTATTTATACAGAGCGATATCAACAGATGCTCACTAAACCTACCCAGACTCCTCCACAGAAGACAGTGACAGACCAGAGAATGGAAATCACCCATTGTCATTACCCAACAACTTTTGACCAGATGACAGTGCATATTATATTAAAACAGCCCAGGTCAGACAGTAGGATGCTACTTGTCACCCACTGCACTTTCCTAAAATGCAGCACTCTATAAAATATGAGGAGGAATCTTTCCTAAGAACACAGCCATATACATGTTAGAGGGAGCATCAAAATGTCAGGTTCCATGTGTGAAGCCAGTAAGACAAACCAGACATTTCCTCAGAAGTTACCTCTATGCTGTGAAAGAAAAGTCTACTTTTTATAAAATAGCTCCATTGTTTGGTTTTTGTTATTTATTACAAATGCATTAATTCCAAATTAATAAGAATGTGTAAAATTAAGAACACCAATATTTCAGTTATCTTTCTGACCAAATGAACTATTTAGCACTGAGATGAGACAGGAAAAGACAGGAAGCTCTAATGTGAGGAGACAGGAGATGCAAAGATCTATGGCTATCCAGCATAGCCAGAACCGAAATGGCAGGTTCAGTTAGAAACTCAGGCTAAAGGGAATAAGGGAGAAAGCAACAGAGGACACGTGATGTCATCATCTGGCCTTCCAACAAACCCACAAATGTATGCAACCTCAGGCATACATACACCACACCACACACACTTACACACACACACACACCTCAAATCATAATTGAACAGGACATAATCAGGAGAACATCAACTGAATGAGGATGACATTACCAGTTGAAATTATAGTCCACACACTTGCTATTTCAAGTGAGACCCACAATTTTGCTTTCCATCATGTTGAGACTAAACAGGCTTGGGGAAGCATGCTGTGTTTTTGAAGCCTATGTTGATAAAGTCAGAGAAATTATTCTCTTAAAATCTCACTATCGTGACCCCCACCTTCCATAAGCCCTTCCCACATCCCTGGTAATCCAGTGGGCTTCTGAGTACTAGATCCAGGATGAAAGAACAGGCCAATGCCACTCACAGCAAACAGTATTGACAAGCTGTCAGTTAATTTTCTGTCAGTGTGAACCAAGAGCTTGACCAGGTAAAGAGAACACCATGGCAGTCTGTGAACAAGAGGGTAAAATGTCACATGACACCCAAACAGATGTCACAAGACCCAGTCATTTGGCTTTAGAAGGGGGCATTCCTCCTTCCATGCTGTTTCTGCCTCTGATCTCACATGACCCCTGCCAAGCAAGAGAGACCCAAACCATTGAGCCCACTCAGTCCAAGCTCTGTGCTACTCCCTAAGTGGCTCCTGTCATAACACCGCTCCTACCACACTGACATGTAGGTGAGTGATATGTGATTTAATCATCTTCCTCAATGGACTGCAGCTTCTAGCAGAGCAGTAGGGTTTGCTTGCCAGTCATGCAGAGTCTTCCAGGAGGGTACATCCCCAGAAAGACTTGTGAATGATCACAGAAATGAACTATTGGGTAGGATGGGTCAGGTGGATAAGTGAGTAGATAGTTACATGGGTGTGTATATGTATGTGTATGGTTAGACAGGGGGCAGCTTGGCCCTGCTGCTTCAACCTACCTGCTGCTGCTCCATCCAGAGGTCTTCCCATGAGCCTCCACACTGTAGGGAGCCGCCATTCTAAGATGGCGCCGACTTCCTGACAGCTTTGCTGTAAACAACTCCATATTTGGCTGTGCTTGCTGGGCTGCGCGCCTCGAGGCTTGCACATGAGCGTATATGGTAATTTGGCCTTATGTCCTCAGCCTATCCCGTGGCTCCCTGTGCTTGCATTCTGGCGGGATCCAATCACAGATTGACCCGTTCGCTTGCTGCCTTTTGGTTCCTGAGGCCCCTCACCTCCCACTCTCCCTCAATCAAGAGGCGCTCCAATAAAGTGTGATTTGAGAAGAATCCTCAAATGGTGGTCGTTCTTCCTCGCTGGTCAAGGAGCTTGCCGCACCACACAGAGCCTCCTCACCTCCCCACAGGACTCTTGTAGTAAAATCTGCTCCCCCTGCAGCTTTCTGTTGTCCTCTTTAAACATGCTCACTTTTTCCTTCAGCTGAGTCCATTCACTCTGGCACTGACTGTAGAGGGTGCTGAAATACCAAAATAATGAGCTCCATCTCTATCCGCCAATTCTGTCTCCTAAAACCATCATTCTGCAATGTCCCATTTCCCCATCCCCAAGTGCCCTTGGCTGAAACCCACATTAGCCACGCCAGCATCGCTCAGGTGCAGGACAAAGCCAAAGAATCGCCAAATTCCAGCAAATTCAAACTACTTCTGAAGATCCCAACAGCAAAAGGGATCCATGTACTTCTAGAAATTGGATCCCCCACCTCCTCCTCCACACCCTAGGGCTTAACTGTTCACTGTAGTGGATAGCCGTCCCAGCATTGGCCTGGAAGTTCCAACCCCATTGAGGCTTCAGTAATGGTCACGCCCACAAAGCAGGGCGGAGGAGGAAGCAGAAGACCAAGGATCGGGAAGAGGTCTCTCTCTTGGTTCCCAGACCCTGGACGATGGAGGTAGACTGAGCAGAGTTCTCCAGAGAACACCGCCGGACTACGCTATACCTTTGCCAGACCCTGCAACCTACCCCTTCATTTGTAAGTTAGCCCACAAAATAAACCTCCCTTTTAACTACGTGGAGTGGCCTTAATAATTTCACCAATATCTGTCGCCCAACATTCAAGGTACGAATTCATGAAAAAGCCTCTTGCCTGTGGCCTTGTGAGCCCCAGCTCAGGTCCAAGCTACACTCAGCCAGTTGTGGTGGAGCACGCCTGTAGGATTTACTGAAGAAGGCAGAGGCAGGAGGATCCTGAGTTTGAGGCCGGCCTAGGAGACTTGCTAAGGAGAAGCTACGGCTGGCTGGGGACTAGCTACAAACAGTGGCAGTGGGACCATGGAGGCAGTGACAGCTGCTCCGAGTTGCAGGCTGCTTCTCATTGTGTTGGTGACTGCGGTTGGAACAAAGAATTTAATGCTGCTTGTTCAGAGAAGAATTGCCAGGACCAGCATGTTAGAAGAAAGCATTGGCAAAGGTTAGTTTGGAAAAGGTTGGCAAGAGAAATGCTGAGGAGAAATTGCTGTGAAGATTTTCTCTTCTAGGGAAGAATGTTCATGGTTCCAAAAGACAGACAGACATGAGACTGTGATTACTCCAAACCACAGAGGAGGCACAAAAAAAAAAAAAAAAAGAAAAAGAAAAAAAAGAAAGTCTTCAGAGAACCATTGAATACGCCTAACAGCAACTTTGAAATCTTCAAAAGGATGATGGGACTCCACAATGATGATGCCACATGGACTATGGTAAAGCCATTAACACCATGGAAAGATCGACTTTGGACTACAAACTCCTCAGGACAATTTCAAGATGATCCAGCCTGACAGACTACTTGAACAAGGACTTGAAACAAGCCCTGCACTTTCTCATTATACAGCAGCTGGACAAATGATACAGGACTTGACAATTAACCCAAAATTTTTCTTTTCAGAATAAAGATAACTTCGCCCATAACCAGCAGGAAGCAATTTTAAGAATTCGACGCCCACATTCCCAAAGGGGTGGTGTGAGGTGGGTGGTTTTTTGGTCTTTTTATGGGTATTGGGTCTGGGATAGTTTTCATTGTTTAGAAGGGTTGGTTACAAGTTGTTAAGGGTTAGGAAAAGGGCTAGGCAAAAGGTGCTTGCTTAAAAAAAAAAGAAGAAAAAGACAATTACTAGTTTTAAATACTTTACATTCAATTGGATTGTTTTATATTGTATACAAATTATTATTGAGATTGAGATTGTTAGAATATACCATACACGTATTTCTAATCTTGCTCAAGATATTGTATTTATACCATTCATTTAACAATGTAATGCAATTTGCTAATACTTTATTACAATTGAACTTGTAGTCATATTAGGTGTGTTTTCAAGATCAAACAGATATATTTTAGATAGACAGGTCATCTTCAAACCCTTCAGAGATCTACAGAATATGGCATTTAAAATGTTTTAATAACTTAAGAATTTTTCTTTTGTGCTATGACTATGAGACATGACGGCTCCTGGCAGTACCAATCTACTTCAGAGAAAATATGGGCGTTGAAGGAACTGCATATGGAGTTAACTTCCATTGTGGCAAAAGTTAGCCACTGGACAACAAAGTATCCTCAAATCAACTGCTGACAAACAGGACAAACAGGACATTAAACCAAGTACTACCAATTCTTGCCAAAACAAGTGTGGTTGTGGCTTTAACAAAAGGCATCTTCTGAAGCCAGGACAATATGGCACCATCCCTGAAGTGAGTGACCTTTGCAATCTGTAAAAGGTACCATGCCCTTTTCTTCGAAGGCAGCTGAACAGGGAGTGGGCCGATGGCTTCTGATGTGCAATGGAACAGCAGATGAAACAGTTAATCTTGAAGAATAACTAAGCTCACCCCTCTCGATAGTAGACTGGCATTTAATAAATTTGTCAAATGCAAATGGACTAGACATTGTTTAGGTATTTATTGTTTGTATATATGGTATAGACAGTTACTGTACTTTTGTATATAGTTTTTCTTATATTAGTTATAACTTTTTCCTTTTTTTCTTCTTATTAAAAATAGAAAAGGGGAAATATAGTGATATTTGTATTGAAATGTGATTTTATTTGTATGTTAATGAAGTTGCCTTGAGGTCAGAGCAAGCCAGAGCAGAAGCTGGCAGTAGTGGTGCACGCCTTTAATCCCAGCACTTGGGAGGCAGAGCTAGGTAGATTTCTGTGTGTTCAAAGACACAGCCAGCATGGCAGACACACACCTTTAATCTCAATACCAACCATAGACGACCTGGAGGTCTGTACAAACAGGCAGTGACGAGGAGGTCATGTGGCTGGGTTTACAACCAATGAGAAAACAGAACAGAAAGTCTTTAAATAGACAGGACACACAGAAGTAGGTCTCTGGCGGAGAGGAAGGACAGCAGAAGCAGTGAAAGGTAAGGTTTTCCGCTCTTGCTCTGACCTCGTGGTTTTTAACTCTGCAATTGGTTCTGTGTTTCTTATTTAACAAGACGGTTACATCTACACCTTACACCTGTCAGAATGGCTAAGATCAAAAACACAGAAGACAGCTTATGCTGGAGAGGATGTGGAGCAAGGGGAACTCTCCTCCACTGCTGGTGGGAATGCAAGTTTGTACAGCCACTTTGGAAATCAATATGGCGCTTCCTTAGAAAATTGGGAATCCATCTCCCCCAAGACCCAGCTGTAGCACTCTTGGGCATATACCCAAGGAATGCTCAATCATACCACAAGGGCATTTGCTCAGCTATGTTCATATCAGCATTGTTTTTAATAGCCAGAACCTGGAAACAACCTAGATGCCCTTCAACTAAAGAATGGATAAAGAAAATATGGTACATATACACAATGGAGTACTACTCAACAGAGAAAAACAATGACATCATGAGGTTTGCAGGCAAATGGATGGATCTAGAAAAAAATCATCCTGAGTGAGGTAACCCAGACTCAGAAGGACAAATATGGTATGTACTCACTCATAGGAGGATACAAGATGTAAAACAAAGATGACTAGACTGCTACACAAATTCAGGGAGGCTACCTAGAAAACGGGACCCTAGGAAAAGCACAGGGATCACCCAATGACAGATCAGATGGCCAAACACCCTGACGGTCGGGCTGGAACTCTCATCCAGTCACTGATGGAAGTGGATGCAGAGATCCTCGGCCAGGCCCCAGGTGGAGCTCTGTGTGTCCAGTTGTCAAGGAGGAGGGACTATGGGAGCGTGAATTGTTGAGCCCAGGAGCCCAGGATTGGAAAAAAAGGACGAAAGGCCAGACGAACGGAAGCACATGAATTGTGAACCAAAGGCTGTGGAGCCCCCAGCTGGAACAGGCCCTCTGGATAAGTGAGACAGTTGAGTGGCTTGGACTGTTTGGGAGGCATCCAGGCTGTGGGACCTGGACCTGTCCTTAGTACATGACCTGGCTGTTTGGAACCTTGGGTTTACACGGGGACACTTTGCTCAGCCTGGAAGGAGGGGACTGGACCTGCCTGTACTGAATCCACTAGGTTGAACTGAATTCCCAGGGAAGTCTTGGCCCTGGAGGAGATAGGAATGGAGGGGAGGGGCTGGGGAAAAGTGGGGTGGGGACGGGAGGGGGGAGGACAGGAGAACCCATGGCTGAAGTGTAAAATTAAAACACAAATATAATAATAATTTTTAAAAAAGAAAGACACAGGGATTGCCCAATGACAGAGAAATGGATGAGATCTAGGTGAGCAAACTGAGCGGGGGGTGGGGTGGGAGGTAGGGGGGGGGTAATGGAGGGCAAGGGTTGAGGGAAAGAGAGCTTAGGGGAGTGGGAGATCCCAGCTGGATCAGGATCAGAGTGGGAGAACGGGGAGAGAGATACTATGATGAATGAAGACCCCATCGGAATAGGAAGAAGCAGAGTGCTAGAGAGGTCCCCAGAAATCCATAAAGATACCTCCACTATAAATTACTGGCAATGGTCAAGTAACCAAACACCCTAACTGTCATGCTAGAACTCTCATCCAGTGACTGGTGGAAGCAGATGAAGAGATCCAGGGCCAGGCCCCAGGGGGAGCTCCGGAGTCCAATCGGTGAGAGAGAGGAGGGATTATATGAGCAAGAGATATTGAGACCAAGATTGGAAAAAGCACAGGGACAAATAGCCAAACTAGCGGAAACACATAAACTATGCTGAGATACTTTGCTCAGCCTTGGTGCAGGGAGGAGGGGACTGGACCTGCCTCAACTGAATCTACCAGGCTGGGCTGACTCCCCAGGGGAGACCTTGCCTTGAAGGAGGTGAGAATGGGGGGGAGGAGTTGAGGGGTAAGGCTGGGGGAAGGTAGGAGGGAGGACAGGGGAATCCGTGGCTAATATGTAAAATTAAATTAATTATAAAATAAAAATATTTATTTTTTAAAAAAGATAAGTATTCACACAGAGACAGAGCAAGTTAGAGCAGAACATACCTCATCATTGCATGATGAAACTGAAGAAAAGTAGCCCAAGGTAATTAGAAAACCAACCTTAGTTTATACAGTTACCATACAGAAATGACCACAAAATGACACACAACCCCAGGGCTAAGCAGAAGTTAACTGGAATCTTATACAAATTTAGATTTATGGAGATTTAAGGAAGCAGTAGTTTCATAATTTATGCATTCACCCTATGTGAAGCATGTTAAGTTCATGGGCAACATGGAAGAGAATTATCCCCCAAGACTGAAAAGACTTAGATACAGAAATATTGGAAGCTGGTCCTCAGTTACAATAGAAAACAGTAGAGGAATAGGGTCACAGAACAATGAAATAAGGTCAGAGGTATTGATATTCCCCCATGAACAGCCAGTATCCTTTGATAATCACACCACAGTGATTGTGCATACACTGGGGGGACAGTCATTTCCCGGTCATATGTCCTAAGTAAACCCATGCGCTAAGTGGTCACATAATTCAAGCACAGTGTGACCACGAAGTCTATGTGATTTGTGGAGCAGCCGCGTGGATCTGAGAGTTCATGTGCAGGCTAGTCCTTAAACGGTAGGCCCACGTACCCTGCCCTCCCTTTTCACATGTTCTCCACAGGGCTGAGCACATCTTTTGTTTCTCTCTTTTTGATAAAACTCTTGTTAATGGGTTTGCCGTGTTTTTGACTTTTCCTCACAAAGTAAGTGTGCCACAAAAAAAACCAACAATGCTGAGTTAGAAAGACAGTTTGAATTTGATGATCACAACTTTGCTGCATGTTGAATAGCAGCTTTGAATGCTTGGTACAAAGTGGAAGAATCAGGAAAGAGGACTAAGTCATTTACTAAAATTATACAAGGCTCAAAAGAAGCCTTAACTAATTGTTTTACAAAGACCAACTTTAGCTGTAAATAGAATGCTTATCAGACCCAGAATTTAGACAAATATTAAGGATCTTGCAACAGTGGAAGCACAGATTAACATTCCTCCAACTCCATAAAAGAGGAGATGGTCCTAATACACAAATTCAGAATGTTATCAAAGACAATGACACACTATCCCGGTTGTCCATAAGTAGGACACAGTAGAGGCTGGCTAGTCAACCTTATATGAGGCAGCCACTGCAGATACAACACAGCTGTCCTGACACTAAAGTGGTTAACTGACGGGTCTGAGTAGAGCAACGGCCTATGACAGAAGAAAAGTTACAGGCACTGAACAGCTCGGCCAAGAGCAACTGGAGGTCAACATATAGAAAAGTCCACCAGAGCTTGGAATTCTCCTGTATTCATCATTAGAAAGAAATCTGGAAAATGAAAGATGTTAATGGATCTGATAGCAATCAATAAAGCCACTTAGTCCCTGGGTTCCTTCCAACCTGAAATCCCTTTCACTTTGTTATTAGCTAAGCCATTGCATATTATAGTAATTGATTTAAAAGCTTAAAAAAAAATTAATTGGATTCTTGCTCATATAGTAAAAGGAAAACCAATTTCTGGAGCCCCTAACATTCTATACTGAGGCAAATCAGAAAAAGCAGGATAAAGTCAGAAAAAAATGAGTAAAGTGGCTCAAAGTCCATATACTTCAGTTAAAAAAAAAAAATCAAAATTATATGCTATAATGGTATTATTAGATATCTAAGAATTTCTCAATATAGTTACTATTAATATGCAGAGTTGTTTTACATATTGAAACCACTGAACTTATTCCAGATGATTCAGAACTATCTTCGATATTTATTCAACTACAACAAGTAATCAGAAATAGACATCATCCATTGCATACAACACATATCAGATCCCTTACAAAGCACAAGGTAATGATGAAATTGGTCAGCTATTAATAGGAAGTCTGCTAAAAGCCTCAGAATTTCCTAAGAAACACCATGTTAACTGAAAAGGTTTGAAGATTTTCCCTTTACCAAATACAGAAAAGAAAAGAAAAGAAATAATATTTCCGTACACTGTGTAAAGATGTGTCTCTTTCCTTCCTCACCTGCCTAAGGTACCTTCTAATTGGTTTATTAAGAGCTGAACAGCCAAGAGGTAAATAGGTAAGGATAGGCGAGCCGACTTCTGGACAGAGACAGGAACTATGAAAAAGAGTATGAGATGGGAGATTTGCCAGTCAGACATGGAGGAAGTCAGATATATGGTACCAAGGACAGATAATGAGGCATGAGACAGAATGTAAATTAATAAAAAAAAAAGGTGGGGGGGAAGTAAAACCAGTTTTAAGAGCTGGTTTGGAAAAAGCCCAAGCTAAGGCCAGGGCTTTCATAATTAATAAAAAGTCTCAGTGTCATTATTCAGAATGTAGAGGTCAAAAGAAAGACTCCATATTCCTGCCTTCAATTACGGAAGAAGACTTAGGCTTTACTGGAGGTTTGGCCACAGCTAGGGACTCAAGATAAGACACTGCCCACCTCCTTCTAACACTCCTCAACATCCCTCAACAGGAACCTCTTCCCCAGGGCTCCGTACTCTTGCCCAGAGACCCAGAAGTTTTACAGGAGACCAGGTTAGTTCTAGGGACCCCAGAAACACACAGGCCACAGACACATGCTAAAATCTCACCAACAACCACAGACTGCACGCCCTCCCCTAGGCTCCTTATCCTGGTCTACAGGTTTGAAAGAAGCCTTACAGGCCAGGCTGAATCTAGGGACCCAGGCCCCAAAACCCCAGCAGAGACACCATACTGGACTGAATACTTGCCAGTTATTAGAACACTTACACCAGAAGACCAAAGAGGAAACGGAAACCAAGGGGGAAAAAACACCCATCCAACAAAGACAAATGGAAAAATAAACACCTAGCCCAATAATCATCCCAAATACAGATGCCAGTTTAGGAATACAATCAGTAAAAGAAGGGACAATATGTCACCACCAGAACTCAGCTACCCTACGACAGCAAGAAGACCTGAACATTGTAACACAACTGAAACAAGAAAATAATCTTTAAAAATAGCTTTATAAAAATAAACAGTAGAGAGGAAGCAGCACAGAGCTAGCACTGAGCCGATGCAAAGCTGAGTGTGACCAGAGCTGGGGACCTGACTGTGAGAATTCCCTAATGTTAGAATTCCTAGTCACTCCCCCAGCTATATTACTTAGCATGTGATTTCAAGATGCTAAGTCATCCCAGGGCCTTACGTCCTACCTAATATGTGTGCTGTGTGATTATGTATCCCTCTGGTGTCCCTGGGATTGGGGCAACCCCTGTCCATGCCCTTCATCGGCTACAGTCGGGCCCCTACTGCAGGCTTCAATCTCTAGCCATTTCCCATGACTGCGGTCTGAGGTATCATTCTCTTGCTTGATGAAGCATTGAATGACTTGCGCCTGCCACTGTCAGACCCCCGTCCTTGGGCTACAAATGTCCTGGCCCTCATTCTCTGGATTGACGAAGCATTGACTGGCTTTTGCCAATCGCCAATCCTCACTTGAACTCGGGGATGCCTGAGATTGTAGTAGTCTTGGATCACGTTCTTTACTTTTCTCTCTGCCGTGGTCATAGGAAATAAGACTTCCTCCTATTAGTCACATTCCTCCTCTAAGAAATGCCTAGATAATGAAAGACCCCCTACAATAGCTTTAGTTTGACTGCTGTAACGCCATTTTGCAAGGCTTAAACATAAAGAACAGGATATCTGCGGTTCAGGGGAAGAAGGCCAAACAGGAGTTCATAACTATGGTCGGCCACCCGGCCTTGGGAGAGAAACCGTTGAGTCAAAACAGGATATCTATGGTGGGCCACCTGGCCTTGGAGAATAGACAGTTGGGCTAGGAAAACACCACTGTGCCCTAGACAAGGCCAAGTCAGCCACACACAGCAAATTTCCGAGAATTAAGAATATGTCCCCGAGTTCACCCTGGCCTTATTTGAATCAACCAATGGGAACCCTGTAACTATGCTTCTCACTTCTGTAACCGCGCCTCAGCCCCTGGGATCCTATAAAAAGTCCCCCTTCCCCTAGGAAGGCGCGCAAGTCCTCCGAGAGACTTGTCGCCCCAGGTACCTGTGTATTCAAATAAACCCTCTTGCTGTTTGCATCTGATGGATGGTTTTGGCGTGTTCTTTGGGTTCGGGGTCTCTCCTGAGGGAAGATCTCCTCCGGGAATCTTTCATATGGAGGTCCCACCGAGATTGAGACCCCTCCCCTGGGACCACCAACCCACCATCAGGAGGTAAGCCGGCCGGCCTCGGTATATGTCATCCCTGTCCTGTCTGACTGTTATCTGTCTGTCATCCCTGTCCTGTCTGAGTGTTGTCTGTCTGTCTGCGCGCATCTGATAATCTGTCTGTGGCGGTGGGGGCTGGAAGAGCTGACGAGCTCGGACTTCGCCCACCATAACCCTGGAAGACATTCCACGGGTGTCTGAAGTCCCCTCAGGGGCACGTTTTTTTGGGCCACTCACGTATCCGAGGGATACGTGATGTTGGTTGGAGACGAGGGGTCCGGACCCTCGCAGCACTCTCCGTCTGAGTTTTTGCTTTCGGTTTGGAGCCGAAGCCGCGCAGCGCGTGTCAGTCTTGTTTGCGTTTGTCTGTCGTCCTTCATTTTCTGTTTAACCGTTCTCCTCCTAGAAACAGCCATCTACCTCCTCCCTTTACCCTGTGCTCCCACGAAAGGATCCCCCTAAGACCCCTGTCCTTCCCCCGGACCCCAATTCACCTCTTATTGACCTCCTAACAGAGAGGGGAGGAGAAAGCCGAGGAGAGTGGGGCCCAGCGGCCGAGGGAGAAGGGAAGGGGCGCCCGGGAGCAGGCGCGCGGGGACTCAGCGAGGGTGCGTCCTGAGAGGCGACAATTCAGGGCATCCCAACTGGCCAGCAAGAAGGATGATGGCGGCGGGGCGCGGGCCAGCCCGGCCACGGGCACTGTGAGCCCAAGTGCAAGCGCCCGGCATGCAGCTGCAGTCCCCGGCCCATGGCGCGGGTACCCGCGACCCTCTACGCCTGTCTGTTCAGGCTCTGCGCACTCGTGCCGCACCTCGCAGAGAGGAGCGGCCGCTGTGGGAGCGCCAGCGCCCCCCCCCTCCGGTCCCCCCCTTTGCCGCCGCTGTCCCGGCCCCACCGCGCGCCACCCACCCGCCGCCGCCACTGAGGGAATGAGAGCCAGGCCGGCGCGCACGGGAGGCAGCGGCCGCTGAGGCGCGTGGGGCACGGTGGCGCCGCGGCTCATAAGTGCTCCAGCCCGGCCCTGGCTCCCCGGCGATCCACCTCCCCACCCGCCTCCACCGTCCTCAGCCCGCACTCACAGAGGCCACAGCGGCCCTGCGACGGCACCGGAGGGACCAGCGCCCCCCCCACCCCACCCCGCGGCGACACCATTACCACCGGCGGCCCCCGAACATCCTCTACAGAGACAGCGGGAGGAGGAGACTCCGGCTCCCTCCCCAATTGCCGGTCGCCTACGAGGAAAGCACAATGAACCAGCCAAAGAATCCAGGGCCGTCCCCTCTCCCCCCCCGCCCCCTGGAGGGCCCCAATCACCAGCTTCAATACTGGCCGTTTTCGGCCTCTGATCTTTACAACTGGAAGCATCATAATCCTCCTTTCTCTAAGGACCCTGTTGCCTTGACTAACCTGATTGAGTCCCTTTTAGTGACCCACCAGCCTACATGGGATGACTGTCAGCAGTTTCTGCAAACCCGCCTGACAGTGGAGGAGAAGTAGCGAGTCTTCTTGGAGGCTCGGAAGCAGGTTCCTGGAGATGATGGAAGACCCACCCAATTGCCTCCAGATTCTGGCGGAGGCCCATGGCACCCGCTCCGACCTAACAGATCAACCGCTGTCGAACCCAGATTTCATCTGGTTCACGGATGGGAGCAGCTTCCTCCAAGAAGGAGAACGGAGGGCCGGAGCAGCCGTCACCACTGAATCAGAGGTAATTTGGGCCTCGCCGCTGCCGCCCGGAACATCGGCTCAAAAGGCAGAGCTGGTCGCGCTGACCCACACTCTACGCTTACCGCTCCCCACTTCCTTCCTAAGCCAAGTTCTTCACTGTGATAACTTCAAGGTCTCTTCTGCCAGCAGCTACCCTTGTTAACTTTCTCTGCCCTGATATGCTTGAAAAGAAAGAAATATTGAATTACCAGTCCAAGATACATTATATACTGGGAAAATTATGCTTTTGTTTCCACAGGAAAAAGAAAAATTTACATGGGTTTTGGTCATTTGAGTTCAATGGGTTACAAATACTTGCCATTATTTAAGAGAATTGGTTACAAATTATTGTTGGTTAAGATAAGGAGAAAAAACTGTATCAAATTCCAAGTAGAGGAGGATGTAATGCTTTTACTTTTGGTTTGAGGAAACAGTTTATTTGATGGCCTAAGCATGTCATGAGGGTTTGAGTATGTGATATTTTGGGTCTGAGGAAGTAGTTTGAGGTATAAAAATATGGAACTTTAAGTTATGAGGTTTGAATATAAATAGAGTTTATGTGGGGTCTAAGATGTAAAGGTTTTAGGTATGAGAATATAAAAGGAATATTTTGGGAAAAAGGAGAGTTTATGAAATGTAAGTTACTGAAATATATAAAAGCAAGTTATGAAGATCTGAGGATGAAAAGGCTTAAATGATGATAAAAAAATTGACTTGAGATATATAAAAAAATGTTGCTTCTATGCAGATCATACTGGAGTAGTCAGGGATAACATGGCTAAATTGAGAGAAAGATTAAAACAGAGACAACAACTATTCGAGTCTCAACAGGGATGGTTTGAAGGATGGTTCCAAAGGTCACCCTGGTTTACCACCCTTGTCTCCACCATTATGGGCCCCCTAATCATCCTCCTGCTCATTTTATTGTTTGGGCCATGCATCTCAACAGATTGGTATAATTCGTCAAAGATAGGGTTTCTGTAGTCCAGGCTTTGGTCCTAACCCAGCAATATCAGAGGCTCAGACAGTCAGAAATGGAGCTGACCCCTTATTCTCCATCCTGAAATGGAAGATTCCATTAGGCTCCTGAGAAAATGGGGGAATGAAAGACCCCCTACAAAAGCTTTAGTTTGACTGCTGTAACGCCATTTTGCAAGGCTTAAACATAAAGAACAGGATATCTGCGGTTCAGGGGAAGAAGGCCAAACAGGAGTTCATAACTATGGTCGGCCACCCGGCCTTGGGAGAGAAACCGTTGAGTCAAAACAGGATATCTATGGTGGGCCACCTGGCCTTGGAGAATAGACAGTTGGGCTAGGAAAACACCACTGTGCCCTAGACAAGGCCAAGTCAGCCACACACAGCAAATTTCCGAGAATTAAGAATATGTCCCCGAGTTCACCCTGGCCTTATTTGAATCAACCAATGGGAACCCTGTAACTATGCTTCTCGCTTCTGTAACCTCGCCTCTGCCCCCGGGATCCTATAAAAAGTCCCCCTTCCCCTAGGAAGGCGCGCAAGTCCTCCGAGAGACTTGTCGCCCCAGGTACCTGTGCATTTGAATAAACCCTCTTGCTGTTTGCATCTGATGGATGGTTTTGGCGTGTTCCTTGGGTTCGGGGTCTCTCCTGAGGGAAGATCTCCTCCGGGAGTCTTTCATAATCTGTTAGATAACAATAAAAAATGGCCACCTAATGGCTCCTTGGACCCCAATATTTTACAGGAATTATCTAATTTATGCCAACGAATGGGCAAATGGAAAGTGTTGCCTTATAGTCAAGCTTTTTTTTTTTTTTTAACCTGAGCTCCAAACCCTGCCTTCCAGATTCCTTCTCTTCAGCTCACATGCTCCTTGCCATGGAACCTGAACCTGAGGAATCTTTGACTACTGCTCTGGACTCTGCAAATGAACCTCTGTGCCTGCTCCACAGGCGTCCATCCCCCTGGCCCCTCCCCTAGCTCCCTCCTCCTCTCCAATATTTGGCCACTCCAATCACCCAACTCCGGCTACAGCCTTTACTCCATCTATTACTCATTCTCGGGCTACTAAGGGATCTGACATCAGCCATGCAGACCCAGCAATCATTCTCTCTTTGTGAGAGGTGGCCAGGGTGGATGGACTGGTTAAGGTTCTTATAGCCTCTCCTGTAGAGAGCTGCGTGCAGCCACGCCTTAAAGATGGCTCCAGCTTCCACCCTCCACCTTCCCGATGGTGAGTGCTCTCAGTGATAAACAACTCCTTATTTGGCTAAGGCTGAGAATCTGGCTTGCTTCCAAGTACCTGGGCCCATGGGTGTTGTCCACGTGGCGTGCTAGGGTTGGCTGCCCAGAGGCTATATAAGGAGTGAGTGGGTTTCCCCAGGGGAGAAGAAGACTGTTCAAGGTTCCTGAGTAAACTGCTGAAAGAAGAGCTCGGTGTTGCATCTTCCTTGCTGGTCGAGGCGGTAGTGACAAGTGGTGGCCCATACGGGGAACTCCTCAACTACCGGAGGCTCAGAACTTTCTGGGAGCATTTTAAAGAAATTTTTAGAGGAATGTGATATCATTGCCCAGTGGTTTGCCGTTTCTGGAAGCCACATGGGAAAAACTGGGAAGGGACTTGGATTTTGCCTCCAAGCAAGGGACTCTTAAGGGCGGAGTGAGGCCTGTCTGGAAGCTGATAAGAGGCTGTCTTGAGGATCAACGCTGCAGTGAGGCAGTGGAAAATGGACAGGCTGCGTTAGAAATGTTACAGGAGGAGAGATCAGAAAAGGCGGGCAGTGAGAAGGGACAGGGTGAAAAAGAAAAATTGTACCCCGACCTTTCTGATATAGAGAGTCTGGAGTCTACAGACTCGGAGGAAGAGATAAGGTCACTTATAGAACAGATGAAAGAGTCGAGGATAAAAGGGAGAGAGAAGAAGAAAAAGGGAGACCCAGACAGAGAAGGATGCTGCGCGCCCTTCACATGTCAAGCCGCACTCTCGGCTCGCCCTCCCTATGTGGAGGGTGGGGGTGGCGGTTCAGGCACTTTCAGTCCAGGGGTTTGGAAGGCAGTCAGAACGGAATTACGTCTGGCTTACCCAGTGTTCCAAGATACACAAGGAAACCGATACGAGGAGCCCTTAGATTTCAAGGTGATAAAATCTCTGGCTGAGTCCCTGCGGACCTACGGGATCACGGCCTCTTTCACTGTAGCCCAGGTGAAGGCTTTGTACAGGCATTGCATGACACCCAATGATTGGAGTGGGCTAGCACGAGCATGCTTGAGCCCAGGTCAGTACCTAGACTGGAAGGCCTTTTTGATTGAGTTTGCCAGCAAAGAGGCTGCAGCCAATCAGGCTGCTGGAAATCCTGTTTGGGACAGAGATATGCTGCTTGGTCAGGGCCGATTCAATAATCAACAGACGGGGTACCCAGTTCAAGTCTATGAACAGATCAATAAGATAGGCATTAAGAAGTGGAAGGCCTTACCCAATAAGGGCGAGGTGAGCGGCAACCTTACTAAGATTTTGCAGGGTCCCATGGAGCCATTCTCGGACTTTGTCGATCGCATGGTTGAGGCTGCCGGCAGAATTTTTGGGGACCCAGCAGCTGTAGTCCAGCTAACTCAGAATAAAAAAGGAAGCTCGGATGCTTGTTTTAAAAGTGGAGAGCCACTGTGGGCTCAGCAGGATTGGATCTCCGTGCCACCACCAGACTCGTACTGACTCCACAAATGGGGGTCCAGGGGCCACTGAGGGAGGTATCCCCATATCTTGGAAGACAGAGAAGCCCATAAGGGTTCCTCAGTGGCCGTTTTCCTCTGGAAAGCTGACTGCTGCTAGGGCACTAGCGGAGGAGCAACTCTCTTTGGGACACATTAAGCCTTCAGTGTCCCCGTGGAATACACCTATTTTTGCAATAAAGAAAAAGTCTGACAAATGGCACCTATTACATGACTTGCGGGCCATTAACGATCAGATGCAAGTTCTGGGCCCTGTACAGCGCGGTTTACCATTACTTTCCTCCTTGCCAGCCTCATGGCCTGTCATCATCATCGATATTAAAGATTGCTTCTTTTCTATTCTGCTATGGGCTCAAGATAGTGAGAGATTTATCCTGCCCTGAGATGCATACATTATATGGATGATATTTTACTAGCAACAAAAGAAACACAAATGCTGGAACAAGCCTATGTAGATCTAGTCAAGATGCTTAAAGGGAGGGGGCTGATTATAGCCCCTGAAAAGGTACAAAAGGGTAAAATTATTAATTATTTGGGAGCAAAGGTTAATGAGAGATGTATCATCCCACAGAAGGTGGAATTGGGAAAAGATAATTTACGAACCCTAAATGATTTTCAAAAATTGTTAGGAGATATAAATTGGATTAGATGTTATTTAAAGCTATCAAATTATGAATTAAAGCCTCTTTACAACATCTTAAATGGGGATTCTGCACTAGATTCTCCGAGACAATTAACTGAGGAGGCACGAAAGGCTTTACAAAAGGTAAAAGAGAGGTTACAGGGTGCCTTCTTACAGAGACTACAAGAAGGTAAAAACATTATCCTGTGCATCCTTCCTACCTATTATCAGCCCAACGGGTTGTTAGGGTTCTTTAAGGAACACCCGGTGATATTCTCTAGGGTAATGTCATCACAGCCTATCCCTAATGCCCTAAGTGTGTTTACAGATGGATCTAAGACTGGATATGGCGTATACATGATAGATACACAAGAGCCTATACAATACCAATTTCAACCTGGCTCCCCTCAGATTGAAAAATTAAAGATAATGATTGAAGCCTTTAAGGCTTGTCCTTTTCCTTTGAATTTGATATCAGATTCTGCCTACTTTACTAATGCCCTCAAAATTTTGGAAGTAGCCGGACCTGTTAAAAGCTCCAGTCCGGTCTAGATTTTGTTTCAATAACTACAACAAATGATTTGGCATAGAAAGTCCTGCTTTTATCCCCTACATATCAGGGCTCATACAGGCCTGCCGGGCCCCTGAACAAAAAAAAAAAAAAATGATATAGTAGATCAATAGACTCAAAAAAACAAAAGATATTCATTAGCTCTGCCTTAGACAGAGCCAAAACCTTTCATAAAACATTTCACGTCAATACAAAAACGTTACAACAAAAGTTTCAACTTTCTCGAGCTGATGCTCGACAAATGATTTTAGATTGCCCTTAATGTGTAGTTTATCAACATCCGCCCAGTATTGGGGTAAATCCCTGGGGTCTACTCCCGCTAAAAGTCTGACAAATGGATATGACACACATCTCTAAATTTGGATACATAAAATGTGTGCACATGTCTGTGGACACCTGCTCAGGTGTCATGCACACCACACCCTTGACTGGAGAAAAGGCACGCAATGTTATTGCCCATTGTTTGGAGGCCTGGGCAGCCTGGGGAAAACCTCATCAACTTAAGACTGACAATGGACCTGCTTACACAGGACAACAGTTTGCCTCCTTTTGTCATCAGATGGAGGTGCAACTTGTACATGGCTTGCCCTACAATCCCCAAGGTCAAAACATTACGTGCTCACCGCACATTAAAAGAATGCCTACAAAAACAAAAAGGGGGAATAGGCCACGGCCATACCCCAAAGGAAAGACTTTCTCTTGCTTTATTTACCACCAATATTTAAAATTTGGATGCTCAGGGCCATTCCGCAGCGGATAGGCATCATGAGTCTCATGGTACAGCTAAAGGAATGGTAAAATGGGAAGATGTGTTGACAGGGCTCTGGCGCAGGCCCGATCCCATGCTGACATGGGCACGAGGTTCTGTTTGTGTTTTCCCTCAGGATCAACAAGATCCGGTGTGGGTGCCGGAATGCCTCACTAGAAGAGTCCAGTGTGGGGAAATCCATGATGGTCAAAATGACAATCCTCCTGCTCTTCCTTGTGACAATGCAGCCGGGAATGCTGGAAAAAAGATGGGGGATACTGTCCGTGTTCCCGAGACCGATTCAAGTTCGCCATGATGCCAAGTTGTTTCCACGGTTATTTAGCATTGTAATTGGACCAGAGAGTTTGACAACCTGATGGAACAGCTGAGGGTGGCTATTGTCACGGTGAACTTGAAACAGGTGGACGCTGGATTGGCGGAGGGATTGTCTTCGTGATCTCTGTAGTGGATAGCCATCCCAGCATTGGCCTGGAAGTTCCAACCCCCATTGAGGCTTCGGTAATGGTCACACCCACAAGGCAGGGCGGGGAAGGAAACAGAAGACAGAGGATCGAGAGGAGGTCATGGCGCTTGGTTCCAGGACTCTGGATGCTGGAAGTAGACCGAGCAGAGTTCTCCAGAGAACACCACCGGACTGCACTATACCTCTGCCAGACCCTGCAACCTACCCCTTCATTGTAAGTTACCCCACAAAATAAATCTCCCTTTTAACTACGTGGAGTGGCCTAAATAATTTCACCATTATCTGGCGCCCAACGTGGGGCAAATCCCAAAGGCCTAGGCAGCTACCTAAACCCACCTGCAAAGTTAGCTTAGCCCTAATAATTCACATAGTGTTCAAACACTGGTTTAATAATAAGAACAAAGATGAGTCATTATTGGGACTGATACAGGCTTTAAAAGATAGCAATGAAGGCTTACAGAAAAAGATTCTCTTTCTGGAATCTGCTAACCAGGAATTACAGGTTTTAAAAGATAGCAATGAAGGCTTACAGAAAAAGATTCTCTTTTTGGAATCTGCTGACCAGGACTTACAGAAAAAGATTCTCTCTCCAGAACCTGCTGGCCAGGACTTACAAAACAAGCTTGTACCCAAAATTGCTTTTATTGATAATAAATATGAGTATTTAATGGATAGAACACTAACTCTCCAGAGTGAAGTTGTAGCTACTCAGACACTATGTAAGGCAGAAAAATTATCATTACTTGATAAGATAAGGTCCATGGAATCATGTGTTTCAGAAGAACATAAAAACTTCCATGATTCCATGAAAAATCTGGAATCCCTTACAAGAGAGGAGGTTTACTCCATGGAACAGACCCTAGGTGGTCGTTTACAAGCCCTGGAGGAAACTCTCAATAAACATGACAAGGGACCTAATAAGCAGAAGGGCAAGACCATACAGGTTGTAACATCTCCAAATGGCTCTCATACAATGGCTTATCCTGTTATCATCCATGAGAAGCCAGCAGATGACACACACCCCGAGCCATATACGACATATACATTACAACCAATTTCAACAAGGGACTTTAAAAATATAAAGAAAGCAGTAGTTACATATGGGATACACTCCACATATGTAAAACAGATGTTAAATTCGTGGTCTACCTCACATAGAATCATTCCAGATGACTGGCATCAGTTAATTTCAGCTGTTCTAGAATATAGCCAGCAGTTACAGTGGAAAAGCTGGTTGAGAGAAGAGGCAAAAAATTTAGAACAAGGTAAACTCAGATGTTTTGAGATCTCCCAAGATCAAATACTTGGTGAGGGATGTTTCGCGGACAGGAATGTACAAGCCATTTATGATGAGCATACAATATCCCTATGCCATACAGCAGCTCTAAATGCTTGGGAAAAAATTCCAGAACCTGGAAAAGCAACTGAGGTATACACAAAGATATTTCAGGGACCACATGAACCCTTCACTGATTTTTTACAAAGGCTGAACACAGCTATAACAAAAGCTGTATCAGATAAAGAATTAAGAAAAGTATTAACTGAGTCCTTGGCATTCGACAATGCTAATGCAAAATGCAAAAGAATACTTACACCATCAAAGATCAGATCAGCTCCTTTGGAAGAATGGACTCAGTATACTAATAGTGTTGAATCTCTTAACTACAGTAATGAGGCTTGGAAAGGAGAGACAAATCCCAGAGATGAAAAAGGCCCTGTGGTACCGAATGTTTTAAATGTGGTACACCAGGTCATATAAGTAAAAACTGTACATGGGGTAATCCTAGAAGTAATACTCCTTCTAGGAATAGCCTAAACAGAAGACCGCAACCACCTCCTGGATTATGTAGAAGATGTGGCAAAGGCCGACATTGGACCAGTGAGTACAGATCAAAAATAGATATACGAGGCAACCCTTTACTGGTGGGAAACACCTCAGGGGGCCTCTTGCAGGCCCCCAAATCAAATGTGGTAAGAACATTCCCAGCCACTGTGGAAGACATTCCTCTCCAGGACAACTGAATAAACCAATGCCTAATGTAAAAACTGATACTGCAATGGATGATAAAACAGCTCTGATAGATGAATCACAGTTTACAAAGAACACAATAAAACAAATATTTTGGCAGACTTCCATAAATGAACAAAGACCAAAGCTTAGAATTCGAATTAATGGCTTGGTTCTGGAGGGCCTGGTAGACACAGGTGCGGATGTGACTAATTACACCAAAATCATGGCATCCAAATTGGCCTCTTGAAGAGGTACATGTCCAACTTTTAGGAATTGGCACCCTATCTCAGATAAAACAGAGTTCGAGATGGGTTGAATGCATAGGGCCAGAAGGACAGAGAGGAAGGCTGAAGCCATATGTAGCAAATGTAGCAGTAAATCTATGGGGCCGAGATCTGTTACAACAGTGGAATACCCAGATTAAAATTCCTACACTCTCAGAAAAGGAATACAGGCCAATGCATGTTTCTAGGAATAATATCATAACATGCTATAAAAAACAGTCACCAACCATTCAGGCCGTACACAAACAGAGTACAACTGCTGTTGAACTCTCAGAAGTACCAACTGCCTTACCTTTAAAATGGCTAACTAATAAACCTGTCTGGGTTGGACAGTGACCTTTGACAAAAGAGAAGCTACAAGCTTTAGAACAGCTGGTTCAAGAGCAGTTAAATGCTCAACACATTGAAGAATCTACCAGCCTTTGGAATTCTCCTGTATTTGTTATTTAAAAAAAGTCTGGTAATTGGAGAATGCTGACAGATCTGAGAGCTATTAATAAAGTAATTCAGCCAATGGGCTCCCTACAGACTGGGATGCCCTTTGGATGCTACCCAAAGAATGGCCTATAATAGTTATTGACTTAAAAGACTGTTTCTTTACCATACCCTTACAAGAAAATGATAGAGAAAAATTTGCCTTCACAGTTCCTAATTGTAACAATTCTCAGCCAGTCAAGAGATATCAATGGAAGGTCCTCCCACAGGGAATGTTAAACAGCCCTACCTTATGCCAATACTTTGTGCAAAAACCATTGGAGATAATTCGTGTAAAGTTTCCACAATCCATAATTTATCACTATATGGATGATATCTGATTCAAAAAGGTAAATTAAGACTTCGTCAGTTGAGACAGTTCTTTGCTTATTACAATATAAAGCATTTTGTGTATTGTCACAATTTAAAGTCATTGTCCTTTTACTGTACATTTGCTTACACACTGTTTGCCTTATTTATAGGAAGCTTAGTCCTTGGGGTCTTTAGGTAGATAAGACTTACAGAGTTTTTGTCACTTATGCTTGTCATCTCTATAATTATGTTAGTTAGGTTATCCAGATTTATAAATACATAGGTCAGATGGACAGGTAATCTTCAAACACTTCATGGACCTAGAGAATATGGCATTTAAATAACTTAGAATTCTGTTGATGTGAGACACAATTGCTCCTGGCAGCACCAATTTGATCCCGAGAGAATGTTGGGCTTCTAAGACATTTCCATTTGGAAGTTTGTCTTCTTGGCACAAAATGGCCTACTGGGCAAAGAACTGCCCTTGCCTCAACTGCTGACAGTACAAATGCTGTCCTTTCTGGACAAGCGGGACACAAGGAAAGCAACCACTATACTTTGCCAAGACAGGGTAAGATGGTCTTTCAGAATTCCTGCTTCTGAAGATGGTCTGTCAGATACTCTAGGCCTGTAGCCAATTTGAATGCACCAAGGATGCTGAGAAACATTAGGTGACTGTCCAGGCTGCTAGCTGTCTCTGTCTCCTCTTGCAAGACTCCCGAAAGTTGCTTGCGTCTTTCTCCCTGTTTGATATTGTTTGCACTTATTGTAATTCCAACTTATCTAAGTCATTATCCCTCATTACTCCTGGACAATATTTGTTCATCATCTCTTTGTATATAGTCTTGTATTAGGTTAGAACTTTCTTATTTAGACAAAAGGGGGAGATGTAGTGGATAGCCATCCCAGCATTGGCCTGGAAGTTCCAACCCCCATTGAGGCTTCGGTAATGGTCACACCCACAAGGGAGGGCAGAGAAGGAAACCGAAGACGGAGGATCGAGAGGAGAGTGCGCGCTTGGTTCCGGGACCCTGGACGCTGGAGGTAGACCGAGCAGAGTTCTCCAGAGAACACCGCCAGACTGCACTATACCTTTGCCAGACCCTGCAACCTACCCCTTCATTGTAAGTTACCCCACAAAATAAACCTCCCTTTTAACTACATGGAGTGGCCTAAATAATTTCACCATTAGATCTCTAATGCCATGAAGCATCTTAAGGAGTGGGCGGGTCTGGAAGCCTTGACGGGCCTCCTGGTGTTGGTCTCCCTGGTTTTTCTGTGGTGCATCTGCCGGATTAAGGTTTCCCAGCGTCGCAATGCAGCCACGATTATTCAATCCTTTACAGACGTTGAAGCAGGTCAGTCCCCCCCATGCATGATTAGCTACCATGAAAAATTAATTTCCTTAGCACAGGATGTCAGGCCTGGACACTGCACTCGGGACCTACCATACTGTGGGCCCCGAGAAGAGCATGCCTGATTGCATGTGGGTTGATGCCATGTTTCCCACCTCTGTGCAAAGGTATCAATCAGGTCTGGTACTCGTCGGGTGGATGACACCCACATGAGGATCAGTACAAGATCCCTAAGTTTCTCAACAGAGATCAGACCTCTGCTCTTGCCTGTTGCTATAATATAAATAAGGGGGAACTGTAGAGAGCTGCATGCAGACATGCCTTGAAGATGGTGAGTGCTCTCAGTGATAAACAACTCCTTATTTGGCTAAGGCTGAGAATCTTGCTTGCTTCCAAGTACCTGGGCCCATGGGTGTTGTCCACGTGGCATGCTAGGGTTGGCTGCCCAGAGGCTATATAAGGAGTGAGCGGGTTTCCCCAGGGGAGAAGAAGACTGTTCAAGGTTCCTGAATAAACTGCTGAAAGAAGAGCTTGGTGTTGTGTCTTCCTTGCTGGTCGAGGCGGTCGTGACACTCGCCTTTCATGATATATGTGATCTTGCTAATAACCTACTTCCTGAGAGCTGCAGACACATTTGGGAGGAGGCTAGTACACATGCAGATGAAGTTCATCAAATCAATGCTGCCCATCCACATGGAGCCAAGGCAGTTCCCAACCAGGACCCACATTGGGATTACAATACCCGGGTGTCTCTCTAGCTAGGTATTGGTTTGCAATCTGCCTCCTGGCAGGTCTTCATAAGGCTGCCCTCAAACCAGTAAACTATGAAAAGCTAAAAAACATAGTTCAAGATAAGGAAGAAAATCCATCTCATTTTTTAGAACAGCTCATAAAGGCTCTCATACAATATACTAGTCTGGATCCTGAGAGCCCAGAGGGCAGACAGCTCCTCATGACCTACTTTGTCTTGCAGAGCTTCCCTGACATCGGGGCTAAGCTTAAGCATCTATAGAAAGGGCCTTTGACTGCACAGGCATAAGTCTTAGTGGTGGCATTGACGGTGAACCATGGGAGAGATGAGAAAGCTTGTAAACAGAACTGCCAAATGCTGGCACATACTAACCACTGGCCACCTGAAAGCCTCTAGGTCCCTGTTTTAAGTATGGTAGAGAAGGCCACTGGGACTGTGCCTGCCCTGCCCTACAAGAGCCACCATCTGGGCCTTGTCCAAAGTGCCACCAAGAGGGACACTGTCAGCTGACTATCCCCATGCAGCTCGTGGCATGGGGATACCAAACAAAGACCACCCTCCAGTCAATCTATTTCAGATAAGTATAATTCAAACTTTCCTGATCCCAGGACCCCCCTCCCTCACCCTGGGACCCCTCAGAGACCCACCCCAGTTAAAATTTTTCTAAACTCCTTCTCTGCCTCAAGAGCACCTTGTCAGACCCAAACAGTCACAGAGCCTAAAGCAGCAGAAGGCAATGGACAATTCCCAAAGCAGTGGAGGACAATCCACTACCTCAGGACATCTTGTTACCCCAAAAGCACCATTCCCTACATCCAAAAGTTAACCAATGCCCACTGAGTCAGCTGGAAACAGTTTCTGGAGACACAGTGCCTCCATTCCCATTCATTTTTTATAAGAAAACAAAGAGAGCCAGGTGGTGGTGGCGCACGCCTTTAATCCCAGCACTTGGGAGGCAGAGCCAGGCGGATCTCTGTGAGTTTGAGGCCAGCCTGGACTTCAAAGTGAGTTCCAGGAAAGGCACAAAGCGACACAGAGAAACCCTGTCTCGAAAAAACCAAAAAAAAAAAAAAGAAAGAAAGAAAACAAAGAGTCTAGAATGGTAGAAATCCTTGTCACTCCCCCAATTACATGACCATATGTGTGGTGGGGCAAGATGCGAAGTCATCCCAAGTACCTTACATCCTACATAATCCATGCACTGTGTGATCATGTAAGTTGCATGCAGCATGATCACATAATCTATGTGCATGTGTGGTGTAGCTATGAAAGCCCATGTGCACATGTGCAGAAGGGAGGGAACCTCTAAAAGCGGGATTTACTTTTTCCTCTCCTCACTTCCTGCAGTCATTCCATAGGTCTATGCACATCTTTCCTATCCCTTTCCTTAATAAACTCTTTTCATGGTGTCCCAAATTTCCTGGACGTTTTGTGTTATGACTTTTTTCGCTTTAGTGTTTTGACTGATGACTATATTTTTTCTATTGTATCTTCAGCATCAGAGATTCTCTGTTCTCTCTCTTGCATTCTGTTGGTTATGCTTGCATCTGTATGTAGTTCCTGTTCATTTAGTCAGGTTTTCTATTTACAGCATTCCCTCAGTTTGTGTCTTCTTTATTGTCTCAATATCAATTTTTAAATCTTGAATTCTTTCCTTTAACTTTTTAATTGGTTTTTCTTGGCTTTCTTTGATTTCTTCAATTTTTTTTTTTTCTCTCTAAGGGCCTCTATCATCCTCTTAAAGTCATTTTTAGGATTGATTTCTTCTGCTTCTTCTGTATTGGTATGTTCAGGTCTTGCAGCTTCTGATGGTGTCATATAGGTCTTTATGTTGTTGCCTGTTATTTCTGCACTGGCGTCTACGAAGTTCTTCCTCTGATTTTTGTAGGTGGTGACTATGTCGGAGGATGCTTCTTGTTCCAATTGGTAATCCTGGTCCACTGGGAGCTCTTGGTTAAATCAGTGCTGATGGGCAGTTTCTCTGACAGCAGCTTAGTCTAATCCGTTAGTGGGTTCTGTCTCAGGGTGCGACGGCCGGTTTCCCGAAACTCCGTCCGCCATTACAAGATGGCGCTGACTTCCTCCCAGGGCAGAGCCCTGGGTTGTTTACCACATCGGCTCTCCCGCTCAAATCCACCCAGCAACAGCAATGCACCAATCCAAGGCTGCCTAGTGTATCAGGCCAGCAGAGCACGCCCACATCTTGTATATAAGCCCGTCAACCGCCGTGGTCGGGGCCCCTCACCTCCAGCTCTCCCTCAACCAAGCAGCGCTTCAATAAAACCGTGATTGGAGAAGAATCCTTGTGTCGTGGCTTTCTTCCCCGCTGGCCGGGGCTCGCCGCAGCTGGTGCCGAAACCCGGGAACCTCTCGCATTCAGCAGACACCGGTGAGGGGCCGAAGAAGGATTCAGAACTCCACACGGAAAGCGGCCGACGTCGGGTAAGTGTCCTCAGGTATGACATATATAATTGATGGAATTAACCCTCCTTTGCTTGCAGTCATTTTTGTGTTTTTGGTGATCATTGTGTTGCTCTGCTGTTTCTGGCGGAGACTAATCCACTCTTGTCTAAAAGGGGGAGAAGGTATGGAAGCCATAAAACAAGGGCGTAGAGCACTAACAGATCACCAAGATAGCATGTCAGAGGCTGAAAATGGAGAAGGGGGTATAAAAGAAAAACAGGAGGACAGTCATAAGCAGAGGATGAAAAGGAAAAAGGAAGATAAAAGGAAATCCCCAGAAAGAAAAGGGGAAGAAAAATCTAAGCATGTAGAACCTTCAGCACCGCTATATCCGCTGCTGGATGAATTTGCCGCCATGCGGCTCTCAGAGGAAGAGACTTCAGAGGAAGAGATCTCTGAGATAGATGAGGAAGACCTAGAGGAGGAAGCAACTCGATACGAGCAAGACAGATATGGCCCACTAGGGCACAGTAGTTCAGGAGCTCCAAAACAGACTCCTCCTCCTTATGTTGCTTCTGCTAATGGCTGCCATTTCATACAAGGAAAAACATGGTCCCGGTTAGCGTCAGCATTTCCGGTATTTGAAGACCCACAAACGGGAAGATATCATGAGCCAATTCCGTATAAGCAGTTGAAAGATCTGGTAGAAGCAGCTCGAAGTTATGGACCTAATGCTGCATACACTCTGACTCTATTGCAGCGGCTGACCGCTCAAGCCATGACCCCCTCCGATTGGACAGAAATTGCGCGAGCCTGTTTAAGCACAGGGCAGTATCTTGATTTTAAATCTATAGTTACTGATGCCGCCCAGGTCCAAGCTAGACTTAATGCTCACAATCAACAACCTCATTGGAATGCAGACATGCTACTAGAACAGGGACAGTGGACAGCAAATCAAACAGCATTTCCACTGGAGGTTTATACGCAAATAAATCAGATACATTTAAGAGCTTGGAGGACGCTCCCTAAAAGAGGAGAGGTGTCTGGAAATTTAACTAAGATTATACAAGGACCTAATGAGCCTTTTTCCGATTTTGTGGCTTGCATGATGGAGGCAACAGAAAAGATTTTTGGGGATGCTGAGACCGCTATGCCGCTTGTACAACAGCTAGTGTATGAACAGGCCACAAAAGAATGCAGAAGAGCTATCACCCCATGGAAAGGGAAAGGGTTAGAAGCATGGTTGAAAGCATGCAGGGAGATTGGTGGACCGTTGACTAACGCTGGCCTTGCAGCTGCCGTCTTGGCAGCTACTCGCGGTGGAAGAAATCCTGGTGCATGTTTCAAATGTGGCATGACCGGACATTTAAAAAAGGACTGTAGACAAGGCAATAAGCCGGCTGCCAACGCCCCAAGGATGCCTGGTACATGTCCCAGATGTAAAAAGGGAAAACACTGGGCAAATGAATGCAGGTCAGTTAAAGATATTAACGGCCAACCAATTGGAACAAATACAGCAACAGCAGGTCCAAAAAACGGGATGCGGGGCCCCCGTCCCCAGGGCCCGAAAGCATATGGGGCAATCCAAGGTCCCAACATGTGGCCTCCCCCAACATCAGGAGAGCAACTGCAGGCTCCGCAGGGTTGGACCTCCGTGCCACCTCCGGATTGGTACTAACTCCCAGAATGGGAATACAGGCAGTGGAAACAGACATGCAAGGACCTTTGGATAAGGGAACAGTAGGATTGATAATTGGCCGCTCATCTAGCACACTTAGGGGTCTGATGGTTTTGCCAGGAGTAGTGGACCCTGACTATACAGGGGTCATCAAAGCCATGTGCCACTCTCCGCTAGGTATCATTTCCATAGCACCCAGAGATCGCATTGCTCAGTTGCTAATGTTAAAGTCTAATCATGATAGATTCCCTGCTAAAAGTCAAATTAGGAGAGAGAAGGGATTTGGTTCTACCGGAGTAGATTTTGCCTGCCTGTCTTTAGATCTCAATAATCGACCTATGCTTCAATTAACAATAGAAGGTAAAGTTTTTTCAGGACTGGTAGACACCGGTGCTGACCGGAGTGTCATGAGTAAGCAGAGTTGGCCGTCTAACTGGCCTTTACAACAAGCTTCCCAATCATTACAAGGTCTGGGGTATCAACAAACTCCTGAGATCAGTGCAAAAACACTTCAATGGGAAGCAGAGGACCAAAAGGGGACATTTCAACCCTTTGCGGTCGAGTTACCCATAAACTTGTGGGGCAGAGATATACAGCAACAAATGAGCCTCATTCTTACGAATGATTATTCTCAAACAAGTCAAAACCTTATGAGACAACAAGGATTTATGCCAGGACGAGGTTTAGGAGCCCAGTTACAGGGCTGCCCTGAGCCAGTAAGCACTGAAACAAAACTTGACAGAAAAGGACTGCGTTTTTCATAGGGGCCGCTGAGGGTCTGCAGATACAGATTCCTTGGAAAACTGAGTCAGCTGTTTGGGTGCCTCAGTGGCCCCTTTCTTCGGAGAAACTCAAAGCAGCCAAAGAACTAGTTCAGGAACAACTATCCTTGGGACATATTGAGCCCTCTGTCTCACCTTGGAATTCTCCCATATTTGTTATTAAAAAGAAGTCAGGAAAGTGGAGGTTGCTCCATGACTTGAGAGCCATAAATAACCAAATGCAAATTATGGGACCTATACAAAGGGGCTTGCCTCTGTTAACTGCCATACCCCGGAACTGGGAGGTGATAATTGTAGACATCAAAGATTGTTTCTTTTCCATACCACTGCATCCTAGAGATAGAGAGCGGTTTGCATTTACTGTCCCCTCAACCAATCATGAAGAACCTGATGCTAGATTTCAATGGAAAGTGTTGCCACAAGGGATGGCCAATAGCCCTACTATGTGTCAGCTTTATGTGGGGCAAGCCCTTGAGCCAGTTCGCCGTAGCTTTCCCTCAGTGAGGATCATCCACTACATGGATGACATCCTGCTGGCGGCGGCATCTGAAAAAGAGCTAGAGAATGCTTTTAGTGCTCTCTCTTCCAGTTTGGCCGTTAAAGATCTGTTTATTGCCCCAGAGAAAGTACAGAAAAGGGGAATAGTACAATTCTTGGGAGCACAAATGTCATCTAATACTGTAAGACCTCAAAAATTGTGCATTCGAACTGCACATCTAAAGACATTAAATGACTTCCAAAAATTGTTGGGAGACATTAATTGGCTGCGTGGGTACTTGCCACTCACAAGGCACGATCTACAACCACTATTCTCAATTCTAGAAGGGGATCCTGATGTGAATTCACCCCGGCAGCTTACCCCTGAGGGTGCCCAGGCTTTGAAGTTAGTGGAGAAAGCAATCGGTGATGCACAACTGACTCGCTTCGAGCCAAGCCAGGACCTCATCTTCTGTATTCTGCCAACCTTAACCACACCTACGGGGGTGTTATGGCAGGATAGCCCACTGTGGTGGATACATGGGCATGCTTTGGGCACGAAAACCTTGCATTATTATCCTGATCTTGTAGCATATCAAGCAATACAGGGCATTAATTTTAGTATGACACATTTTGCTAAGGAACCAGATAAAGTCATTGTGCCTTATACCAAAGCCCAGGTAAAAGTTTTGACTGGAACTACAGATATTTGGCCTATTTTCTTAACAGCCTTTTCAGGAATGATTGATAATCATTATGCGGCCGACAAATTATTGTCCTTTGTACAAAGAAATGTTGTCTATTTTCCAAAAGTTACTTCTCCTGAGCCTGTACATAATTCCTTAACTATCTTTACAGATGGCTCAAAGACTAGTCAAAGAGCTTATGCTATTCAGGGATCCAAGCCAGTGGTTTTGAAGTTCAGGCCAAATGCACCACAGGTGGTAGAGTGCCTCGTTGTCCTGGAAGTGTTTAAAGCATTTGCAGATCAACCTTTTAATTTGTTCTCTGATTCGCAGTATGTGGTTAATGCTGTTAAGAACCTTGAGGTTGCTTCTCATATTCACTTGGGCAGCATGATAGCTCCCATATTACAACAAATACAGCAGTTAATTCTATCCAGGCAGCTTCCCTTTTATATTGGACATATTAGGGCACATACTTTTCTTCCAGGACCCATGAGTGCTATGAATGATCTGGTTGATAAGGCTACGCGGTCCGAAATTTTGATTGCCCTTGATCCATTGCTTGCAGCTAAGAATTTTCATTCCCTGTATCATCTTTCAGCAAATACTTTACGGTTAAAGTTTCATATTTCTAGGGAACAGGCTAGACAAATTGTTAAAGAGTGCCCTGCATGTGTTATCTTTCATCACCCTCCATCTACCGGAGTAAATCCTAAAGGCTTAAAATCTCTGGCCCTATGGCAGATGGATGTGACTCATATTTCTGAATTTGGAAAAACAAAGTATGTACATGTGTCTGTAGATACGTACTCAGGGATTATACATGCCACCCCCCTAGCGGGAGAAAAGACCGCCCACGTAAAGGTTCACTGCCTTGAAGCGTGGGCGGCATGGGGAAAGCCAGAAATGCTAAAAACTGACAATGGGCCTGCCTATACTTCCAAAGGCTTTAAAGCATTTACTTCTCAAATGCAAGTAAATCATAAGACTGGATTACCATACAATCCACAAGGTCAAGGCATTGTTGAACGAGCCAACCGCACTTTAAAAGAGTTGTTGCAAAAACAAAAAGGGGGAATTGCAACACACGCTACTCCCAGAGAACGCCTTGCTCTTGCCTTATTCACTCTTAATTTTTTAAATTTGGATGCCTCAGGACACTCAGCAGCAGACAGGCATGTCACAGGTCCGACAACTAAGACACAACATGTAATGTGGAAAGATGTTTTGGATAACAAATGGTATGGACCGGATCCTGTGATACAGAGATCCCGTTCGAGCCTGGGGGAAAATACAAACATTTCCCCCAGGCTCGAACGGATCCGATCTGGGTGCCTGAGAGGTTGGTGAGAAGAGTTGCAGCGGCCGCGGCTAACGACGCTGACAAAGCAGATGATGTGGACAATGATGACCTGGTTGATGCTGATAATGGATAACAGCATAGCACCTAATAATTTCACTCTGCGTGCTGAGATTATTATGCTTAACTCCACTCGAGTGCATGTTGCCTCTGCTGAAGAGATGCTGGATTGGCTGCGAAGTTCTATTACCTTCTTTAAGGAGTGGGTGGGTGTTGGCATGTTTGGCGCGGTAATCTTAGCGGGATTTGTGTTGGTGTTGTTCTTGCTGTGCCGCTTAGCCCGAAGTCGCAGGCTGGAGAAGATTGCAATTGCTAGAGCGCTGGCAGCGTTGGAAGCAGGCAGTTCTCCCCAAGCCTGGATAAGCATGCTCAAAGAAGCCTAATACAATGCCCTTGCACCTGGAGGCATTTGTGCCATTGCACCCAGTGGGATTGTAGATGGTCTTCAGAGTTATTGGGCTAATGCACTGCCTTTACACCTCCGAGGGGTTTGTCCCATTGCACCGGAGAAGGAGTGCTTATCTAGCCCTAGGCCTCCCTTGATCGGTCCACACATCATGAGGTGGGGACCTGAACGGGAATAAGTCCTCTATTCTCCATTACTAAACAAAAAGGGGGAACTGTGACGGCCGGTTTCCCGAAACTCCGTCCGCCATTACAAGATGGCGCTGACTTCCTCCCAGGGCAGAGCCCTGGGTTGTTTACCACATCGGCTCTCCCGCTCAAATCCACCCAGCAACAGCAATGCACCAATCCAAGGCTGCCTAGTGTATCAGGCCAGCAGAGCACGCCCACATCTTGTATATAAGCCCGTCAACCGCCGTGGTTGGGGGCCCCTCACCTCCAGCTCTCCCTCAACCAAGCAGCGCTTCAATAAAACTGTGATTGGAGAAGAATCCTTGTGTTGTGGCTTTCTTCCCCGCTGGCCGGGGCTCGCCGCACCCTTCATTGTAAGTTACCCCACAAAAACCTCCCTTTTAACTACGTGGAGTGGCCTAAATAATTTCACCAATATGGGTTCGTTGCCATTTTGCTATATGCTTGACCCCCATTTGCAAGAATTTTCTGTTGAGAAATAAACACTCTTGATTTTGCATACATAAATCTCTTTTGTGGGGTGATTCAAGGACCCTAACACCTAGCATGATATTGCCACCATGGGGCACTGACTTTTCACAGTAAGTATAGTGGATAGCTATTCCAGCTTTGACCTTGAAGCCCTGCCCCCTAGCAAGGCAGACGGTAACCGCCATGAAAGCCTATGACCTGCTCATGGCCAAGACGGGAGCCTGTAAGACCCGAGATGTGTACATGCTGGCTCTCTTGACTCCTTGTGATACTGGATGCTGGATTGCAGACCAGGTCGGAGTTCTCCAGAGAACCACGTTGGACTGTACCTCACCTCTCCGGTATCCTGTAACTGACTCCTTTACTGGTTGTAAGCTACCACTTTAAATAAACTTCTTTTAACTACCATGTAAACTAAGTGGAGTTGCCGTGTTCCCAACTTTAGAAAAGGGCATTTCCAGTTGCCATATGCACAGCCACCCACCAGCTCTCCTACATGGGTCAGCCGTTCTACCCTGGCCCCTCTTTCAGGTGGCTCAGTGACACACACACCCCAAGCCAACTCCTATCCAAGTGGGATTCTCCTGCCTGTTTTCCTCTCCCAACCATTTCTCAGGCCACACTCCCTTACCCTACCTGAATAGCCCACACAATACCTGGGCAGGGCAGAGCAAGTCAGCCAGTCCCTCCCAGGCAATTCCAGCATGGACAGCACAAGCAACAGGCCAAACAGAACTAGTCCAGATGCTTAGCCATTTCCTCAGAATCACTGCTGCCACTCCTACTGCTAATGCCATGGCCTCAAGCACTGGAAGGCCCCCAGCCTCACACCCCCGAGCTGAGCGGCCATAGCTAGCAGATGCCAATGACACGCCAGGCAGTATTGGCCCATGCTTCTAGGTCCTAATCACACTGATTTTTTTATACTAGTTTCTGTTAGCTCTTCAGACTGCCCAACCCCCCCCCCCCATACGCAGGACAGAAGCCACAGTGGACCCTCCTGTGTCAGCAATGAACATCACTGCAGCTAATCACCCCTGCAAATCTATGCCTACACTTGTGGGGCACATAGGCCACAAAGATGGTGCCGAGAGAAAGTTAGATGGATCCCAAGTTGTTTAGACTGAGATTAGACTGGATACAAAAATCAGACAAAGGAATGATATCAGTACATAGACAATACAGCTCATAGACAAAAAAAAAAAAAAAAAAAAAAAAAAAAAAAAAGGTGACCTTTAAAACAATTGGTTCATTCCTTCCACCACCGCCCCCAGGGTTCTGTGGTTTTCTACCTTAAAAGATGCTTACTGCCTAATAATAAATGAGTTTCTGCCTGACATGACTCCCCACTGCATCTGATTGTCTCCAGTTAAGAGCAAGCCTAGGAATCGGTGAGTGGTGCACTTACCTTTCCTCTTTTCCAGACCACTTCCTCAGAGGTGATCTAAGTTCCCAGTGGGGTGAGACTCCAGAGCTGGCACTACATTCAGCCAAGGCCAAGTGGTCTTCCAGGGTGGGTGAAACCCTCAGTACAGGTAATGTGATTTTTCCAAAAGATCCCCAAGAGCCAGGGGAGGCCAAAGAAGGCAAAGAGGACCATGAGGGTAAAGAGAACAAGTGTAAAGTCATCACACAAACCCCCGCCTTACATCCCTAAAACAAGGAAATGTTCCTTGCCATATACTACCCTTAGAAGGGAACTACGAAAACTAGGGTACCTATGACTGGCCACCAGCCAGGGATCAGAGAGCCAATGAACCGACTTATGCAGACGCCTGTATTACCCAGATAGGGCCAAAGGGAGGCAAAGCACAGAGCACCGAGAACAGACACCCCAGGCATTTCCCATTATTCTGACCTCCAGTCCTAATAGGCCACAAGAATTGTACCCATGGATGGCCAAAGTCCTTAAGGAACTCCACAAGGCAGTGGCAGAGGATGGTCCAAATGCCTCTTGGTCCCAGACCCTACTGCAGGATATTGCATATAATCCCTGTGTCCCCAAGGATTGGCTGGACCTGGTTAAGGCTGTCCTTTCAAGCACTCAACATATTAAATGTGCGCCCACTATAAGGAGAAATGTAAAGTCCGAACAGAGGCCAATCAAGCTGCAATCCTAATTACTTATGGCATGTTGGCGAGAATACCTGACAGGTACTCTACTGGGGTCCAGCAGGCCACGGTCCCGGCACCGTACCAAGACCAGGTGTGACAGACAGGGCTAGCAGCCTGGGGTAAGCTAGAGGAGGGACCTACCGAATCCCCCATAGCTGGAGTCAGGCAGAAGCCCAATGAGACCCTATCAGAGTCTATAGACTGGGTTAACAGAGCATTAATTGTAACTACCGACTGGACCTCTCTGGGACCAATTTATAAAGATTATGGTCTGGAATGGAATGAATTCAGAACACTGTGCTGCGTATGCAGGGCTGAAAAGAGGCTCCCTTGGGCCGATGGGTGGTCACCACCCAGGATCTGGGCACCCAACATCACCAGACCCAGATGCTAGTCTTAGCGTTGTAATCCTAGACAGCTGCCCTAACTCAGGCTTTCGCACAGGCCCTGGCAACCCAGAGTCAGGGGACTGCAAAGCCTACTACCCGGGGTCCTGCTGTAGATGTGAGCAAGAGGGACATTTTAAGCGATAGTGTCCTCTGAAACAGCCTCCCGGAGGCCAACAAAAGCCTTTAGGTAGGCCAGGGGAAATAAAGCCCCCTACCACTCCCCGTCCTAGGTGCAGGAAGGGATATCATTGGAAAAAAAAGACTGCAGGTCAAAATTCAACATAGATGGGAAACCTTTAAATTATGTAAGGGGTGCCCTCCAGCCCTGGCAGCCAAAGGAGAAATTCTTGGGGGCGGGCAGGTATGGCCCCCCAGAATGGCCCATGCCAACTAACAGTTCCTTTGGTCTGGGGACACTGCCCCAAGATGAGTATTGCCATAGGTGGGAGAAGATTCCACTTCCTGGTGGATATAGGTGCAGACAGGACTGTGCTCCACTGGGAGGAGGTGCCCCCGACTGGGACCTGACTCTGGGACCCCAAATATTGGGAGTAGGGGGTAATGCTCAATCTCTTAAAACAGTCACTCTCCTCCCTTTTCTTTCCGCTCTCTTCCCTCTGCATGGTCTCTCTGTTCCTCTGGTCCTTTCTCTGTGTGCGTGTGCGTGTGCGTGTGCGTGTGCGTGTGTGTGTGTGTGTCTGTCTGTCTGTCTGTCTACAGTCACTCTCCCCAAATAGACCAACCCAGATGAGGCACAGGACAAGATACGGCCCCCAGTGGCTGGGAATCTTACTGACAACTTATTGGGGTAGGTTATGTTGTCCCAAATGGATGCAGTACTCACTACTGACCACCGAGCTTTCTATGATATAATGGAGGAGAAAGAGGCCCAAGGAAGGAGATGCGGAGCAGAGGAGATAAAAGCAAAGGACTTCTTCACCTACTGTAGAAATGATCCCAAAATTCAACTTGGGTTTACCACCATTCCTAGAGACCACTGCCCCCCCCAGGTACCCCCTTATTATCAGGTGGGGGCCGGGTGGCCCAGTATGGGTGGAGCAGTAGCCACTTGCTAAACCTAAATTAGAGGCTCTCCATGCTCTGGTTAAGGAACAATTGAACCTTGGATATGTGCTCCCTTCCATGAGTCCCTGGAATGCACCTGTCTTTGTTATTAAAAAACATCTCAGGAGCCTGGCACATGTTACAGGACCTACAGAAAGTAAATGAGAGGATGGAGCTGGTAAGCACCCCTTTGAGGGGTCTGCCCTGGGTGCCAGCAATACCCTCAGAATATACCCTGGTGGTGATTGATGTTTGTTTCTTTTCTATCCTCCTCCATCTGGATGATTGTACCAAGTGTGCGTTCTCGGTCCCCTCACTCAATTTCTCCCAACCTGATCAAAGGTTTGAATGGACTGTATTACCCCAGCGAATGGCTAATAGCCCGGCCTTCTGCCAATAATACCTGGCCACCCAGTTAGGACCCCTGCTAAAGATGGGTAAGATGCTTACCTGTTTATATAGATGATATTATTTGGGGACATAAGGACCCCTCTTGTCTGAAGGACTTGTTGGGGCAGGTGCTTGCACAGCTTCAGAGAGGAGGTTCATAGTGGCTCCTAACCAAGTCCAGAGGATGCTCCCCTTTAAGATTCTTGGCACCGAACTTACCCTGACCTGAGCCTGACTGCTTAAGCCTAAGCTAGACATTCCTGTGTCTTTGACACTGACTCAGTTGCAGAATATCCTGGGAAAGAAATTCAATTTGATTCTACCTTGGGTTCCCATCTCCAAGAATAGTCTTGTAATTATTCTCCCTATAAAAAAAAAATTAAAAACCTCAGGAAGTTATTGCTCTTACCTAAGAACATCGGGCCATCCTTTTACAATTTCAGGATGCCCTTAACAGATTTCTGATGACCTTCCCATTTCCCTCCGGCTGTTCACAAGCACTACATTGATCTCTGCAGTGCTAGTACAAAAAGGGGAGCCAATAAAATGGATCCAAACCTCCCCGCCCCCCGAGGTGCCCCAAACGTATACTCCAGTCCTTCCTAAAGGTACCCCTTTACAAACACAGGGAGTTAACCCCAGAGGCCTATAGCCAAATATCCTCTGACAAACAGATGTTACCCATTTCACACCCTTTAACAAACTTAAATTTTTGTTTCAATAAAACAAAAGGGGGAATTAGCCCCCATATTCAGTAACTCTACCCCCTGCAGTTATCATACTCCAGCCTCGGGGCTATAAGGATACCCATGTTGGGCACCAATTAGGGCTTTCTGTTCCCCAGCCACCCCTTTGCGCCCCTTGTGGGGGCAGGAGCTCCTGGAGTAACAGTCCCTATAGAACCGATGACAAAATACAGGCTTGTGATGGTGGATGCTGGAGGCGTGGGAAAGAGTAGCCTGACCATCCAGCTGATGCAGAAACATTTTGTGGGCGAGTATGACCCCACTATAGAGGAATCCTATTGGAAACAGGTGGTCACTGATGGGGAGACATGTCCGCTGGACATCTTAGACACAGCAGGTCAAGGAGTACAGTGCCATGTGGGACCAGTACATGCACACCAAGTCCTTTGAAGACATCCATCAGTAATGGGAGCAGATCAAGCGGGTGAAGGACTCAGATGACGTGCCAATGGTGCTGGTGGGGAACAAGTGTGATGTGGCCACTCGTATTGCTGAGTCTTGGCAGGCCCAGGGCCTTGCATATAGCTGTGACATCCCCTACACATCATCCAAGACCCGACAGGGTGTAGAGGATGCCTTTTACACGCTAGTACGTGAGATTTGGCAACACAAAGTACAAAAGCTAAAGCGTCCCGATGAGAGTGGCCCCAGCTACATGAGCTGCGAGTGCCTGCTATCCTGATACTGGATGGAGACACATGTGGGGCATACAGGACGACATGAACTACAAAGATGGCGCCGAGAGGAAGCTAGCCCGCGCTGTTTATGCTGAGATGAGTTACAAATGGTACTGAGAGAGGTTAGCCCAAATTGTCTACACCGAGATTAGACACGAAAATCAGGAGATTATGTCAGTGCCTAAACAGCCCGTGGGAAAAGGAGTGAGTATAGGGTGACCTTGAGAACAACTGGTTCATTCCTTCCACCACCCCACCACCCCAGGGTTCTGTGGTTTTCTGCTTTAAATTACTGCCTATTAATAAAGGAGTTCCTGCTTGACATGACTCCCCATTGTGTCTGATTACCCCCAGGTAACAGGAAGGCTGGGAAACGAATGAGCGGCACACGTAACTTTCCTCAGATCCAGACCACTTCCTCAGGTGATCTAAGTTCCTGGTGGAGTGAGACCCCACATACACTGTCTGCATCATCAGAGCTCATAAGACACTTGACAAGTTTTAAACAGTGAATTAGGTTTTTTGAAAAAGGAGAAAAAACTTTCCCATGTCAAGAATCGAAGTGCAGGGAGTTAGGACCGTGTTAAGTGCCACTATGAACGGCTTGCAAATGAAAAAACTAAATGAGGGTGTTGGCATTCTGGCCCATCCCTTGGGGACCTGCCCTGTGTCCTGATGTAAGGCTCCTTTATGGAAAGACGCCTCCCTTCTTCCTCTTCCTCCCTTTCCCACCATGAGGTGTGCACAACTCCACTTCCCCTCTCTCTCTTCCTTTTCTTTCTCTCTTTCTCCTCTTTTCTCTCCCTCGCTCTCTCTAATAAACAAGGTATGTAGTGGGTAGTTGTTCCAGCTTTGACCCTGAAGCACCACCTCAGTGAGGCAGCTGGTAACTGTCATGCATTCCTGTGGCTGAGATGGGAGCCCTCAAGACCCGAGATCTGTCTGGCCCTCTTCATTTCTCGTGAACCTAGATACTGGATGGCAGACCAAGTCAGAGTTCACCAGATAACCTGGCAGGACTGCACCTCACCTCTCTTGGAATTCTGTAAACAACCCCTTTACTGGCTGTAAGTTAGGAATTACCTTGATAAATGCCAACATTAACTGGCACTCACATGGGGCATCCTCCAAATAGCTGGGTGGCCTCCGCCATCAGATTCCTCTGTGGTTGCTGTGGCAGTTTCCACATCTCCCACTCTTTCCTGTCTCTTTTAAAATTGCCGTACCTCCTGGGGACCAAGTACTTACCCATTCAGCCCATTAACTAACCGGTACTGCTCCTTCCCTTCATTCCGCCTCCCTGGCTATTGGGCATGTGCACCCTGTAAGGATTATGTCCTCAATTATGTCACCAGCCTATGACAGTGTCCCAGCCTAAAAAGCGGGCACGCTCTATGTTCCCTCTTTCTGAACTCTTTCTCCTTCCGTCTGTCCTCCCCGCTATGAGTGGTCGTGGTCGGTCGATCTCTCTCTCTCTCTCTCTCTCTCTCTCTCTCTCTCTCTCTCTGTGTGTGTGTGTGTGTGTGTGTGTGTGTGTGTGTGTGTCTCCGTCCGTCCGTCCCTCCCTCCCTCCCTCCCCCTCTCTCCTTCTCTCTCAATAAAGCTCTAGAAAGGTAACCATGGCTCGTGATTCTTCGGCCAACCAGCACGCACCTCTGTCGGCATGGCTGCCACACCACAAGCACCGCCGCTTGACCAACATCTGTGCCTTGACTTGGACACACCACTGAGGACCTGCTGTGACTGCTGCCACTTGTCTCCTCCCCCATCCAGCGAGACTGCGGGACCAAGAGCACAGGCATCCCTCACCGCCTCCGCTGGACCCCACACAGCTACCGCTACTGCCACCGCCATGATTCTTCACCACAGTGAGCCCGCTGTTCCTGCAGCTATAGTCTGAGCTATATTCTTTGCGATGGACACCCCGGGGTTGTCCTTGGGCTGCGCTGACAATGGCAACAACACATTTTTGCTCTTGATGAGGGCGGCAATGCTGTCTCGGTCCAACGGTGGACCCACTGCAGCATAGCTGCAGCCCTTCCCATCCCTTGACGAAGAGGATGGGTAACTTGAGCTTGAGCAGATTCAGAGATTTCTCTTCACTCTTTGGTGATGCCCGAGACTGGAGTCTGATCCCAGTTTGTTATTTTAATTTTTTATTTTTCTCTCAGCTATAACCATGGTTGAAAATATTACTTCACAAATTTTTTTGGTTTTGGTTTTTGTGTGTGTGTGTTGGTTTTCAAGACAGGGTTTCTCTGTGTAGTTTTGGAGCCTGTCCTGGAACTCACTCTGTAGACCAGGCTGACCTCAAACTCACAGAGATCGGCCTGCCTCTGCCTCCCGAGTGCTGGGATTAAAGGCGTGCACCACCATCGCACAGCAACTTCACAAAAATTTAAAATTTTTTTTGCCAATATATAGTATCAGCACATATAGATCATAGCTGCTTTATAATAGCCTACAAACATGGATAATCTAAACATTGTACTGGTAGCTAGCTGTTCCAGCTTTGTCCTGGAAGTACTATCCCCGGTAACTATCACACCTACCTATGACCTGCCCCTAATGCGGGACCAAGATGGGAGCCCTTAAGACCCAAGATCCAGATGTGCCGGTCTCTTGTTCCTGGTGATCCTGGATGGTGGATGAGCGGAGTTTTCTATACATCACCACTGGACTGTACTTCACCTCTCCTGGATCCTGTAACCTATCCCTTTACTTGTTGTAAGTTACCTCAAAATAAACATCCCTTTTAACTACATGGAGTTGCCATAATAAATCCTATCTGGCACTCCCGGCAAACTCCAAATGCCTGGGAGGACTCCATCCTCAGCTTCCTGTGTGGCTGTTGTGGCATGCTTTCCATACTTCCCTGTCTCTTTAAAAATCTCTGCCCCTCCTTGTAATCAAGCACGTTCAGCCCATAACCTCTCAGTACTGTTCCTTCCCTTCCCTTTCTCCTCCATGGCTTGCAGGCACCTGCACCCACCTGCCGAGTTCCATATAGCCACAGAGCACCTCTGCGGTGAGTCTGGTTCCATTCCTGAAGCAAGGAAGCAGCTAAGTCTGGTCCCAGTTCCCCTGGCAAGCTTGGCACCCAGAATGGCGAAAAGCCACGGAGAGTGAAGGTTCCCCCAGGCCTCTGCACACCGGCTCCCACCCAAGCCCAAATCTCACCATCGCTCTCAGAAGCTGCTCAGAGGTTGCCTAGTTAAAACAGACACCGGCCAACCCCCGGCTGGCTCCACGAGGATGCTGCTTCCACGGCTGCAAAGGAGCTGAGAGGGGTGTGTGTTTGGCCCTGCCCACCCCCCACACCCTACACCCCACCCCCCACCCCCGCCGCTCCTTGGGTAGCTGCTGACTTGCTTACTGACCTTTACCAGATGTCCTCCCTATGCTGATTTCCTGCTGGGTTCCTTCTTCAAAAACAGCCAACCACAGGTCCTTGTTCTGTGCACCCCGCATAGTTGAATAAACAGCTAAGGCATGAGATAGTGAACTTTTGCCCCCCTCCGCCCCCCCCCCCGGTTTTCCATTGTGCAGTTAGTCTGTATTCAAGGCCCCTGCTTCCCTTCAATAAACACATTCTACTCATACAAATGACCCGCTGTCCTGTCCTCAGCCCCTCACTCACACTTGATGAGTTGCTTTGTAGTGAGGGCACTACCGCTGGCAGCTACCCCTCCGCCACAGTATTCTTGGGGCAATCTACCCCAATACTCACCTGCCTCAGGAGGGGGCTACACTTCACGGTGCCAGGTGTCTTACAACCTTCACAGCCTGCGCCACTGTCCGTCCATAGGCCCATCAAAGCCTTCCCAGTCAATATGGGCCCAAATGCCAATGCCTAGCCCTGGATTACCATGCCCATAGCTGATCTCTCCCTCATTCAGAAGGCAACTAATGACTCAGGCCCAGATTCCCCCGACTGTCAGCAGGTCATTGCTCAAGGTCCATGCAGTTACAAACTTATTTCTATTGGCACCATTTACTTAAAGCTGTGTTGGAGCCTGCAGTCTTTCTTAGCCGGAAGTCAGCCTATGAGGATCAGGCAGACTCCCAGGCCCAAACAAACATCTTACTTAATGTCCAGGTGACCTATGATATGCTCACAGGGTGTGGGGAATATGTCCATCCTGTGCACCAGACACAGATTAGCTTCAATGCCTATTTTCATCAAGTCTCGGACCTGGCCCTCAAGGCCCCGGAGAGCCTGTACTTCCGCAATTTTATCCAACAGCCCAGGGAGCTATTCACCAACTTCTTGGTCCATGTGAATGAGGCAGTAGAGCACAGAATGGATGCGGGCCCCACTAGAGACATGCTCATTAATAACTGACATGGAAGGGACTCAATACCCAAATCTGTAGTACAGCCATGTGGTATAATGACATACATAAACGGGTCCAGGCCACCAGAGATCTTGACCCCAGCACCAGTCCAATCTTACTGCCTCCCTGGATGTCACCTCACTGACAAGCAGGGTACTAATGACACTCCTGAGGGTCCCCAGGTAGATAGAACTTGCTGGGGATGTGGCAAAACAGGCTATCTGTGGCATGACTGCCCCCAGGCAGAACCTATGATCTGATGCACCAGATGCAATAAAGGATTCATTGGACAAAAGATTGCAGGTCACAGTTTGCTGAAACACCAGCCCCTTTAAACTCCAGGTGGGGCACACCTCAGCCCACCAGTAAAAGGCTCTGGTAACCCAAAATCTATTAGACAATGCCCATTTGTCCAAAGGTTTGGCTGGCAAGGGTGTGAATGCTACCATTTTAACCAAGACTGGGGTTCTTCACTTCCAACATTGGAAGTTTAAACCTGGCCCCACTATGAGTGGGTGGGAGGCCTACTAGATGGATCTTGATGGCAATCGGGAAGCCATTCACCCTATCATCAATGTACCAAGAAACCTCTGGGGCAGAGATACTTTGCAAGATATAAGTGTTGTCCTAACTACAGATGACAGGGCCTTTTTGGATGACGTCAAGGTCCATGAAAAGGTGTGTCTTGTGGTCCGTGACCCTGCACAAGATATGCACCCCCAATTCTGAAGGCCAATGTTCCCATGAGATCCACCACAATCAAGCTCCCAGCTCCATTCCACTGACGTGGCTCTCAGATCAAAAAGTACAGGTGGAACTGTTGGGATTCTGCTGCACTCCAGCTGCATGACCACACATGCGCAGCTCAGGTGCTAGGCAAGGGGGTCTAACGTCATCAGTGCGTGCTGGTAACTGCATGTTACACACACAGCATGGTCACACAATCTGTGCATGCGAGGCACAGCTCCATAAGCCCGCCTTAACGAGCCGGACACAGACCCCCCACCCCCGTTCTGTTCTCTTCTGTCCCCACTATCTCTTTTCTCCTCGGCTCTCTGCACGTGCGTCTCCCCCAGGCCTGGTTCTTCTGCCCCCTCCTCAGAGCTCTATTAGCTCTGAGACCAGGTTTTGTCAGAGCTTGTGACCTTTCCACACGGTAACCAGCACCGCTTATCATTTTTAAAACCATCAGAAACAGCAGCCTATAATTGAACCTAAGCTGTCAATCTTACATGAATTAGTTGCAGAACAGCCAAAAATGGGGCACAAAGAACCATCAACAAGTAAATATAATACCTTCATATGTTATTCCCAAGAAATCAGGACACTACAGCCTCCTGCAGGATCTTCCTTAATGGTCTAATGGGAAAAAATGGGGTCTACACAGCCAGGCCTCCCCTCCCCACACTAGTGTTACTCCTCCATCTTATTAAATACCAGTGTTAAATATTAAGGATTACTTTTTTCAAATTTCTCTGGTGCCACAGAATTGTTATCATTTTGCCTTTACAGTGTGGAGACCTAATACGCATAATCCAGCTAAGAGGTATCAATGGACTGTTTTGCCCCAAGGAATAAAGAACAGCCCCACTATTTGCCTCCTGAGGTGAGAAATGTTAGTTTAGTGCTAACACTGGGAGCTGACTAAATATATTAAGGCCAACTAAGTTTCTATATTATTCATTACAGCTAACATGATATTTTCAAGTTAAATCAAAGGGCAGAGGTTATGACCTTTGACTCTTTTTTTTTTTTTTTTTTTTGAGCTGAGGATCCAGGGCCTTGCACTTGCTAGGCAAAGGCTCTACCACTGAGCTAGATCCCCAAGCCGACTCTTGATTTTTTAAAAGGTTTGGCATAATATGAATAGGCTATTTGATCCCTCCTGTATGCTCACATATGCCTTTATTGGCAGGGTAGTATTCTTAATCCTTACTCCTCTCAAATGTCTCCTGCAGGGTATGCGACAGCAGCAGACAGCAACTCTTCAGGTGATAATAGCTCCTGGGCGTCCTTCTCACTGTCCTCCACAGGAGATTATGCACATCTGGTTATCTGAAATTCAAAAGGCTATTGCCTAGTCCCTGCACCCTGGCAACTCTCCAGGAATGATGCTCTTCAAGGACAGGTAGGTAAGAGCTTGTTGGACAGGCCAGCCTAAGATAGGTACAGTCTGATTCCAAGTCCTCCTGAGGCCGGGTCAACAGGCTTGAGCAAAGCACTCTGGCTCCCACTGAGCACCCACATAATAAAAAAGGGTGGATTGGATATGTAGGAAGATAAGGCCTATGAAGCCAAGACATGAGCCAACCTGGACTCTTCCTAAAGGCCTAGCAACAGACACTGTCAGAGGATCCACAATGTCATTGGATCTCGACGCAGCAGGGTTTCTTAGAGGAGAGTATATAAGGCTCTCTCCATTTCTGAATAAATGAGTTGGCTGTTTGCCTTTTACCTGACCCCCATGTCTGTGCCACTGACTCCACACCTTCTTATACTCTTCCCCCAAGGGAACCATTAGGACCCAGCAACAATAAACCTCTCCACTTCATCTCTCTCCAACTCCCTTTGTCTCCTGGTAACTATGATTCCCCAATTAACACTTTACAGGCAGGCCAAATTTACCATGATTTCTTCTCCACCCATGGGCCTTAACACGGGTCATGTCTGCTGGGCAGTCTTCCTTCTAGTAATGGTGGGCATCTCGTTAGCCTCATCCCTGGTACTGTTTGGCCTCCCAACTAGGCTAGAGGACTCACCAGCTACCAGAATCACAGGCCACTAAGGCCTGAAGACCAGAAAGGAAACAGAAACCAAGGGGAAAAAACACTCATCCAACAAAGACAAACTCAGAAATTGGCATCTAAACCTATAATTACCCCAGCAAATGAATGCAATCAGTCAACAACAGCCAGGGCAATATATCACCAGAGTTTAACTATCCTACTATAGCAAATCCTGAATAGTCCAACAGAGCTGAAGAACAAGAAAATGACCTTAAAACCAATTTTATGATGATACAGGTCCTTAAAGAGGAAATGAGCTTTCTTTTTTTTTTTTTTTCATTTTTTCTTTCCACTCTCTTCCCTCCAAGCGGTCTGTTTCTCTGGTGTCCGTTTGCGCTCGCGCTCTCTCTCTCTTTCTCTCCCCCCTCTCCCCCTCCCTTTCCCGCCCTCTCCCCCAATAAAGCTCTAAAAAGGTTAAATAAATAAAAAAAAAAAAAAAAAAAAAGAGGAAATGAATAAATCTCTTTAAGGAAATCCACGAACTGCCAGCCCAGTGAGCAGAAGGGGAACAATGGGGATGGGGTAGGAATGAGGTCAGTGAGCCCCACCAGCCTGGCAAGGTGATGCAAGGGCACGCAGTCCCCACCCAGCTCAACCAACTCAGCTACCATCCAGGTCCAAATGAAGTGTTTTGAGTCATCCACCCCAATATCCACTCCATGAATGAGATGTTGGAGCACATGAAGGAAGCTGGGCCTGCAGAACCAGAACTGAAAGATAACTATGACTCTGAACAACAGCAGAATATCTGAGAGGCGTCTTGGTGATGATCCAGTACTGATGTTGTGTTAGAAACCAGGAGCCTTTCAACCAGACCACCAACTCATTGCAGAGAATATTTGCATGTAAAGCCTTTTAGGTAAAAGATATACCACGTGACAAACTGTAGGGTCCAATGACACTAGGACTAATAAATATATGGTGGAACGGATCAGTGCATTCACAGTGGAGAGGGGCAGACCAGAGACATGACAACATCGCCAGATGTGAGAAGGAGATACAGGTCAGAAGTGGTGTGCAACAGCCAGGAGCCAGTGCAGATTCAGCCCCCAAACAAGTTGCCAGCCACATAATCACTTTGGCTCTAACCAGTGACTACAGGATGTCCAAGAAAAATGGATCACTTCCTGGATAGGATCTCCTCAAAGACCACCATGGTCTGTACTTTCCTAGGAATCCATATTGATATCAGTGGTTTGTACTGCTACCCCAGGCCACAATGAAGCCTGAGGGACAAGTGGATATCCATGATCCATGCTGCTGTCCAGGGCTATGCTTAGATTGTGGTCTTGCTGCAGCTGGGGGCTGTATTGACATCAAAGGCCTGTGCTACTACCAAAGGCCATTCAAAGGCCGTTCAGTTGTCCATAGTTTATGCCACTGCCCGAGGCCATGTTGATCTCTTGAGTGCTGTGCTGTCTGGACACATGGTCCTGTTGCAGCTAGAGACCATTTTGTTGCACATGGACCATGTTACCACCTAAAACAGTGAGGATGTCCAGGGTCTGTGCTGCCTGGAACCTTGTTGATGTATGAGATCCATCTGTGGTCTGTGCTGCCATCTGAGGCTAGGTTGGTATCCATGGGAGAAGCTGCCACCAGAGTCCATGTTGGTGACCTTGGCCTGTGCTGCTACTGAGCGTGTACATGATGGTAGACATAGCCTGTGCTTCAGCAGAGGGCCATGGTGATGTCTGTGGTCAGTGCTGCTCATAGAAACCAGGCAGTGGTCCTTGGCATGTGCTGATACTGAAAACCATGTGGATATCTGTGGTGCATGCTATTGCCAGAACCCATGTAGAGGCCCAGGATCCAAGTGTTCCCAATGACTATGATGGGCAAAGAAGCTACTTTTGCAATGGTACCGATGACTACACACACATAGTTGAAAAGAAAAGACAAAGGTTTCTGTGACGACCCCTATCCTCACCTGACAACCACCCCCCCCCCCCAAAAAAAGGAACAGCCTAAAAAGAAAGCCATCCAACAGATGGCTTCTGACAGGGTGCAGCTGGAAGACTCAGTTTTCTTTAGGGAGCTGGCCACTAGGAGTTGGACCATGCTCTAGTGAGTATTTGGACAACACAAACTGCACAAACTGAACTTGGTGTTTTCCTGTCTTTTTTTTTTTTTTTTTTTTTTTTGAGGGGAGGTATCAGGGGTAGAGGGCAGACATGAGTGTACTGGAAAGTGTGGTTGGGGTGCATAAAGTAAGAGTCCCAAATAATCAGCAGAAATGTGTTTTAAAAAACTGTGTTTTGAACTTCAAATTAATGAAATTGAAGAGACTGTAAAGAGAAAGAAAAACAGAAAGAAAGAAATCCAGGAAAACACAATTGTAGGAAATGAAAACATCCCTTAAAGCCAAGACAAAACAAACAAGTGAAGGAAATGAATAAAACTGTTCAAGACCTAAAAATGGAAACACAAGTAATAAAGAAACACAAACTGAGAGAATCCTGGAAATGGAAAATCTAGGCAAGCAAACAGAACTATAGATGCAAGCATCACCAAGAGAATACGTGCGATGGAGAGGGCTGGGGGTTTAGCTCAGTGGTAGAGCGCAAGCACAAGGCCCTGGGTTCGATCCTCAGCTCAGAAAAAAAGAAAAAAGAAAAAAAAAACATGCGATGGAGAGGAAACTCTCAGGCGCAGGAGAGACAATAGAAGAAACTGATCCACTAGACCAAGAAAACATTACATCTAAAAAATTCCTAACACAAAACATCCAGGAAATCTGGGACACTATGATAAAACAAAACCTAAGAACAACAGGAATAGAAGGAGGAAAGAATCCCGGCTCAAAAGCACAGAAAATATTTTTAAGAAAATCAGAGAAGACTTTCCTAACCTAAAGAAGGATATGCCTATAAAGGTATAAGCAGCTTCCAGAACACCAAATAGATTGGACCAGATAAGAAAATTCCCTTGCCACATAATAAAACACTAAACATGCCATGGATGGAAACCACCCACAAGCCACCCATACCCATGGCTGGCTGAAGATATTCATAGGTGCCATTATGATAAGCAAATGTGTGGTGGATAAATGGGAAAGAACAATGGAACGGTTCATGTGCTGTGGGACAGAGGAAGTGAAGGCAGTGAGGAGCAGGCTAATATGGGTGGCCTACCGCCATGGTCTGAATTGATGTCCTTGGCTTTGGTTACTACCAAAGGCCATAGGGATACCTAGGGTCTGGCAAGCCACCTGAGGCCATGTTTGTGTCCAAGTAACCATGTTGCGTCTGTTCCATGCTGATCTGAGTGGCCTGCCCTGCCACTTGGGGTCATGATGACTCAGGCTGCAGCTGAGGACCTCATCTGGGTCCATGGTCCTACTGCAGCCAGGGCCTGTTAATGTCCATAGCCCATAATGCCACCAAAGGCCATGCAGATGCCAGGTCTGGGTCGCCACCTGTGGCCATGCTGCTTTCTGAGGGCCCTGTCACTGGTGGGGTCATGCCAATTTGGGTAGCCTGCACTTCCACCCAGGGCCATGATGATGTCCAGGTCTGGGCCATGTTTGGGACCGTGGCCCTGCAGCGGACAGAATCTGTGTTGATGTCCATGGCTTCAGTTTGTCACTGAAATCTATGCAGATTCAGCCACCTGAGTCCAAGTTAGTGTCTGAAGACCATGGTGCCTCTGGGGCCATAATGATATGGGTAGCCTGTGCTGCCACATTGGGCCATAGTGACATCCTTAGTCCAGCTGCAGCTGAAGGCCACGTCTGGGTCCATGGCCTTACTGCAGCCAAAGGCCACACAGATGCCAAGTCTGGGCTGCCACCTGGGGCCATGTTGTTATTCAGGGTCCATGCTGCCACTAGGGTCATGTTGATCTCAGTGGCCTGTAATGCCATCTGGGGCCTTAGCTGCTAAGTGGTCCTACTATAGCCGAGTCTGTGTTGGAACTCCATGGCCTCTATTGCTACCAAAGGTCAAACAGATGCCCAGGGTCTGTCTGGGCCACAACCTATATATAGACTTGTTGGTATCTGAGGTCCATGCTGCTGCTGGAGCCATGCTGATCTGAGTGGCCTGTGCTGCCGTGTGGGGTTGTAGTATCTTCCATGCCCAAGCTGTTGCTGGGTGCCATGCATGAGTCTGTGTCCACATAGCAGCCAAGGAGATGATATCCATGGCACCTTTTGCTGGGGAGGGCCATGCATATGCCCAGGATCTAGTCAGTCATCCGAGACCATGTTGGTATCTGATAGCCATGCTGCTACTGGGGCCATACTAATCTGGGTAAACTGTGCTGCCACAGGGGCCATGGTGACATCTGGGTCCAAGCTACTGCAGAGGGCCATGTCTGAGTCTATGGTCCTGTTGCAGTTGGTATCTTGTGAGGAGAAAAAAAAAGCCAGTTGGGCTGGAAGAGCCAACAAAGCCTTGGCAGTGTGCATAAGCATGCGCAATAACAACTTCCCTTAAGCCAACCTGGAGTCTCCTGCTGTGCTTGGTGACCTATGAACTTCTGATTGATGAGGCCAATGAGAAGCCAACACAGCCAAGGAAATGGCCGATAGCCAATGAAGTACCAGGAGGGAGTATTTAGGCTTGCCCCATACCAGCAATAAAGGAGTCTGCTGATTGCTTCTCACCTGACTCCTGGTATCTGCATCATTGAATCCATGCCTTCTCTCCCTCTCCCCCAAAAGGTGTTCAGGTGGTTCAGCCCGTAACAACTGGTACACAAATGTGCAAGCATTGGTATTGATCCCATGTTGGTTAGAGTCAATTTTTTGGTTGCTGCAATCATTTATGGGTCCTGATTTTTGCTCTTTGCTGTCGGTACTGCATCAAAAGTTCCTAGGCCTGGTGCACACCGTCGTTCTTCCTCTGGATGTCCCCTTCCCTCCATGGTGCAGTTCGGCATCCCATGCTCGGTGACTATTGGGTGAGTTGGTCCCTCAGTGTTTTGTGTTTTCAGTCCCTTTGGAGATGAGTGTTGGAACCCCTCTCCTTGTTTGTTTGTCCAGTTAGGGAGGCACATCGTTTTCGTTTCAGTTTGCCAGTGGCTCCATGTAAGCACTGACCCCACAGAAGGTGGAACCCAGGAATGGCTCCAATGCTGCTCTCTGTCCGGAGGCATGTGTGGGCATATGGCTGTAGCCTAACAATCCATGGAAATTTCCCACTAAGCATAAAACATTTGGGTCCAACACATTTCCTGCTATTGTCCTCTACTGTCTATTACTGTCTTCCCTCTCTTAGAAGGTGGGCAATCTTATCTCCCCACCTCTTGAGGAAGGAAGCCCCTCCATCTTTGGATGATGAGGAAACAAGCCTGTCATGCCTGGCAGCCCCACCCAAACCGCCTTGTGTTTCTCCATCCACCCCTGCTCCCCTTCTGGCTTCTACCCCTCCACATGTCCTTGGCAGGAAATCTGCCCTCCCGCTTGCCCTATCTGGCTCCTCCCTCCACCCGACCCCTCACACATCCGATCTCACCCCTCCCTTGAACCCAATAGAAGATACACTGAACCTGATAAAAGAGAAAGTAGGAAAAAGCCTACTCACTGGGCCCAGGAGACACTTTCCTGAACAGAACACTGACAGCACAGACACTGAGATCAACATTAATAATGAAACTGAGAAGCTTCTGGAAGGCAAAGGACACCATCAATAGGACAAAAAGCAGACTATAGAGTGGGAAAAGATCTTCACCATCCCCAATCTGACAGAGGGATGATTTCCAATGTATAGAGAAAACTCAAGAAACTAGGTATCAAAGAACCAAATAATCCAATTTAAAAAAAAAGGGTACAGATCTAAACACAGAATTCTTAACAGAGGAATCTCAAATAGCTGAGAAACATCTAAAAAAAAAAAGTTCAACATCCTTAGCCACCAGGGAAATCCAAATAAAAATAACTCTGAGATTCCATGTTACACCTGTCAGAATAGCCAAGATTAAAAACACAAATGACGGGCTGGAGAGATGGCTCAGAGGTTAAGAGCATTGGCTGCTCTTCCAGACGTCCTGAGTTCAATTCCTAGCAACCACATGGTGGTTCACAACCATCTGTAATAAGACTTTGTGCCATCTCCTGGCATGCAATCATACTTGCAGGCATAACACTGTATACATAATAGATAAATGTTTAAAAAAAAAAAAAAAAAAACAGGCGGTGGTGGTGCACGCCTTTAATCCTGGCACTCGGGAGGCAGAGCCAGGCAGAACCAGGCGGATCTCTGCAAGTTCAAGGCCAGCCTGGGCTACAGAGTGAGTTCCAGGAAAGGCACAAAGCTACATAAGAAACCCAGTCTCAAAAAACCTTAAAAAAAAAAAAAAAAAAAAAAAAAAACACAAATGACAGTTTATGCTGGAGAGGATGTGGAGCAAGGGAAACATTCCTCCACTGCTGGTGGGAATGCAAGCTTGTACAGCCACTTTGGAAATCAATGTGTTGTATTTTCAGGAAATTGGGACTCAATCTACCTCAAGTCCCAGCTATACCACTATTGGACATATGCCCAAAGGATGCTCCATCTTACCACAAGGACACTTGCTCAACTATGTTCACTGTGACTATATTCATAATAACCAGAACCTGGAAACAACCTAGATGTCTCTCACACAAAGAATGGGTAAAGAAAATGTGGTACATTTACATAATGGAGTATTTATTACTCAGCAGTAAAAAACAATGACATCAAAGAAACCTACAGGCAAATGGATGGAACTATAAAAAAAAATTATCCTGAGGTAACCCAGACCCATAAAGTCAAGTGGACATTAGCTGTAAAGTAAAGGACAACCATGCTACAATCCACAGACCCAGAGAGGCTAAGTAACAAGGAGGGATCAAGAGAGGAAGCATGGACCTCCCTGGGCAGGGGAAATAGATTTTGTGGGTGGACTGGGGGCAAGTGGGAATGAGAACAGCAGGGGTCAGATAGGGGATGGGAGAGATGGAGTGAGAATAGTGGGAGATGGCTAGAATTGGGGTACACTGGGGGCTAGGGGATATGGGTGGGGGTCTCTGTCCCACCAGCCAACTCCCAAATAACCACAGAGACTTATTAATTATAAATTCTCACCTAGTAGCTTAGGCTTGTTACTAACTAGCTCTTACAACTTAATTAACCCATATTTCTTATCTATGCTCTGCCATGTGGTAACTTTTTTCTCACAGCATATTCATCTTGCTTCTCTCCGCACCATTTTTGTACATTGTGAAGACACGTCACTCTGTTAATAAAGAGCTGACTGGCCAATAGCTAGGCCAGGAAAAGGTGAGGCTAGGGAGTCAAACTGAAAGGACACAGAACTTTCCTAGTGAAATCTTGAGCTTGCTTTACCCAGCAAAACTGCATAAGAGGATGACTGTACCAAAGGCCTAGGTACCAGGTATTTGGAAGGGTCTACACTTGACTGTATCTAGCAAGAGGGAAATCTTTTGCCTCACCCCTTGGCATTGTTATTAATAGCGCTTTTGAATAACGTTCTGGACTTGTAGATATTGATCCAGGCCCTCCCAAAGCTAGCCTGCATTTCTGTCTTTTGCCTCTTCTCGGCTAAGGCCTATGTACAAGTTCCACTCTCCTCATAGGAACCCTGGAAAGGGTAGGAGCTGGCCTCCCATAATAAGGACAAAGTCACCAGGAGACTTGCAGAAAAGACTTTTATGCATCAATCAGGTCTAGTACAGGAAAATGCTAGACCACTGCTAGAAATTAAAAAAAAAAAAAAAAAAAAAAAAATCCTTCTGAAAGAATATTTAACACTACTTGGAAGTCATGGATCACCACACTGATGGGCCCAATAGTTATCATTTTGCTCGTTTTAATATTTGGTTAATGACTTTTCAGATGATTCACCAACTTCCTAACCAAGACTCTACCAACTTTCACTGGCCAGAGGTTTGCAGAATTCTCATGGCAGAAATGGGTAATAACCACTGTCTGACATAGATACCACCTCTATGGGTCACACCTCCACACCTCTACTCCTAAATCATAGATCTTTGCCCCCAGTTGGCAGTAAAGTTCTTCAAGAAATAACAACGTTATCTCCAACACCTATGAAGACCCACATATAAAATTCCCTACCCTGAACCTTCTCTGGCCCAGTTAATATCCCTTCAGAGTTGGGATTTGTTGGGCTAAACTTAGTTTGACTTGCAAACGCTCTAATTCCCCCAACCCTGGTCAAGGAACATTCTGCTGGCTAGGAGCCTACTGGACCACCACCACCCTTCCAACCCACTTCACCAGCCTGTCTTTTCTGTCTTTTCCCTGTCTTACTTCCCTTGGATAAGAGGCAGGCATGTACCAACCCCACCACCAGCACCCCATATAGGGTATGTATTACTCCACAAGAAAATATTCTGAAGGCAGAAGCGTTCTTGGGCTCACTCTGCACACCACCTCACAGTCCCGACATCGAAGGCAGCCATATGTATTTGGGCAACCGGGAACCTGTAAACTTACTCGTAGTTGATTATAAATATCAGCATATAAGCTACCTGGAGAATATGAAATTAGAAAAATCCATCAAGGATCTAGAAATAGTAGAAACTATTCACCCAGACCAGAGCCCTTTCTACAGCTCAGTACCACCTGGGAAGCCACACAATTCCCAGAGAATGACAAATTATAGTCTTAACTATGGTAGTTCCCAATACATGCTACTGTGCCCTACACTGATCTTTGATTGAACAGATAGAAGGGAGGAAAGGAAGAGATGAAGTCCTGAGTGGGTGTTGTTGACATGGGCACAGCACATCAAGGACCCCAATGCCTCAGACCCATGGCAAAGCCTTCCTGGGTGGAGCTCAGAAGAATGGCAAAGCTTTCCTTGGTCCAAGTACCAGTGTTCATTCACCAAAGATTGACCACTGTATGTAAAAACTATTAGCCTGAGCTTCCTTCTCCAGGATGTTTACAGTCTGAGACTGCTCCCCTAGGAATCCTACACTAAGATTAGCTAGGCTTGCTTCCTTCAGATGTATACAATGAACCCACCTCCTCAATTCAGATGCATAAAATAAAGTTTTCTAGTTGCTGCTAATTTTGGCCTGTTCCCATCAGATCCCAGGTTTTCTGTATGTATGTCTGGGATTATCATTTCTTCCTTTCCTGTGTGTCCCTGTCCCCCACAACCTTAGGTCAATTTGAGCCATTTCTGCTCTTCATCGCATTCCTGTAAGTCACCCCAATAAAGCGCACTGGGTCAGAGTCAGACTTTACTGGTACCTCTACTTCCGCCTTCTGTTAGTTCCCTATCTGGGGAGAGGAGACGACATTTGTTCCCGTCTTCCCAGGTAGTGTCACACACCATAATTGGTACTCTAATGTGGACATACAGACCAAAGAGGGGTTGTAGAGGAGTAATTCTGTTGTCCTGGCCAACATGAAATCAGGAGCCTAAATAGCCTGAGTGCAGAATTATCTGGGGGAGAGGTGGATTACAGACAAGATAGGAAATAAAGAAATGACAGATTTATCACACAGTTACAATGACAAAGACAGCCTGGTACTGCGACAACCAATCAAACAGAATAAAGACCTGGAAACAGACCAACAAAGTTATAGCCACTTAACTTATAACAAAAAGTCCCTAAAACACACAATTCAAAAAGCTTATTCGCCAGGCGGTGGTGGCGCACGCCTTTAATCCCAGCACTCAGGAGGCAGAGCCAGGCTGATCTCTGTGAGTTCGAGGCCAGCCTGGTCTACAGAGCAAGATCCAGGGCAGGTTCCAAAGCTACACAGAGAAACCCTGTCTCAAAAAAACGAAACAAAAGCTTATTCAACAAATGGTGCTACCATATCTTCCATCCTATACAAAAATCAACCCAGGGCTAGGCAAAGTGGTTGCATACCTTTATTCCCAGCACTTAGAAGACAAAGGCAGGCTTGTGCCTGTGAGATGAAGGCCAACCAGGTCTATAATCAATTCTAGATAAGCCTACATAGTAAAAGACCCTGTCTCCAAAAGTAATGTTTTAGAAATCAACTCAAAGTAGACCAAAGACCTTAATTTAAAAGCTGAAGTTGTTCCAAGAAAACACAGGGAATGCGCTTTAAGATGTTAGTGTATACAAGAACTTTCTGAACAAAATTCCAACAGCACAGAAACCAGCCCTGAGGAAACTACATGAAATTCAAGTTTCTTTGCAGCAAAAAACAACAGCCCACAGAATGGGAGAAAAATCTTTACCACCCATATTCAGACTGAAGGCTAATATCTAAGATTTACAAAGAACTGAAAAAAATTAAATACCAAAAGCATCAAAACTTCCAATCAACAAATGGGCTAATGAAATGTACAGGTAGTTCTCTTAAGGCAGAAAACCATGGACTGCAAGTATTTAAAAAACAGCCAGGCAGTGGTGGCGCACGCCTTTAATCCCAGCACTCGGGAGGCAGAGGCAGGTGGATCTCTGTGAGTTCGAGGCCAGCCTGGGCTACCAAGTGAGTTCCTGGAAAGGCGCAAAGCTACACAGAGAAACCATCTGGAAGGGGGGGAAAAAGGCAGACAAAAAAAGTTCAGACAGGCAGTGGTGGTGCACACCTTTAATCCAGTAATCAGGAGGCAGAGGCAGGTTGATCTCTGTGAGTTCGAGGCCAGCCTGTTCACAGCCCAGGGCTACACAGAGAAGGCCTGTCTCAAAAAACTAAAGACAGAAAAAAAGGAAAGAAACTGTTTTTATCTCTAGCCATCAGGAAAATGTAAATTGAAACTACTTCAGTCAAAATGGCTATCAGGAAGTCTGACAAATGCTGGACAGGGTGTGAGGAAAGAGAAATCCTAGTCACTGCTGATGAGAGAGTGCAAATGAGTTTAGCCATTATGGAAATCATGGAGGGGTTTCAAAAAATTAAAACTAGATCTACCACATGACCCACCTATACCATTCCTGTATCCAAAGGGCTCCATTTACTAGCAGAAAGACAACTGCACATCCATGTTTTCTGCTGTTATATTCATAGGACCAAGAACATGTAGCCAGTCTAGATCTACCAAGAAACAAAACAAAAATGTGATACATACACACACACATATATACACACGCGCACACGCGCGCGCGCGCACACACACACACACACACACACACACATTTGCAAGAAAAATAAGCATATCTAAAAAGCATATTAAGTGACTCAAACTCAGAAAAAAAACTCCTATTTTTCCTCATAGAGATCCCAGTCTATAATGTATAACAAAGGCAAACAGGTGTAAAGTCTTAAAATCTAGGAAGAAAATCAAGGGATAGTAACTTGGGATAAGGAGAGACGGGACAAAAGGATAAATAAAATAGGACATGGAAAAGGAAAGGGGTCTGAGCAGCAGGCCACATGAGGATCAGGGTACCAAGGGTGGGGAAGATGGAGGACATATTTATTCAAATATGTCAATAATGGCGTTAACTTTTTATGAAGTTGAACGGAGAAGACTTGTGGTTTTCTAGACAGACACAGTAACTAATAGCTGACATAAGGTCACTGAGAAAATCCTGCAGCAGCCTGTAGCAATGGACTTGTGGGTACCAGTGTACCTTCACACCTCACCCTGTCTCAGTTGCTCATCCTTGCATAACTTGACAGGAAGCATGAAATCAGAACACAAGAGAGCTTGAGGTTTTAGATAGGGTCTTGATGTGCAACCCAGGCCAAGGACAGCCTTAAATTCTCAATTCTCCTGCCTCAGCCTGAGTGCTAGGACTACAAGAATGTGCTACCAAATGCTTTAAATGGTTTTTTTAAAATAGAGTTTATTCATTTTGACAATTTCATACATGTAAACAATCCATCTTGATCATCTGTACTCCAACATCCCCTCCAACTCCCCCAACATGACCCTCTTCCCTCAGAAGTTTTGAGTAAACTTAAGATTCTTGTGGGACAGCTTAAGCAACTGTGTGCCTATTGTCCTAAGGCCTACCGCACCTGAAGAGACAGTTTCAATGGGTTTCATATCGCTGTCATAGAGAGGGGTATAAGCCAATATCCACAACACTGGAGCAACTGCTTGACAAAGAGGGAAACCCTGAAGCAGGTAGAATACAGCAGAGTTCACTTCACTGCCAGTAAAACCGGCGTATCTGGAAAGGGTTGTTGGAAAGCTTTTTTCCAAGTCTCTAATAAGGTGCCACAAAATCAGACTACAGAAATGGCGCAAATACTTAAATGGCAGTTGATGTTTCAATGAAGACACATGTGCATAAATGGTGCTTCCAGCAACCATAAAGGTGTTAAGTAAAAATGCCAATGTTAGGGTGGTCTACCTTCCCAGTTGTTGGCCAGAAAGACAGACACCAGAGGTCCCCACACTACACCAACTATTGTCACTATCGCCCACTGCTGAAGACACCACATGCTCGGACTTCAGGAGACTGGAACACCAACCTGGGCTTAAACCAGGATACACTGCCCCCTCCTCAGTGGTTAGCTGCCAGTGTCAGGGGCACTATTCAGGCCACAAGTGAAAGCCTATTCCTACAGCCTCACTTTGCTAGGGACCCCAAGTGCTCCACTATCTGCTTGTTACACAGGTAACAGCTAATTTAGTGCTGGTGAATCAGCACAGGTAGAGTCAATATTCTCCCAGTTGTATGTCCAGCCCACTCCATGTTAGAACTCTACGTCAGGTTAGAAACCCGGGGATCAAATAAATCACACATTCAAACAATGGTAAGACTACCACCACTGCTTTGCTAAACACATATGTACCCCATCAACTAATGTGGTGGTTTAAATGAGAATGGTCCTTACACATCTGAATGTTGGGTCCCAGTTGGTGGAATTGTTTAGAAAGGATTAGGAGGTGTGGCCTTGTTTGGAAAAGGTATGTCACTATGGGTGGGCTTTGAGGTTTCAAAAGCCCAGCCAGGCCCAGTCTCACTCTCTGCCTCCTGTTTGTAGAGCAGATGTAAGCTGCTGCTACAGAGCTCTGCCTGCTTACCTATATGCCTGCCCAGAGGCTGGCCCACCCACCGCCACACTCCCCACCATGATCATCAGACTCACCCTCTGAAACTGTAAGGAAGCACACAACTAAATTCTCTATTTTACAAGTTGCCATGGTCATGGTGTCTCTTCACAAAAATAGGAAAGTAAACTAAGACAATTATCCTCTGAACATTTATGTGTATTGGAGTCACACTGTGGCTGCCTTTTCTTGCACTGAACAGCAACCACTGTAACCCATGATGATGATAATCTGACTACTGCTACCATGGTGGACTCTCTCTAGTCAGGTAGGTATGCCATGAAACCTTTTGCTCCCCTCCATCAGTCAAACAGAGCCCCTCCCATATGAATAAAAGCAGAACATGGCAATCCTATTCTAAACGTGAGCTTCTGGTAGAATGGGAACCCATAACCTGGCCTAATGTGCTACCTTCTGGGCATCATGAAATTGGACATGGGCATTTATGATTATGACCCATTGTGCCTAGACAGACAGAATGAGAGAGAGAGACTACTATTAATAGGTACATGGTAGCTGCCTCCTTAGAGCTGCAAAAGGGTATACAGGTAAAGTCAACACCATTTACGGGGCTTTGTACTCCTGTACAAGGGGATATATCGCTGTCAGCCAACTCCTATAAACCTAGCTGTTCTCCCAAAGCAGCCACTGAGCGCCCGCCCATCGAGTGTTCGTTGCACAGACCTAAGGACACCTGAGAACCCCCCCCATCTCATCTTCACTCACAATGTAGGCCGCCCCGCGGGTGCTCCCATTTGCTGCCTTTCCTCTTTGAGCTACGACCTAAATGAGTATGTTCAGGAGGAGGGAGTGCATCGGTCTCCAACATGCCTTCCCTTTATGATCACACAGACTTCCCAAATGAAGTGCCCAGTCTCTTTGTTGGGGAGCATGCCCGGTTTGAGAACAATACATAACCTTTGTTCTCCTGTACATGGTGATAAAAATGCTTTACTTTTATGTCTCAGCTGTGATCTTGCAGCTTGGCACTCACCAAGATGTGAAGCCACTGCCTTTGTCAGGAATACCCATTTACTGTATTTAGTCATTAGGCAGGAGCCCTATTATCAGCAATCTAAGTGAAGTCCTGGCTAAGTTTATTTCCAAGTTCCGAACCACACCTACAGAGATGTTTCTTAAACCAAGAAACCTGTATAACGGCTACAGACTAGCTCTGGGTATACGCACAGCTGTGCTAGGGATCTGGTGTAGACCCTGGTGTAGAAAACCCTGTTAAGATGTGATACTTGCACAGAGGTGCAAGATGTTTTTGACCACTGGCTTAGGTCACTGCCATGGGGTATGTGCCCTTCTGACAGCCTGTATCACTTAAGGAGTGTGCATCCATGGCTGTAGTCTTTCCTCTTGTTTTGGTACAGCAGCCCGATGGCTCAGTTCTCAGGGGGGAGATGAGCATAACACCTCTTTCTGAGGCTCAGGACTATGAAAGGAGAAGGTACAGATAGGTGGGAAACTGGGTCCAGGCCTCATACCTTAACCTGTCTTTAGAGACCCTGGCTCAGAGGAGGCAAGGATGTAAACATCAACACATGCAATGTCAAACCATCAGGAAGTGAGAGCTGTTACCATGTCCTCCAGGTAACAGGCAATGGTTCTATACTCAAGTAGCCTCCTGGAGGGACGGTTCATTCTCCCACCTCTGGCACTTGCTAGCTCTGATAAAACGCAATCAAGACTGGTGAGTAAGAATAGCTACCCACGTCACCCACCACTCTTTAAGCTAACTAACTGGAGAACTGGAGTCAATGATCTTTAGACTGTCGGTACCATCACAATTTAAAGACAATGTTTACATGAATTCATATACACACAGCAGCACACAGTGATTTGTAAACACTAAACCTCTTTATAGCAAGAGCTCAGTATGCTTTACAGGATCTGAATGCTGTCCACTTACAAATCTTTAAAAGGCAATTTTGGTTTCCTTTAATAAAATATAGCCACCATCATACCTTAAATGTCAGGGCCATTATCCTGGGCTGAGTCTCTAGTACCCAGTTCCTATATAACAAACTGCAACCTGCCTTGGTACAGAAACAAACCAAAACCAAAACTCTCAATTTGGAAGCGGGAATTTTCTGACTGACAGCCTGATTTTAGTGTAGATGAGCTTCACTGAGTCACAGGCCACACTGTCCAGACCATGTCAACTTAGGCAAATGCCTCATGTAACCAATCAAGTTAATTCTTTTCTATTTCCCTTCTCAATACCCAAGGGCACTGCCCTCTCTGTAGTCAAGATCAGAACACTTCCTTATTTAGAACAAACCCAGACTTGCGAATTTTTCTGAAAGAACATCACAGGGACTCTGGGCCCATCACCCCAGAAACCACCTTCCCCCAGTCGCAGGTAGGGAGGACCTGCCTCTTTTCATTGGCCTATCTCAGTGCTTCTTTTTTTTACTTGCCGGACTGTCTAAAACTTCAATCTTGCCTCTGCCACCTTCTGCATTCGGAAACTTTATGGTGTCTATGGTGACTTCGGAGGGGATGCAGTCTTCATCTTCAGACTCTGAGCTCTCTTCAGAGCCGTCCTGTGAGCTCTCTTCTGAGCTGTCCTCTTCCTTTGAATCTGACCGGTTCATCTCAAATAAGGCCACATCCTGTAAGAAGTGTCAGGCTGAGAAATCTACTTCAGAGCAGTTCTGTAACATGTTCTAGTAAAGCAACAGCTAGGCAGGGCGGCAGTGGTGTACACCTTAATCCCAGCACTCAGGAGGCAGAGGCAGGCGGATCTCTGTGAGTTCGAATCCAGCCTGGGCTAGAGTGAGATCCAGGACAGGCACCAAAATACACAGAGAAACCAAACTTATCTGGAAAACCAAAAAAGATAAAGCAGTACAGCTGGCTCCAGGGAAGGCTCAGTGGGTCGGGTGCGTACTCTTTTCCAGAGGACCCAGTTCAGTTCCCAGCACCCATTACCAACCAAATGGCTCCTAACACCTCAACCCAGCTTTAGGAAATCTAACGTACTTCAGGTTCTGCTGGCCCCCATGAGTACCCACATAGGTGCCAGACACACTGATGTGCACACAAAAAAATAGTAATTTTTAAATAAAAGCAGCAGAGAAAGCTATTAATATCCATTATAAACTCTGGAGCACAGATTGGACTGTGTGCTTAATATAAATGGCACATCCACATTCCCAGGTGCCAGAATACTTCGTAAGAACGAAGTTTGAAAGATTGATTTTAGTTATACCTTTAAAAATGCTTTTCCTGGGCAGGAGAGATGACTCATCAGTTACGTTTACTGGCTGCTCTTTCAGAGGACCTGGGTTCAATTCCTAGCACCCACATGGTGGCTCACAACTATAACTTGAGGATATGACACCCTCATACAGACATAATGCAGGTGAAATACCAACACACATGAAATTAAAACACTAAAGGGAGCTCCTCTTGCCTAGTATACATCCAACAGCATTCTCTCAAAAACAGACTAAAGCAGTGTTTCTCAACCTTCCTAATGCTGTGACCCTTTAACACAGTTCATGCTGTAGTGACCCCCAGCCATGAAACTATTTCCATTGCTACTTCATTACTGTCATTTTGCTGTTACAATCATATGTAATATCTGTGTTTTCCAATAGGCAGGTCAAGACCCACAGGATGGAGTCAGGCACTACACTGGACACTTCAGACTTAACAAGAAATGTGACACTGACCGCAGTGACACAACGACAACCCCAAGCTGTAACCCCAGGAGTGGGGACAAGCAGGACTGACAGTGAGGCCAACCTGGGCCACAGGTAAGGGCTGCCCCCCAACCCACTCCCTCAAAAACACTCCACAACTCCTGCCCTAATGGGATTTACATTTCTGAGCAAGGGCAAATTATAACCAGCAGGCTAAATCCTGCCTGCTACCTAATTTTGTTCAGCTCAACTAAGAATTATTTCTATACTTTCAAAGTGACCAAAAAAGGAAAAAAGGTATTGAATAAAAAATGAGACTGTAGTATGCCACAAGCTTCTGCCACCAGACGGAGCCTCAGGCACAACTTTCCCACCATGAAAAAATGGTCCCCTTGAACTTCGAGCCAAATATATGGCCCTTCCCTTAAAAAAGCTTTAGTGGTCGTCATTGTACAAAGCCCTGCTTCTTTGTTAATGTCAACAGCTGTGCTCAGCACTGAACAGCAAGAAGACAGGGTAACATGACCTGTGGAACTCCCAAGTACGTCCCACCATCTTGCATGTGTGAAGGTGTTCATGAATTTTAAAATAACATTTTATCTTAGAACAAAACTCAAAGTATCCTTCTTTTCCCGTTGTGGTGACAAGTACACTAACTCCATCACATGAAACAGAACAGGGCAGTTACCATCTGCACGATGTCCCCAGACGTCCCGTCCATGTTCTCAATATTGAAACAATCAGCTGGAGCAGCTGCCATTTCCTTCCGCAGCTTTTCATTTGCCTGTGCCATCTGTGGGAGGAAGGCCTGGACCTGGTCTAACACTGTGGAGAGCAAACATAGTATGCAGATGTGCCAGTAAATCCCAGACTCCACAACTCCTGATCAAACACTTCAGAGCAGAGCAACAATAAATCCATCAACTCTTAACACCCGTCTGCTTCTCAGCTGCCTTGGGTCGGAAGGTGGGTGGGGTCGGGGAGATCACTGGGGACTGAACCAGGGCCTTGCTTTCGTTAGGCCAAGGGCTCTGCCAATCAGCTATAATCTCAGTCTCTATTTGAAACTCCCTGAGCAACAAGATCACACAATTCAGCAATTATTACTCAAATGTTTTGTGTTTCTCTTCCATCCCGAAAGTATAAAATTCTACAAGGCTGGCATTCAACAAGGTGACTGAAAAAAAAAGGCAGAATGACCTGATGATCTATGTTTACAGTAAGCCTGTCAAGGTTATTAATGGGATCCCATTTCTACTTTTTACTATTTCAGCTACCTGGAAGGTGTGTCACCTGCCCAACATCTGCCCACCTTCAGCTGGAGGTATGAACACCAGCCATCTTCTTTTTGGAAACAGGCTTGCTAAGTAGCCCAGGCTAGAATTCACAACTGGCTTCCAACTTCCCATCATCCTGCACAGACTGTGGCCTGCCCTTCCTTTTGAGCTTGGGTCATTACTGTCCTGAATAAGCCTATGTATTCTGTAGTCTTGCCCACCAGAATCTGCCCTGTGGTATAAGCTAACAAGGGTGTTCTAGCCAGGACAGAGAGTGGTCAACCAAGTAAGTGATGAATGTGAGCCTGGAACTTCTCATAAAGCAGCCAACTCTCCACAGCTGTGGAATAGCCATCTTTAAATCAATCCAACACCAAAAAAGCAGAGCTGAGAGACAGGCCGCTGGTGAGGACAGCAGGCATCTATCTGGATCCAGAAGAACTTGCAGTTTCTGACTGGGTTCTGTAATCCCAAAAATGAGCCAAGTTTTCCTGGTTTTCTCTTTAGGCAATCTGAGCTTTCACTCAATTTGCAATTCAGAATTCTATTTACTGCATCCAATTTCACCACCATCCTGGCTAGTTTAGTCAACTCCACACCGGCTGGAGTCCTCTGAGAGGAGGGACCCTCAGCTGAGAAGATGCCTCTGCAAGACCCCGCTGCAGGACATTTTCTCAGTGAGTGATCAGTGGGGGATCAGAGTGATCACTGGGTATGGTGCCATCCTAGGCTGGTGGTCCTGGATTCTATAAGAAAGCAGGATGAGCAAGCCAGTAAGCAGCACCCCTCCATGGCCTCTGCATCAGCTCCTGCTTCCAGGTTCCTGCCCTGGACTTCCTTTAGCAGTAAAGAGTAATACGGAAGTGTAAGCCAAATAAACTTTTCTTCCCCAAGTTGCTTCAGTCACGGTGTTCTACCACAGCAACAGAAACCCTAACTAGGACAGAAACTGGTACCACAATAGTGGGGTATTGCTATGACAGACCTGACCATGTGTTTTTATGATTGTGGAAAAACTTTGGAACTCTGGGCAGTACTTACAAGGACTCCTCTGCATCCTAACTGTTTGAAGAGCAGAAGTCTTCTTGGAATGAGGTTTAGAGTTGATTAGCAATTGGTCCCAGATACCTGAAAACACACAATTTACATCATAAATACACTGCAACTCAGTGCTGGGATGACCCTCAGCCCTGCAGAACAGTGAGAGAAGGGACATCAGCAACGGCTCCTGTGACTGTCTTCAGTCAGGGCCATATAGTAAAATGTCTCAGCAGCTGCTCTGGTAGAACACCAGGGTTTGATTCCCAGCACCCACATGGTGGCTCATATTGGTATGTAACTCCAGTTCCAAAGGATCAGACACCGTGGGACTTCTTCGGGCACCAGGCATTCAATGAAAAGTTTAAATAATGAAGTTAACAGAATGTGGACCTGCAATGACAGTCTTAAGAGTTTATTTAAAGTCAGAAATAGCAGGTGGTGATGGCACATGCCTTTTAATAGGCAGAGGCAGGGGATTTCTGAGTTCAAGAACAGCCTGGTTTACAGAACAAGTTCCAGGACAGCCAGGACTACACGGAAAAATACTGTCTAAAAAAAAGAAAAGAAAAAAAAAAAAAAAATCAGAAACTGGGCCAACAAAGAGGGCTCAATGGACACAGAGGCTTGCCTCCCAAACCTGAAGACCTTAGTTCCACCCACTACCCAGATAGAAGGAGAGAACAGCCTCCCCTCTACATACCTGTGATTATAAAATAGAACCAAAAAGTTACAAGCTATGCAGAACTGGCAAACTGAACCACACTGAGCACGTTTCTTCTTTTACAGAACATACTTGTCTGCAAGAAAGCATCAATCTAAACAAAAACACCCATGGAGAATTTTGTGCAGGCTCGCACCTGTACAGCTTACCCACTCTAAACCAACTGTCGTCCAGCCCATGAGAGCTTTGGGACAGGACAGTGAACACTCAAGCCTTTGCCCACTCTTCTTTTCACACACAGAAAATCTCTTTACTTTCTAAATCAAAAAGCCTGTCACTCCCAATGGAGAGATGACCAAAGAGCCTCCGAATTCTCCTTAAAGCCTAGTGGTTGGATTAGTGTTAAGTTCAGAGGAAAGCCAGAGCTTGGAGTCAATATCCAGCTTTGCTGCTTTCCTGACAGTGTCTAGTTATTTATCTGTGTAACACCAGCATGCCAGTTTCATCATAAAACGGAGTCATCAGGATATCTCTGCAGCCGTTGGGGATGCAGTGAGGCTTGAGTTTGTGAATTTCTGACACTACCACTACACAAGCTTTGGCAATCGGTACTGTAACTCCTTCAGATACACTTGATTCTTAAGTCGTTTCCACAATACTTAATAAGCAGGCACAAGAACTTTTATGCATTATAGTCAATGAAGTTCTATGGGCAATCACACCTGTTTGAATCAAAATGTGGAAAGAGGCCTAGAGAAAGCAACTTTCATAAAAGCCCCACTGAGTAAGGATTTCAACTTACGATTTTCTTTTTGTTTTCCAGACAGGGTGTCACTGTATTATTATAACTCTAGTTGGCCTGGCCTCGAACTCAAGAGATCCGCCTGCCTCTTTCTCCCATGCTTTTCTCTTCTGTAACACACTATCTGAAATGCTGGGTGGATTTCCCCCACATGCCTCCCTCCACCAAGGTGAGTGCCTAAGGCCAAGATTATTAAAAATGGTATTCGTCTGTAACCTACCATCTCGGCCGGGCTAGTCCGGGTCCTCCCTTCCCTAAGAACTGCACGGCCTCAGGCAGGCGTATCCTCGACCCCACCCCACCCTCCGCGACGTCCGGGCTTCGCAGCATCCCGTCCCCTCCGTCCCCACCACCACCACTGTGCTCGGCTCTGCAGCATCCCCGGTCCCCCGCAGCTTCCCGGGCTCCGAAGCGTCCCCGGTTAAAAGAAGCATCCCACCCCGCCCCTCCACAAGCGTCCCCGGCCCCCAGCGCCCCCGGTGCCCCCGCAGCGTACCGGTCCCCACAGCGTCCCCAGTCCCCAGCAGCGTCCTGGGCTCTGCTAGCCCCCGGTTCCCCCTACCCTCCGCAGCGTCCCGGCCCCGCCAGCCCCGGCTCTCTCCGCCGCCGCTCACCTCCCGAACCCTCGCTCCCCGCGGTCAGCAGCTCCCGGGACACCGTGACCTGCGAGCAGGCTCCAGGAGACGACGAAGCTGTGGGACCCGACACGCTTTCGCCATGTAGCTCCATGCTTGCAAGACAGCAACGAGAGAAACGAACCCGGATGGACGAAGGCGCGCGGGGGGGGGGGGGGGCTAGGGGCGGGGCCAAGGCGGCTATTGGCGGAAACTCGAAGGTGGGCGGTGACAATGGAGGACAGGGCGGAAGCTCGTGCAGAAGGCGGGGCTGAACCCTCGGGCAGGCGGGGCCGGAAGCGGGGGTGGGGGAGGACACGGCGGGGGCGGAGCGCTGCGGAAGCACGCTTGGGAGCCTATTGGGGGATCTCCTTTGTTATTGTTATTGTTGGAAAAGCGTCAGCCAGGCTTGGTTTGGTAAAACAAATTCAAGCCGATTAACGTAGTGTGAGGCCTTTGTTATTTTATTTTCGTTGTTCTGTGGTCTTGAGTTGTGGCAACCCTGCTTTAGTCTCTCAAATGCCAGGGTTATAGGTGGGAGCCACCACACCCAGCTGCTCTATCTTGTTCTTAAGAAAAAAAAAAAATACTGTATCATACTGGCCCAGGTTGGCCTCAAACTAGCCATTTTCCTGCTTCAGTGTCTGTGTACTTAAATCTACCGGCACCCATCATGCTTGATTTAAATTATTTGTTAAATGAAGTCTCACCTGTTCTGCCCAGATCAGAACCCCCAAAGAGACCACCGGAGACCGTGGATGTCCAGAATGCAACAGCAAGGTTTTTTCCTTATACAAGCTAGCAGGGAGCCCTTGTCCGCAGCGCCCGGCTAATCGAGGCACAGAGGAGAGTTCCTCTTACCTGCGGAGGTTAGCTTATGAAAGCAAAAAACACAAAATTTTTCAGAGAGGAGGGGGTTAGTACGGGTCCACCCTTGATTGGTTCAGTTTTCCGGAGCTTGGACTTTATCTGATTTTAGTTTGTCTGTTTGCTTTAGCAGTTTTACATCCCATCTCTGAAATCTGGTCATGTTATCTTGGGGAAAGGGGGGGTGGGGGGTGGGGTCTCCTGGTTAGTCACCACCAGACAGTCTGATTTTGTACTTTTAAAACAACTGACTTCACCCTGTCTGGGAATGGGGAACTAACTCAGTTCTGGCTGTTTTAAGATGTCCCTTTCCCTCAGCTCTCAGGGCCTTAGGGGGAACTAGAGTGGAGGTTTCTCATCACCAAGTTACTCAGGTTGGCTGGTAATCAAGGCCCTCCTATGTCACGCAGTCTCCTAAATAGTTTGCTTTACAGACCTGGACTACAAGACCCCGTTAAATTTACTAATGAATTGTAAACACAAAATTCAGCATCATAAGTACTGTTTATATTGCTATGCAACAAGCCTTCCAAACATTTTTCATCTCAAAATCCTAAAAGATGGTTCCAGGTGGTAGTTAAATGGTAAAGTGTAAGGGGGGCCTGAATTTGGTCCCCAGCACCAAAACAAACAATTTTTTTAAAAGCTGAAACTAGACAAATTGAACAGCAAACCCTATTCCTCCTTTTTTCTTGACCCTGGTACCCAGGCTCTGCCTTCTCTTTCCATATAAAGAGAATCATAAACCACTTGTTTTTGTGACTTTTATTTCACTGAAAATAATACCTTCAAGGTTTACTGGAAATGATTCTTTTTATTTTGATATTGAATAATATGTCATTGAATTATGTACCACTAATTCTTTTGTGGGGGAAGGGATTTGTTTGGGAGGACAGGGCCTCACTATATAGCCCAGACTATAATGTTGAACTCCAGGTTACTTCAAACAATACCAAAGTGTTGAAATTACAGACAGGCTTTGTACCAGGGCTAGTTCAACAGCACATTTTTTTTTTTTAATCTTAGATATTTGAGTTCCACCTCATGCCTGCTGTGAACAAGGAGCTGCAGTGAATATGTAAAAGTTACTTCAATCATAGTAGCACACTCCTTTAATTCCAGCACTCAGAAGGCTGAGAGGACAGTGAGTCTTTGTGAATTCAAGGCCAGCCTGGTCCACATAGCAAGATCTAAACCAACCAGAGCGGCAGAGTAAATCTGTGTCTCAAAAAACTTTGTGTGAGCCGAGCGGTGGTGGTGCACGCCTTTAATCCCAGCACTTGGGAGGCAGAGCCAGGTGGATCTCTGTGAGTTCGAGGCCAACCTGGGCTACCAAGTGAGTTCCAGGAAAGGCGCAAAGCTCCACGAAGAAACACTGTCTCAAAAAAAAAAAAAAAAAAAACTTTGTGTGTTGGGGGCAGAGAGGGAGCACATAACATGGCATGGGTGTAGAAGCCAGGACAACTTGAGGGAATCAGTTCTTTCCTTCCACTTTGTTGGTCCTATGAATAAAAAAATTATAGCAGCAGACACTACTGAGCTATCAACCAGCCCAAATAACACAATTAAAATATGATTAAAGGGCTTTAATATGCCGGGCAGTGGTGGCACACACCTTTAATCTCAGCACTCAGGAGGCAGAGCCAGGTGGATTTCTGTGAGTTCAAGGCCAGCCTGGTCTACAAAGTGAGACCCAAGACAAGCACCAAAACTACACGGAGAAACCCTGGGGGAAAATTTTCATTGTTCATTTCTTGCATCTGAAATACTCTTCAGTGACATCTTTAGCCTGAAATTATTTGTCATAGTCCTTCCTCACGACAAAACTGCAACCAATCACTTGAACATTTGTCTTGGGCCACACTGAGCTCCCACACACCATACACAGACACACACAAGTACAGGAATGTCCCCAAACTGGCTGAAGGACTAGAGAATATGTTACGATCCGGGAAAGTAGTATGCATACATAGGATAGGGTCCCAAGTGGGCTATGATGGCTGCTGCCTGGCCTGTTTAAAGAGACATGCAAATGAGGCTGAGCTGTCTAGTCTGCCAAGAACTGTTCCAGGAAAGACGTGGACTGTTTCCTCTACACCGGAGTGGAGCTAGGGGTGGAAAGGGGGAGGACTCAAGTTGGCCTCAGACTTGTGTCAGTCCCATTACTTCTGCCCCTGATTTCTGGGATCACAGGCTTTTGCCACCATCAATTCCATTGTTTTAGTTCCATTTTAAAGACAGAGTCTCAAGTAACCCAGACTGGCTTCAAACTCGCCATGTAGCCAAAGATGACCTGATACCCCTGTCCTTATTCACCACACTTGGTTTATGTAGTTCTAGGGATCAAACCCAGGGCCTTGTGCCTGTGTGCTACACAAGCACTCTGGCAACCAGGCCACATCCCCAACCACTGTATTGTTTTTTAAAGTCAAAATAATGTTAGTTATTTCCATACCTTTTAAATTTTTCTCCTGAGTTAAGTTTCTAGGATCCTGCCCTAGGACAATAATGCATTTAACACTAGCTTTTCGGCCTCTGTTCAAAAGCACGCCTTTAATCCTGGCACTTGGGAGGCAGAGGCAGGCAGATTTCTGTGAGTTCGAGGCCAGCCTGGGCTACAAAGCGAGTTCCAGGAAAGGCGCAAAGCTACACAGAGAAACCCTGTCTCAAAAAAAAGAAAAAGAAAAAAAAGAAACCTTTGGGGTTGGGGATTTAGCTCAGTGGTAGAGTGCTTGCCTAGCAAGCACAAGGCCCTGGGTTTGGTTCTCAGCTCTGAATAAACAAAACAAAACAAAAAATGTTTACTATAATGCAGACACACTGTAGAGGATGGAACCTACCTCTAGGTGGAGACATGCCCCTGTCTCCTCTTTAAAGGGTTAATCCAATGGAGTAAGTGAGGACTTGGCTAGCAGACCACCCCTACCTAGGAAGATTGGTTCATCTTCAGATATTTTGCTTTTCCTGTCTAGAATTCCCACCCCTAACATGTCCCCACTAGCCGAGCTGCCTTGCGGTGACCCCAAGTCAGCCTGCCTTTCTGAGGCTTTTTTTATTTTTTTTTTCAGATGCTGACCAGAGGATGTTTGTAGGCTTGGTAACTAATGCTTTGGGCATCCTTATCTTTTGCAAAGCAGGGGACCTGGGCATGCGGCTCTGTGCCACTGAGTGACTGACCTCCATGAGCCTTATCTCAGGCAACATGGGGTTTGTTCCTTCTCCTCTCCATTCTCCCTCTCCTTTCATGGCTTGGGGGTTTGCCTGGAGTTTTCTTTTTAAACCTAAGAAATTGTCCCCCAGCTTCTGTTGGTGTCCATTCTTAAACGATTTTACTAACAAAACTAAGAACCCCAAAGAAGGTCCCCAATTTCTCAGGTATTCTGTAACAGCTCTGCTGGGATTCCCAAGGTTTCAGGAACATTCTTTTTCTGTCCTTCAATTCTTCAGTTGGCAAAAAAGACTGTTCCTGTGACTCTGGACTGATCAAGACAACACAGCAGACGTGAGCTGGAGCAGGGCACATATAGGAGTTGAGCCACGGGAGAGGACCGGCTGATGTACTTGTTTTCCTGGTTGGCAAACTGTGTACAGCTTGTACTGTTTCCTTTCCTCATCCTACAGCTGCAATCCCTTTTGATCTATTTCCTGTTGAGAATGTTTTGCAAGTTTACACATGCTGGTTATAAGCAAGTATAGGACCTCCCAGTTACAGTCCCTATCCAGGACAGAGAGGTCTCCATTATCATAAAATACCTTCATGTGGTCATAATATCCGCTACTCCCTTTGAAATGGCCCAAACAGAACACTACACAGTGGGTATGAACTTCAGATTTATTTAGCCAAGAACATGGAAGGGATCAGGCCAGAGACGGCTGTGGAGACCTGCTGTGGGCAGTTACATACATCTTTGTACCTCTTTGCTTGTAGGAATTCAGCAGAGTACAGAGCACCTGCTAAGTCCCTATTCTTCCATTCTTCTTGTTTTGCTATAATTTCTTTTATAGATAAACTGTAAAAGCAATGCTTATGTACCTATTATGCAGATTCCAAATGGGTGCATTTTCTCTCTTTTTTCTTTTTTGATGGGGATGCACTAGGATTCAACCCAAGAATTTTTTTTTTTTTGAGACTGTCTCATTGTGTTGCCCTGGCTAGCCTTGAACTCACTATGTATTGTTGAAGTATATTTTATCACACTGAGAATCATTTACTAGAAAAAACTAGAGTTGTGATGTGGCTCAGCTCTAGTACACTCCTTTAATCCAAGAGCTTTCTGCTTGAATATTGTAAACAGGATTAAATAAAGTCAATCCATAGGTCAAGAGGCAGAGCAAGCAACCAGTTGACAGGAAAAAAAGAGAGAGAGAATAAGAGAGAGTCAGGAGGACAGAAAGACCCACAGGAAGTAGAAGGGAGGGACATTCAGTTTGAAGAGTTTTGTTAGAGATGGCATAGGAGAAAGGCCTTTTTTTCTGAGACATCAGCAGAGGAGGGTCATCTGGGTGCCCACTCTGCCTCTGAGCTAGCAGATATTCACTCCAGCATCTGGTTCCCAAGTCTTTTTGGTAAAATCGAACAATTGAGATTTAGTTAAAAACCACAGTGTAGACCAAGCTGGCCTTGAACTCACAGAGATATACTAGCCTCTCCCTCCTGAGTATTGGGGTTTAAAGGCCTGCTCCACCACACTTGAACTTTTTTTAAAGATTTTATCTTTGTGTGTATTAATGTTTTGCCTGCATTTAACTGCACTCCATGTGTGCATGATGTATTGGAGGCCAAAAGAGGGAGCCATATCTCCTGGAACTAGAGTTTACTTATAGTTGTGAGCAGTTATGTGGATACTGGGAATTGAACCTGGGTCCTCTACAAGAGTAGCTAGTGCTCTTACCTGGTGAGTTATCTTTCCAGCCCCATCTCTTTTTCTTCTTTCTTTGTCTTTTGTTTGTTTTTGTTTCATTTTGTTTTTTGTTTGTTTTTCTGGAAACAGGGATTCCCTCTGTAGCTCTGGCTGTTCTAGAACTTACTCTGTAGACCAGGCTGGTCTTGAATACAGAGATCCCCCTGCCTCTGCCTCCCAAGTATGTGCCACCACTGTCCAGCTTCTTTTTTGCTTTTTAAAATAAAACTTTTAAGATAGAGATTCCAGGCTAGCCTTAATTCACTCTCTAGCCTAGGCAAGCCTTGTAATCCTCATGAATCAGTCTCCTGAGTTGCTGGGATATGGGCCTGTGTCACCAGGTCTGGCTTTTTTTTTTTCCTTTTCCCGAGACAGGGTTTCTCTGTATAGCCTTGGCTATCCTGCTGTCCTGGAACTCGTTCTGTAGACCAGGCTGGCCTCAAACTCAGAGAGATTTGCCTGCCTCTGCCCCTGCCTCCTGAGTGTTGGGATTAAAGGTGTGTGCCACCACCACCCAGCTCTGGCTTCTTTATCAGGATTTTTGTAAGATTTTATTTTTAATTACATGTATATGTGGGTGTATGGTGTGGGTGTGTGCACATGACTGTAGTGTCCCCAGAGGCAAGAAGAGAGTGTTGGGTTCCCTAGAGCTGAAGTTACAGGTGGTTGTGGGTGTTACACCATGTGGGTGCCAGGAAATGAACTCAGGTCCTCTGGAAAAGCAGTATGCCTTGTGTCCTTCCTTAACTGCTGAGCCACCTCTTCAGTCCCCATATTTGACATATTTTTGAAGATAAGCCAGAGGAGCTGGGCCTGGTAGCACAGGTTTGCAAGGCCAGCTACCAAGAAGCGGGATGATTACAGAAAGTCTGTGTTCTAGCAAAAACTCAACCAAGGCAGCTTAAAGCATGTAGTATGCAGTTAAATTCTTTTTCAAAAAACTAAATATCTTCATTTATAGTGTATGAATGTTTTGTCTGCAAGTATGTCTGTTTGCCATTGCCCGGTCCCTCAGAACAGAGCATCAGATTCCCTGGAACTGGAGTTAAGCAGCTGTGAGCCACTGTGTGAGTACTGGGAGTTGAATCTGTGTCCTCTGCAAGAGCAGCCAGAGTAACCACTAAGTCATCTCGCCAGCCTCCTTGATTAAGCTCGAAAATAAATAAATAAATAACATCCAGCACAGTGTTGTAAGCCTATAATCCAAAACACTTGAGGGCTGAAGTTGAAGGTTTCAATTGAGGCCAGTTGGAGCTACCTAGCTCTTTTTTTTTTAATTAATGAATTATTCCACTGGGAGTAGAACCAGAATCCAAACCCAAAATGCAAGTACAAGCACCATCAACAGAAGAACTTCCAGGTGAGTTCATTCATTCGTTTCAAGAGGATAATTGTGGTAAATTCACTTAACGTCAGCAACGTCAAGCAAATATGAGGGAATAACATAGCTGACCTTGAGAAGTGGACAGGTGCAAAGCTTCATGAGTTAGTGGTTTGCATGATTTTTAAGTATTATTCAATGGCTACTGTGGATACAAAGAGGCTCGATCTGTCTGGGCAGGTTTCTGGGAGAATGGAGACTTTCTAGTTAAAAAGAACAAGAAGCTTAAAGCCTGCAGGCAAAAACTCAGTGGTCAAGGTTGATAGAAAACTAATGAGTGCACAGGGCAGAGCAGCTTCTAAAGACACTGGGGGCAGGGACAACTCAGACCATGATCCATGTGCTCCTGGGAGAAAAGCCCCGTTAAGAGTCAATCACCGAGAGACTCAGCTGCCCAACAGAAACACTGCCAGTCATTCTGGATGTCCCGCCCCCACCGCAGTAGTTCTTTTTGCTTTCCTCTTGGTGCGTGTGCATGCATTTGTGTCTGTGTGTGAATGCAAGCATGGATACGTCACGACACGTGGTAGATGTCAAAAGGCAACTGTGGTGTTGGGTCTCACCTCCCAGCTTATTTGAGAAAAGGTCACTTGTTCACCACTGCAGATGAATGAATGACTAGCTGCACTGGGAGCTTCTGGGAGTTTGCCTTTCTCATCTCTCATCTTGGAGCTTTGTGTAGGTTCTGAGGGAGTTGAACTCATGTTCTCAGGCTTGATAGCAACTGCTGTACCCCCAGACCATCTCTCTAGCCCCTTTCCTTCCTTTCTCATCCCCATTCCAAAAATTTATCCCATTGACTATTGACCCTTCCCATTTCAATCTATTATTATGTCCCCTTATACATCATGTACTTTATTGATTCCATGTACACCTCCAAACTTTGGAAGATGCTTCTGCTCTATAAACTATGGCCCCTCAAATGTCCCCTGGCTTCATAGCTGCAGGTGTTGTATCATGTGTTAAATTGTTTGTCTTCTCTAATATCAAGGCATTAGTAAACACAGAGTGTTTATCATTGTTTTTTGGGGGGTGCTGGGAAAGAAGCCCCCCAAAGCAAGTGTTCTGTTAGTGCTTTACACCCCAATTCTAAACTCAGGAGGTTGTTAGCTGTTTCATGGATGTGGAGTCTGAGAGTAAAGCCTCAACTTATCATTCATGAAGTATGACTCAAAACAGCACCTCTACTGCTGGACTACTACTACTGGACATGGCTGTCCCATTGGTCTCATGAACCCCCATATCCATCTCCATGACAGAGATTCCATTCTTTCAGTTGATCCTTTTGTCTCCTTTCCCACATTTCCATGAGCAAATCCTGCCTTTTACCTCTGCTTCCAAACAGACATGCCCAGAGCCAGCATCTTCTTACTGTTTCCAGTTTGATGCCCAGGGCTGGGCTACCACCATACATCTCATCTGGACTTATGAGGAACTGTCTTAGGGGTGGTCTGTCCTTGTTCTCCCCACAATCCCACTGAAACCAAACTTACAGTGGGCTACTACTCAGATCCTTTCTGGCCTCTTTCTCTTCATTCTAGACACAGGATTGTGCCCATCTCTGTTTCTATCCCCACTCCTACCTACGTGCCATATGCATGCCAGGCAGTCATTGTACCCTCTCAGGTACTTCCAAGCCTACTGATGTCTCCTGAATACAACACATTCATTTCTGTCTCAGGACATCCGTGTTTGCTGGATTTCCCCCTTCATATCATAACTGCTTTCCTATTTCTTTCTGCTCAAGCTATGAAATTTTCTCTGATTTTATTATAATTAAGGAGGATGTTTACTCCAAAAGAAACAAAGCCCCTTCTTCTATGGCCTTCCCATCCCCACTCTGAAACTCTTCTTTTGGGTGTAAGAAGGTGACAAGGTCTCACTCTGTAGTCCTAGAACTCACTCTGTAGACCAGGCTGGTCTTGAACTTACAGAGATCTGTGTACCCGCCCCTACCCTAAACTGCCATTCCCCCAGCTGCCCTTCACTACTTCACCATGTAATCCAGCCATTTTGGTTACCTGCCCTTTTGTTTGTTTGTTTGTTTGTTTTTTTGTTTTTTTCGAGACAGGGTTTCTCTGTAGCTTTGGAGCCTGTCCTGGACTAGCTCTGTAGACCAGGCTGGCCTTGAACTCACAGAGATCCACCTGCCTCAGCCTCCAAGAGTGCTGGGATTACAGGCGTGCACCACCACCACCCGCCCTTGGTTACCTTTTTATCTACCTTTTACCCTCTTGGCTCAGGCCACCCTTGAGATCAGCAGCTCCTTTCCCCTGTCCTCACAAGGCCTACCTCAGTCTGGCCATGTCCACTCTGGACTCTCCCAGATGTCTCTGCCGCTGACTATGCTGTCCCACATATCTATAATAAACTTCTCCCCAACATACCTAAGAGCAGCCATATGCTTCCTTTTTTATTTTTCCTCCTCCTCCTCCTCTTCCTCCTCCTCTTCCTCCTCCTCCTCCTTCTCTTCCTCCTTCCTCTTTTTCTCATTCATCTGGTGCTGAAACCTGGGGGAATGTCATAAAGGAGCTCAGCCATTCTGAACCAAGCTGTGTATCTGACTCTCCTAGGGTATATATGGATCATTTGTTTCTGCTGGCTTCTGCCACCCACAAGATAGGATTCCAAATTCTAGAGCCTGATTCTTCAGCTGCTGCTTCCTTCTGTCTTTCTGCATACTGTAAACATGTGTTGCTCTCATTGGTTGATAAATAAGCTGTTTGGCCAATGGTGAGGCAGAATAAGTTTAGGTAGTACATTCAAACTGAAGACAGAGATGAAGAAGGGTGGAGTTAGGGCAGATGCTTCGAGCCACCTAAAAAGCAAGATGTGAAAGAACTGGTAAGCCACGGGCCATTGGCGATACATAGATGAATAGAAATTGGTTAATTTAAATGTAAGAGCTAGCTAGTAATAAGCCTGAGCCATCGGCCAAGCATTTGTAATTAATATAAGCCTCTGAGTGAGTATTTAAAAGTGGCTGTGGGACTGGGTGGGACAGAGAAAGCCTCTGATTACATCCTTCTACCTGTTTTCTACCCATTTGCCTCTAGTCTCCTCCTTGTAAGTGTCTCTCCGGGCTCTGCCTGTTATGCCCTCCACATGGGCGCCTCTACACAATCTGTACATGTATCTCCTCTGGCCTGCTGCACCCACGTGGACATCTCCCTTTTCTCCTGCTCTCTCCCCTCTCCTCTTCTGGATAAGAGTCACCCCTACCTGCCTTTGTTTACTGTTAATATGAAAGCCACACCAGTGCACCAGGAAGCTGCTCTTGTCCCCACTGGGCTCCAATAACAAGGACAAAGCCTTTCCTCTTTGATGTGGAACATTTTTCTCTCTGACAAGTTTCCCATTCTGCTTGGGGATGCCCCATGGAAATTCTTGTCTCAACAACACTTTATCCACTTCATCTCTTCCCCAAGAGCTGCAGTCCAGCCTTCAGCAGCCTGGAACCCTTTTTCTTCCTTACTCCCACTCTACTTGATCTTTCTCTCTTTTGAGTCTTCCTGGGTCACAATGGATTCATTGTGAGTTCCCTTATCTCTTCCCTCTAGAAACTGCAGCCCTGAAGCTATTGTTCTCAGCTCTCTCCTAAAGTTTCCTCCAACCCCTGGGAGCTGCCTGCTCTGTCTGTTCCTTAATCCCTCCTGGCACCCACCCAATGCCCCCTCTTGGAGCTTATAGAAATTCCCTCCACCTTCTTCCTCCATGCATTCAGGTTTTATTACTACAGCTTGGCCTCTGTATAGATCAATGGCCAAAAACTGGCACACTTGATTTCTGAATTCTCACAAATTGTAACAACTGCCATTGCACAGACAAATGATCCCAAATCTATTATATCTAAACTTGCTCTGCTGTTTCCAAAAGTCTCTTATCTCTAAGGTTCTACTTCCTACTCTGTTTGTTTGTTTGTTTGTTTGTTTGAGACAGGGTTTCTCTGGCTGTCCTGTTACCCACTTTGTAGACCAGATTAGCCTCACAGAGATCCACCTGCCTCTGCCTCCTGAGTGCCTTTAATCCCAGCACTCAGGAGGCAGTGGCAGGCGAATCTTTGTGAGTTTGAGGCCAGCCTGGTCTACAGAGCGAGATCCAGGAAAGGTGCAAAGCTACACAGAGAAACCCTGTCTCAAACAAAACAAAACAAAACAAAAACCTAGAATCTAGTGTGGTCTCTAGATAGAGAGATCATCAGGCCACAAAGAATGTGTGACACCTCCCCTAAGGATGGATAATGGTCTAGGGAGGGTAGCGTCATAGGGAATAATCATTCTAATCTGTCCCTTCAGATAGTAAAAAGGTCACCAAGTCATTAACAACCTCCACTCTCAGCTTTCCGGATGGAATGCAGGCATTTGGTTTTTATCTCCTCCATTGAGGAGACACTTCTGCATGATTAACATTCTTGGTTCTCTTAGTGCTTCTCTATGAGTACAAGGTCTTTCTGCCCTCTACAAAAAAGTGCATGCCAAGTGACTTCACCATCTTAAGATGGCAACATGGTATGAAGTAACAATTATAAAACTTCTCAGTCTTACTGAGCCCTCTGCTTATCATTGTCTCTCCCTTCAGACTAAGGAAAAAACAGGTCTCTAAAATATTTTGGATCAGTATGGATTTTTATATGATGATAAAATTTTAAAGCTATAAAGATCTACTCAGGCTGGGCTGTGGTGGTGCACACCTTTAATCCTAGCTGATAGAGAATTACATGTTCACACGGTTGGGCTTGCCCAGTGGACCGCCTAACTATTTCTGGTTCAGAATAGCCATCTCCGGGTCAGACATCTCATGGGACCGGGATTCTGTGGCCTTATGTGGTTGCGTAAAGCGCGCGCACAGCCATGTAATCTATGCGCATGCATGGAGTACCCACAGGAGTCCCTGTACGCATGCGCGGCCCAACCTTTAAAAAGCCGGCGCCATCTTGCGCGAGGCTCTCAGTCTCTCTGTCTCTCTGTCTCTCTCTCTCTCTCTCTCCCCCCCCCACGTGTGTTTCACACAGGCCTGTCACCTCTATCCTCTTTAATAAAACTCTTCCGTGGTCTTGTCGTGTTCGGGATGTGTTCCTAGCGCCGCATAAATACTAACACTAGCACTTTGGGAGGCAGAGGCAGGCGGATCTCTGTGAGTTCGAGGCCAGCCTGGGCTACAGAGCGAGTTCCGGGACAGGTTCTAAAGCTACACAGAGAAATCCTCTCTCAAAAAACAAACAAACAAACAAAGCTTCCCATCATAAAGACACTTTAAGGGTGATTGTCCTACTGAGTAGGACAGTCGTATATGTTCCTAAGGTCAGTCCCCCATGTTCCTCTCAGACCTGGGTCTGACCCTGGAAGGCCTGCTGCTGTGTGGCAGCCAAAGATTAAACACTGTCCTATATGAGGGCTGAAGACCCAACACCACTGCCCAGCCATGGAGCCTAGAGCAACCCACATAATGGGGAAGTCTCTGTCTTTTTAATTATACCTCCCGCTGTAACTTATTCTTCTCAGATCTCTGATGATATTGACTGACTGCACTAGCAGCAGCAGCTCCTCCATCAAGACGATACTCCCTCAGGCCTCACTCTCCTAGAGTTATTGCTAGGTCTCCAGCAGAGAAAGACAGTTTGCCTTGCCAGCAGACTCTTGAAAAAAATAAACTCACAAAACAGGTTTCAAAGTAACTTTTTACTATTCCTTTATTTAAAGGAACTTGCTTTGCAGTGATGGCTCTCAGTAACCAACTGACTGTGTCTCATGGTAAATGACTGGATGGGAAAAAAAGCTTAAAGTTTATGCAAGTTGTAAGAAAGTGATTTACATGCCTTTAATCCCAGCACTCAGGAGGCAGAGGCAGGAGAATCTCTGTGAGTTCGAGGCCAGCCTGGGCTACAGAGTGAGTTCCAGGAAAGGCGCAAAGCTACACAGAGAAACCCTGTCTCAAAAAAACAAAAACAAAAAACAAAAAACAAAACAAAACAAACAAACAAACAAACAAAAAATAGTGATTTAGCCTGCAGTGGTGGTGCATGCCCTTAATCCCAGCACTCAGGAGGCAGTGGCAGGTAGATCTCTGAATTCCAGGTAAGAAATGTAAAAAATAAAAAATGTTTCAGATTTCTTTCCCTTTCTATGCTATTGTTATATTAAGACTTAAACATTTTAGAGTTTTAACATTAATCAGTGAATCTCTGATGAGTTGTTGATCTAACTCTGGTAAGCACTGGCTACTATTATAGTCACAAGCTCAAGATTTTAAATTTCCTTTGGTTATCTTATAAGTATAGACTTAAAAGTGCTTCTCATTGTGCTAAAAACATCTCTGTCTAATCTCTATATCCAGCCCTCTGAAATGAGTGTTAATACTTTTAACCCAGAATCATTTTGGGGTCCCTGAGTTTCTCCTATAACTCAAAGGCATGATGAGTCTACTGCCTTTTCTACAATGTGGATTTTAGTACAGAGTATAAACAGTGGTAATGTTAACATATCTAAAACATTCATCTCTTTCTAAACTTCAAAAAAGTTCTTGTGTTAATCCCACCAATGAAGAGTAAGCCCACTACCACAGTTTAAAGCCAAATTTGAAGCAAGCTTTAATTAAATACTGGCCAGGTAGATAAGCTCTGGACAAGTCCATACCCAGCTTCCCAGGAAATGGCCCAGAATCAAGTAGGGCAAGGGCTTAAGAAGGAAAACCCATAATTCATTGCACTTTCCATCAGGTCCAATCAGGGGCAATTGTGTATTTCCTATATACTTCTCACCACATGTGATCAAGGACATCTGGTGCAGATGGGTCAAACAGACTTGTTAGGGGAGTGGAAACATGTGGCTTGTTACCTCCCATAAACTATAGCCTCCAGCATTTCAGGAACTATCTGTCCTTGGGCAAGGGGCTTGCAAATCAGAGGCATTTTTGTTACATGGATCTCTAAGGCATGGTAATTAAAACTTGAAATGTAACTTTGGCTTTCACATAAGCTTCAGGGAATCAACCTGGATCCATCTCTCACAGGTGAGATGGACTCCAGACTACATTTCCTCACCTACTGCCTGTTCTTGAGGGTAGAATCTTTTCCTGGTCTTGGAACTCCCCTCCCCCAACTGCCAGGACCATGGGTCTAAAAGTTTCAAATGAACATGCAAGATAAGAAATTTCCCCTAAATTCCTTAACTTTACCTTCTCTCTGTGGTCTGCCTGCCCCAGCAGATTTCCAATTAACTGCACACTGCTCTAGCAACTTGCCAGCCCCACGTATTCCCTTGGAATCTACCTCTCAGGTGGCTCCAAAGCATCCAGCCCCAGGCAGTCCAGCTTCATAAACTGCTCAAACACTGCCTGTACTTCCCTAGCCCCAGACAGTCCTGCAGAGCCTAGACAGTAAGCAAAACAACCTTTATTCCTCTCTCTCTCTCTCTCTCTCTCTCTCTCTCTCTCTCCAGCCTTAGCCAGAACCCCTGCCCCTTACCCTAAACTACTGGGCTACCCTTCTCCCAACTGCCCTTCCCTGTATAATCAAGCCATTTTAGTTACCTGGCCCTTTTGGTCTATACTATACTCTCTTGGCCAGTCTCTTGGCCCAGTCCACCCCTCTTCTTGGTCAGGGGCTCCTCTCCTCTCTCCCTTCTCTGCACATGGACCAGCTCAGTTTGGTCATGTTCACTCTGGACTCTCCTAGATGTCCCTGCCTCTAGCTATGCTCATCATATCTAGGAGCAGTAATGTCTTTCCTTTTTTATTTCTTCCTCTGTATTTTCATTCAGATACCCTGTAAATAGTCTCAAGTCCCAGGAATAGTAGTGATAATGGGGGCAGAAAGCTTGGATCCTTGCTGCATGGGCTGTGTGACATTTGAGTGATAGCACTCCCTAATACTTTTGCTTTGGGGGTATTGTATACAGTTTGTGGGAATCACTCTCAAGAAGTTCACACTGGTTCTTTGTGTGTGTGCACACGTGTGCATGTGGAGGTCAGAGTACAGCCTCAGGTGACATATCTTGGGAACCTTCCACTTTTTGTATGAGTCAGATTCTCACATTGGCTTGGGACTTTGCCAAGTAGGCTAAACCACCTGCCTACTGAGCTTTCAGTAATCTACCTATCTCTACCTCCCATCTCACCATCATTGGAATTAGAAGTGCATGCTATAGATGTCCAGCTTTCTTTTTAAAAAGGGAAAAAAAACCCAAAGATTTACTTAATATAATTCTATGTGTCTGAACGCTTTGTGAGCATGTATGTACGTGTACCATTGTGTGCACAGTGCTCAAGGAGGCTGCAACAGGGCATTAGATCCCCTGGAACTAGAGTTACAGTTGTGAGCTGCCATGTGGATGCTGGGAATCAAATCAGGACCTCTCCAAAAGGATCAAGTGCTCTTAATCACTGAGCCACCCCTCCAGCTCCATGCCCAGCTTTTTACTTGGGTTCTGGGTATCTTGGCTCAGGTCCTGACATTTGTGAGGGAATCGTTGGGCCAACTGAGCTGTCAATTTCCCTTGCTGCACACTATGGTTCTAGACTCAATGGGTATCAGAGCTATTCACAGACATCTCAAGGGGAAGCTCAAGAATCTGTCTTTGAACAAGCATTTACTCCTCAGCTCCCTTCTTAATTACAATGGCATCTTCATAGGGTGAACAAAATGGCTTCTTCCCAGTATCTGATCCCATGAGTCTCAGCGCTCCCTCAATTCTGCTCAGGTCTTCTCTAAAGTTTAGAAGTCATGACTTCACAGGTAAGTGCTAGTACCTGCCCTCTTAAAGGTTACTTTTACTCCATCTCAGGCTGCATCTCTGTTCTGGGAGTTGAGCTCAGCAGATCATGCTCTAGTGTCTTGAAGACTTTCAGTCCCAGGCTCATCATTCAAACATATATTCAACATTTTGACTTTAGTAACATTAAACTCAGCATACCCAAAGCAACTCAAATTGTCACCTTCTGATTTCCTAGTGAACAAAAGTTCTCTGAAGAAGCTATCCCCATAGTAACATTCCTGCAGAGGGCTTAGCCTTGCTTGGCTAGACCCTTCTGACTCTGAAGACAAGCAACATTGTAAGTTAATTGAGATGTCTTAGGCCTTCTAATAGCAATGATCTTAACTCTGTCACTCACCCAACACTCTTATTACTAAACTTTTCAGAGGCCAGACACAGTGGTGTTCATCTGTGATCCTAGTATCTGGGAGGCTGAAGCAGGAGGATTGCCATAAGTTTAAGGCCAGCCTAGTATACTGATACATAGAGAAACCCTATCTCAAAAAGACAAAACAAGGGCCTTAGGAGAAGGCTCAGTAGGTAAGCGTGTTTGCTGTGGAAGCAAAAGGACCCATGTTCAAATCCTCAGTACCCACATGAAAGCCTGCCAGCTGTGCCAATATATGTCCCTGTTGTGGTCCGAGACTCTGACTCAACCCAAGCAGACACAAGAGGTTACCAAAAGGCAAGATTTAATGCAGGGCAGCATAAAAGAAGGGAGGAAGGGAGGGGCTGATCAATCAGGATCACAGAACAATCTCGGAGCTGAACTGCAACCCCAGTGTTAGTTGAAGCACGTATTAAAGCATAAAAATCATGGGTTGGGGGATTTAGCTCAGTGGTAGAGCATTTACCTGGCAAGCACAAGGCCCTGGGTTCAATCCTCAGCTCAAAAAAAAAAAAAATCATAAAAATCATAAACATTTGTTGACAAGTTACAGTTGCAATTTTCACCAGAGTTCAAAGATTGGGGGCTTTCCTTAATTGTTCCATCCTTGTCCATTGACATCCAACCAATCAGACTCATTGTCCCTTCTGTTGTTAGGGACAGCCATGATGTTTCCAGAGAACCAAAGATGCATAACAACTATTTCTATGGTTTCAGGAAGAGGTTGGTCAGCCATTGGAGAGTTTCCAGCTCCCCTGGGGCTTGGGAACCTGAACTTCATTTCACCCTACAGGTAAGATAGAGTCTGACGTCAAAATGCCAGCACTTAGGACGGGTGCTTTTGGTCTGTGTCCAACATCCCAACACTTGGGCAGCAGAGAGGGCAGACCGATCTCAACATTCAGTTCACTTTCTATTACTGTGGGGGGAAAAGTAGACAAAAGCAGCTTGGGGAGCGAGGGGCTTATAAGGCTTACACATTTCAATCACAGTCCACCACTGAGGAAATCCAGGGCAGGAACTCCAGCAGGTCTGGGCCCCAGGGACTGGACCTGAAGCAGAGGCCGTGGAAAAACCTGCTTACTAGCTTATTCCCCAAGGTTTGCTCAGCTCGCTTCCTTATACAACCCAGGACCACATGCTTAAGGGTGACAATCAGGAAAATGCCCCCACAACTCTGTCTAGAGGTAAATCTGATGGAGACACTGTAATTGAGGTCATCTCTTCTAGGATGACCCTAGCCTGTGTCGAGCTGACAAAATACCCAACAACTAACAGACATGCCAAATTAGCTGAAACAGCAAGCTTCAGGTTTGTTCAGAGACCCTGCCTCAGAAAACAGGCTGTAAAATCACACACACACACACACACACACACACACACACACACACACACACACACGCACATACACAACACATATGTATAAGAAAAATTAAATCATGACATTCATAGGAAGATGAATGCAACTCGAAATCATTATGTTAACACAAAATAAAACAGGACAAACCCTCAATGCTTTATCTCAAATGATATCTGTGTGCCATTATGTATGTGTACATAAACGTGTCTGCGTCTGTATACAAACTTCTCGGAATCTAGCTTAGCCGACCTCTAGCCTCCTGGACAGCTTGAGAATGCTCTGAGGTAACATCTGAAAGGGATTTGCTTGCTGTGCTGGGGGCCATCTCTCTGATGCTTCATATTTATTGGTAAATGTATTGTTTTGTGAATTTCTGTTCCTTGCTGACTACAAAAATTTATGTAACCCCTTCCAGGATGGAAGATGTCACTTAAGGCAATGGCTCTGTGTTCTCTAGGCCACAGTGACTTATATTTGGCTCTTGGTTGTCTGTCCAACTTTTCATTCATTGGGCTCAGATTAAATGCCATTTCTTCAAGGATACCTCTCTTAGCCCACAGAAGACAGGGCCCCGTTGTCTGGCATCCATCACCTCCAACCATCATCACTGCTGAACCTCAGCTCTAAGATACTTGCTTCACATTCAAAGTCACCAACACTTAGGCAAAAGGAGTTAGGAATGTGATTCCTGCTGCCTGCGTGAGCCAGGACCTATTCAGGAAGGGCTGCATCTTTACCAGAGTTCAGTGAGTTAGTTTCAGGATGAAAACTGAATTTCCATTTGAGTTCCAAGTTGAAGCTCAACGAATTTTAACAATCCACACCAGACTGTGGCATCAGAATGAAGCATATAAGCAGAAAGCTGCCTTCCACAACCAACTGATGGCGATGGAACCTTCAGCTTTCTTAGGAAAAATGGCAGAGGTTGACTTCTCATAGGTGTTTTTGTTCGGTTGGTTTTGGTTTTTCAAAAAAATAGTTTCTCTGTGTAGCACTGGCTGTCCTGAAAGTCACTCTGTAGACCAGGCTGGCCTGGAACTCACAGAGATCAACCTGCCTCTGCCTCTCACATGCTTGGATTAGAGGAGTGCACCACCACTGCCAGGCTCCCTATGGGTGTTTTTGAGTAGAAATTTTAAGAGACTCCATGAGCCAGGGAGACACACTTACCTGTTAGACTTTCTGACCATTTTTGGAACAGCTCATTACCTTCTAGTAAGGTGTAGTTGTGGGTGGTTTGAATAAAAATGGCCCCCACGGGCCCATAGGGAGGTGTGGCCTTGTTGGAGTAGATGTGACCTTGCTGGAGGAAGTGTGTCAGCCAGGGTGGGCTTTGAGGTCTCAGATGCTCAAGTCATGCCCCATTGCGATCCCGATGTAGAAATATTAGCTCTTTCTCCAGCACCATGTCTGCCTGCTTGCATGCTTCCCACCATGGTGATAATGGACTGAACCTCTCAACTGTAAGCCAGCCCCATTTAAATGTTTTCCTTCTTAAGAGTTGCTGTGGTCATGGTGTCTCTTCACAGCAAGAGAATCCTAAGATAGTAGTTAAGTCAAAACAGAGAAATCTGGAAATGCCACAGAATCACTGACTTTACCATGTCCCAGGACAAAACTATAGCCATTTAGTTTAAGGGTTTTAATTGGCTTTATCTTCAGATTGTAGAACTAGGCCATACATACTTCATTCCACAAAATACAGTGAGCATTCCAGTGTAGTAGGTGGAGGTTTCTTTCACAAAAAGGGGCTGAAGAAAGTGGAAAGAAGCATAGGAGCAGAGGTGGCACACCCTTTAACTCCAGCACTCAGGAGGCAGAGCCAGGCAGATCTCTGTGAGTTTGAGGCCAGCCTGGTCTATAGAGCGAGATCCCAGACAGGCACCAAAACTACACAGAGAAACCCTGTCTCAAGAAAAAAAAAAAAAAAAAAAGCAGCATCACAGGAGCAGACTGGTCATTTGAAAGTTCCGCCCCTTGTAAGATACGGGAAACAACATCAGGTTGCCTTTGTGTGTGTAAGAATTAAGGCAGAGGCCGCTTCATTACCATGCCAACTCAAACAGCTGTTTCTGAGAAAGTGGAACACACAGTTCCAGTTAGTGGGAAGTGACTCCATTTGGGGGTTTAGCAAAGAACTCCAAACCAAAATAATGACTTCCTGCAATTTTTATTCAGCACCCATATTTTTTGTAGTAACGCTTTCATTCCTAAAAATATTTTTAAATCCTTTAAAGATTTTAAATTATTGTGTATGTGTGTGTAGAGACTGGGCATGTGCTCATGAGTGTAGACCCCTGTGGAAGCCAGAAGAGGGCTTTGAGTCCAGTGGAACTGGACTTTCCGGTGTGTGTTGGGTGAGGGTTGTGGCGGTGGGTGCTGGGAATTGAATTTGTGTCCTCTACAAGAGCAGTACCCATTTGTAACTGCTAATCATCTTCCCATCCTCCCTCCCCCGACACCACCACTTTAAAATCCTTAGAAAATGTTCTATGGCTCGGCACAGCGCTACATACTCTAATTCCAGAACAGGAGGGGTCAGAGTTTGAGGCCAGGTTGGAGAATGGTGGTCTCTGTCATTAATCCCAGCATTGAGAGGCAGAGGCAGGCAGATCACTGTGAGTTCAAGGGCAGCAGCTTGGTGGACATATCAAGTGCCCAGCCAGCCAGAGCTACACAGTGAGACTGTCTCAAAAAACAAAACAAAACAAAAAGAGTTTAAGACCAGTCTGGGCTGCAGAGACTTTGTTTTCTAGGGTTCAACAACAACAAAAACCCACAAGAGAATGACTATTTTTTGCTTTGTTTTTGTTTTTTGTTTGTTTTTGGTTTTTGGTTTTTCAAGACAGGGTTTCTCTGTAGCTTTGGAGCCTGTCCTGGACTCGCTCTGTAGACCAGGCTGGCCTTGAACTCACAGAGATCCACCTGCCTCTGCCTCCCGAGTGCTGGGATTATAGGTGTGCGCCACCACCGCCCGGCTTTTTTTGTTTTTTGGTTTTTCTAACACGAGGTTTCACTATGTAACCTTGGCTTTTCCTGGAACCTGCTCAGCAGTGAAGGTTGGTCTCGGACTCAATGAGAACTACCTGCCTTTGGGATTAAAGACGGGTGCCACAATACCCAGCCTGAGTGTGTGTGTGTGTGTGTGTGTGTGTGTGTGTGTGTGTGTGTGAGTGAGAGAGAGAGAGAGAGAGAGAGAGAGAGAGAGAGAGAGAGAGAGAGACGGCAGATGGCCAAGAATCATTTAGCAGCTCCCTTAGGGGTCAAAGTTAAGTTCAAGGTTTGACTGTAACACAGAAGAAAAACAAGGATAAACAGGACAGTGTCTACCTCAAAAGCCGCTAAATCACCGTTGTCCCAGTCCCGTGAAAGCTTTGGTCTGAGGCCATAGAGTCGCTTCAGGATAAAACTGAGCAGCTTTCCCCTGGAGTCGGTGCCCTAGGGCTCACACCTTTGTGGGTGGGGTAGGGTGGGGTGGAGTAGGGTGGCGGTGGCAAGAGCCCCACAAGCTGAATCGCATATAATAGGTGCCTAGCAATCAGTCATCAAAGCAGCTCCCGGCTTTCCTTGGCAGATTCCGGCTCAAGCCTACCTTGACTACCAAACTCGAGCGTGGGCAAACTGAAAGGCTCGCTGGGCAGCGCCCGTGCACTTGGCTCTGACCCTGCCAGGCGCCAGGAGGGCGTGACGCGCGGCCCGCACGTCTCCTCCCCGTCCTTTGGCCTCCGAGAAGCGCGCAACGACTCCCACGTCCTCGGTTGAATTCCGGTCGGTAAGGAACACGAGCCGGACCCCGGCGAGGCCAGGGGCTGACGGAGCGGTGAGCCGAGGATGCGCGGGCTGGGAGGCGGTCCGGAGGATGCGCGGGGCAGCCTGAGCTAACGCTGCCCGCGGGAACCTGAGCCGGCGGGCGGGCGAGCGGGCGGCTTGCCGGGGCGCGGCCGTGGATCCGGGTAGCCGCCGGGCGGCCACATCAGCGGCGTTCGGCGGGCTCGGCCGGCTGCGCGCGTGCGCGGGGCGGGGCGGGGCGCGCGAGTGGCCGCGGGCACCGGGCGGCTGTCAGCGGCGGGCCCGCGGGGCTGGGCCGGGCTCACCCACTCCCGGGGTGTCGCCGCGCTGGGGCTCGGCGGCTCCGGCGTGGCTAGGGCGCTGGAGCCGAGGCCGGCGGGATCCGAGACCGCCCCGACTCTGCCCAGCCCTGCCCGCGGCTGCCCTCGGGCTCCGCGCCCCACTAGCTCCGGAGGCCACCGTAACCAGGGGCGCACACCGAGGGATGGAGGAAGGTGAGCTCGGATGCAGATGCTGGGAGGCGGGCTGCGCTCACCCCTGGAGCCCGCTTCGGGGCTCAGTGGCGTCGCCACCCAGTTCTTGGCTATATGAGTGTACAATATGTCACAATTTAAGAAGCCTCCGTGTCCATTTATGGGGAGAGCTGGCATGTTCGGATGTGTTACTTACATATTATATGCTTAGGTATGTTACACCTGTGCCCTCTTTTTGTAAATGGACATTTGATCCACTGATACATCAGGTGGCGTATGTGCTACTTATCCCTCCAAAATGTGGCTTTTCATATATTCATCTAGTTTTGCAACTGTCACCACTATCTAGCTTTTTTTCCCGTAATCTCCAAAAGAAACCCCGTACCTGTTAGTTGCTACCCATCCCCTCACTGTGCCAACCCATTGACAACCACTAATCTTTCTGTTCCTATGCATTTGCCCTTAGTGGACACTAATGAAATCTAACAGTATTTGTGGTTCCCTGCCTCCTCCATTTAAAGACAAGATTTTGGCTCTTCCCTTAGGTGAGCAGTTCTGCAGTATAGTTCAGACTAATCTGAATTTGCCATCCTCTTGCCTCAACTTCCCAAGTGGTGAGATGACAGGCTTTTGCCACACCCACCTACTGTGTGTGTGTGTCTTTTTTTCTGGCTTCCTTTACACCCCCTAATGTTTTCAAAGCTCATTCATGTTGTAGCAAGTGTGTGTCTGTTCTGTACTTTCTTGAAGCTGAATGTCTGTTTGGATGTGGTCACTATCACATCCTTCGCTAGTTCATGAAATTGCATTGTTTTCACCTTTTAGCCATTGGATGTAATTAATGCTGCTACAACATTTGTGGATGTGTGTTTTCAGTGCCCCTGAACGCAAACCTGGGCATGGAATTGCTCAGTGCTTAACTTTTTTGAGAAACTTTGAGGCTTTAATCAAAGTTGTTGCTGAATTTTGTCCTCCCACCAAACAGTGCACGAGGGTTGCAATTTCCTCAAATCACCAGGGCTTGTTTGTCAGTTTTCACTGGTTTTCAGCCACTCTAGTGGGTGTGACTTGGTATCTCTTTGTGGTTTTAATTTGCATTTCTGACCAAGGATTAAAGCAGTCTTTCCCATGCTTATTGGCCAATTGTGTGTCTGTTCTGGAGAGACGTCTAGTGAGATCTTTTGCCTCTCTTCTGCTCTTTTTTTTTGTTGTTGTTGTTGAGTTGTATGACTCATGCATAGGAAAAAAGTCTAGATTTTGGATAGATGCAAGTCAAACTTGGCCAAAAAATGACTAAGTGGTGTTTAAATCTTTCAGAACACCCTTTACCTGGTAATTCTTGGGCATTATTGTCCTTTTTTATTTCCAGAATTTTTTGGCTTTCTTGAGAAAAGCCACAGGAGGTCTGGTACTGACTGGGTCTTGATGAGACTTACGTTACTGTTTTCCTGTATCCTGTGTTAGCTTGAACAAGTCCAACTTATCATTAACTACAAGTAATTTATGGTGGATGTTGAACAAATTACCCGAACAAAATTTCACATGTGTCTCAGCAAAGTGAAAGGTCTTTTTCCCTGCTTCAGTTTGTGTAGCTCTATTGCAGTTATGATGTGTGGATGCAAGATAGTTTGCTTGCTTTTGGAGGTAAAGTCTCTCACTCTAGCCCTGGCTGGCCTGGGATTCACTGTGTAGACCAGGCTGGCCTTCAACTTGCCGCAATCCCCCTGCCTCTGCTTCACAAGTGCCGGGATTGCAGGTGAAAATATTTTGCCGATGCTAAGGTTGAAAGCCACCTGGAAATGAATGACTGCTGCTTTGCTTTCTGCACTGTTGACTGCAGAGTGTGTACAAACCCACCCTTAGGTCTTTCTTTCAAAACTAGAAGGGATGACATTTCTCAGAACTCAAGTTGATCAAGTTCTTGATCTCACTGCTGCTAAAGAAAAAAAAAATAATGAAACTTGCTGAATGGTGAAGAATAACTGTATTCAAGACCATTGTAGCAATATACGGGCTGTGACAATGGGCATGGCACTGGGGAGACAGATTGAGTTTAACTCTGAGTGAGCTATGGCTAAGCAGGAATTTATAGGTGAAGAGCAGGGGCAGGGGCTGTGGATAGAGATATATAAGAGGAAGCATCCCCAGTGAGGGGGATTCTGGGTAAGTCATCTTAGGATGATGATTCCTGCCAAAGACAATCCTGGGCTCTGGGACACCATGGTGAAGGATGAGGACCTACCTCCATCACATACCTGGGGAGGATGTTCTAATTAAACTGGCTTGGCAAGACTCTTTGCTAAAGATGAAATTTGTAAGACATGTGGAAGACTCAGGAAACTGAATAGTTTGGTCATGCAAGGAATCTGTTACTGTTGAAACATATGCTATACAATTTCAGGAGCTTCCTAGAAAAGGAGGTTAAAGATTTCTCAGGAGAAACAATGGAGAGCTAGGGGTGAAAAGGATGGGAGGGATGGCCTAATCCTGCTCTTCATCTGTAACCTATAAAGCACGTAATCTTTAACTGTGCTTATACCTCACAGCCTTTATTAGAAATCAGCTGACGACGCCACTGTGTAACCTCAGTGTGCTTTTGCTTTGATCTACCTGTGAATTTAACACTGAAAGTATAAACATCGGTCTGTTATTGATTGTCCCCCGCATGCCCAATAGATGCTTCTCCTCAGCTCCCTGCAGTCTTAATACCGATTGTTGAGAACAGTTCTCTGTAAACTGGGCATGGCGGTACATGCCTGTGATTTCAGCACTGGATCTCTTGTGAGTTTACGGTGAGCCAGGGCTGCCTTGTGAAACCCTGTTACAAACAAAGAAATTACACACCCCCACCCCCCCCCCCGCCGCAAACAAAAGTGCCTGCAAGTAGGTGGCCATGCAAACTGATGGGTTTGGGGGAATTGATCTCTGGGTTTTTTTTGTTTTTGAGAAAGGGTGGCTGTCCTGGAACTCACTTTGTTGACCAGGCTGGCCATGAACTCCCAGATTCACTTGCCTTTGTCTTCCTAGTGCTGGGATTAAATGTACCACCATTCATACCTCAATCCCTGAGAAATGATGATCTGAGTTGACTTGCCTGATATATGTAGTGGACTGCTCTGTGAAATTACTGTAGTTAAGTTTACCTTTAAAATGCATAGAAATGAACATAGATAATCTCTGTGGACATGTATAATGTATGTATGTGTCTATAGGTATACATATGGGAGTGGCTAGAACTGTCTAACTCTATTTTGATTTTTAAATTTTTTGGTTGTTAGTTTGCTTTGCTATTTAGAGACAGGGTTTCACTGTGTAACAGTTCTGGCTGTCCTGGAACTGACTTTGTAGACTAGGCTGGCCTCAAACTGACTGAGATCCACCTGCCTCTGCTTCCCAAGTGCTAGGTCGGATTAAAGGTATGCGCCACCACCGCCCCATGATTTTTAAATTATTTTTATGCATGTATGTTTGCATCACATGTGTGCCTGGTGCCTGTAGCAATGGAAACCCTAGTGGTTGTGAGCTGCCATGTGGGTCCTTGGGAAGAGTCATTAACCACTGAGCCATCTCTCCAGCCCCATCTATTTTAATTTTAATGTGGGTAGATTTAGTCATATTCCTTACTTCATGATCAGCTACTAAGGATATAGGAACTTTGTGTTAAGGAAGGACAGGACAGGTAAGTATTGAAGACTGTTTTAGCCAGGCTTGGGAAGCAGAGGCAGGAGGATCGCTCTGAATTTGAGGTCAGCCTGGCCTATATAGTGAGTTCAAGGATAGCCAGGGCTGTGTAGAGAGACCCTGTCTCAAAAATGATACAAAAAATAAATAAGAAAATTAAAATTACAGAAAGCATGTTCTAGAGTTTTAGGCAAAACTTGATATATTTCAGAAAGTGTGGTTCAGATGATGAAGAGAAAAGCAGGAACAAGAAGTAATTAGAAAGTACGGCTGTAGTACGTACAGAGATTTCGCTCCAAAAAAATGTCTGAGTAGGAAAAGTGGGAAAACCTTCTTCCCTTAGTTCAGTTCTCATTCTTTTTTCCCAAGTTCTGGTCATTATTTGCTACTCTTTTTTGTTTGTTTGTTGTTTGTTTTTCGAGACAGGGTTTCTCTGTGTAGCTTTGCCCCTTTCCTGGATCTCGCTTTGTAGACCAGGCTGGCCTAGAACTCACAGAGATCCGCCTGCCTCTGCCTCCCAAGTGCTGGGACTAAAGGCGTGCACCACTACTGCCTGGCTTTAATGTGTATTCTTAAGGACTTATTTTTACTGGACTCAGAGTTAGAAGTAGAAGTTCCCAGTGAGGATAGCCTATGTCTCTTGGTAATCTGTTCCTGGTGTTTGGCTTCCTTCGTTCATATTCATTCTCTCCTCTCTCTCTCTCTCTCTCTCTCTTTCTCTCTGTCTCTTGTCTTTTTTTTTTCTTTTTCCAATACAGGGTTTCTCTGTGTCGCCCTGGCTGTCCTGGAACTCCCTCTGTAGCCCAGGCTGGCCTCGAACTCACAGAGATCCACCTGCCTCTGCCTCCCAAGTGCTGGGATTAAAGGCGTGAGCCACGACTGCCTGGCTGTCCTTCATTATCTTGGCCATCATGAGTTTAGCATATCCTGCAGACTCCTCCTTGTTTTTCTTAGTGTATTGTTTCTCCAGAACAACATGTCAGCGTTTGTGGTACAGGATACCAGAAGTAACAGGACTCTGAATCTTTGGTGCTTTGGTCCTGGGCTTCTTCCCTTCTTTGTTTAAGGGCTCTCTGACAACATATTGGCAGGCATCATCTTCAGAGAGGCTGAAAAGCTTTGGGACCTTGCTAGCTCTTTGGAGCTCCAACCACCGAGGCGAGAGTCCGAGAGTGTTTTTCTGATCTTGCAACAACCAAGTTGAAAACACTCAGACTGCATCCACAATGCATCCTTGAACACATTGGAGCTTCCTCTTGCCATTTCTCTTTGGTCTATAACAAGAGTGCCCCTCACTGAACAGCAGGCACACTCTGCCATGGGCCAAGACACCTTGTTCCATGGGAAAACTTCGTTTGTCATCCCCGCCACTGATTCCGACCACATAACCCTAACCTCTTCACCCAGCAATCAGCAGCTACCTCTGTGGCCTTGCGCTTCTCTCATAAAATGTACAATATTTGCATTTCCTTGTCCACCTCAGTGGGTTTCTTTTTTTTTTTTTTTTAATTTTTATTTTATTTTTACTGGTGTTTTTTGCCTGCATGTATGTCTATGTGAGGATGCTGGATCTGCTGGAACTGGAGTTACAGACAGCTGGGAGCTTCCATGTGGGTGCTGGGAATTGAACCCAGGTCCTCTGGAAGAGCAGCCAGTGCTCTTAACCTCTGAGCCATCTCTCCCATCCCCTCAGTGGGTTTCTAACAGCCCATGGCTGGGAAGGAGACAGGAATCTTCATCTGGACATGACTGACTGCCTAGGAGATGCCACAAAAAAGAGACTTCTTTTTGAGACTTCTTCTCACCATAACCCTTGCTGGCCTGGAACTTACTGTGTAAACCATGCTGACCTCAAACTCAGGAATCCACTTGCTTCTGCCTCCTAGTGCCAGGACTAAAGGTGTGTGTTGCTGCACGGGACCCAGTCCTTTGTCTCCCCTTGCTTCTCCATGATGGCCTCTCCTAAGGCCCAGTAGTAACTCTGGGGTTACTGTTGTTCATGTCGGAGTTTTTCCAATATGCTAATTACCTCCCCCTCCAGAACCTAGTAAGATTAAGATCAGGCCTGGGGGTACAATGCCATGACAGCATGCTTGCCCAGCTTGCAGGAGAAGTTGAGATCATAAGGGTTGGGGATTTAGCTCAGTGATAGAGTGCTTGCCTAGCAAGTGCAAGGCCCTGGGTTCGATCCTCAGCTCAAAAAAAGGAGGAGGAGGAGGAGGAGGAGGAGGAGAAGGAGGAGGAGGAGGAGGAGACAAAGTAGTAGTAGTAGTAGTAGTAGTTGAGATCAAGCAGAGTACAGTGGGGATTCCTATAGTTCCAGCTGCTCTGGAGGCTGAGCCATAAGTTTCCCGAGTTTACCATCACATCTAGAGAGAACAATAGAGATTAGACTTAAAATACTGGTAGAATATTCTCAGATTCACTTCTGATAAAGCCAGACTGGAGAACTAAGCTTAAACCCACACTTGGTTTCTTTTCCTTTTTTGTTTTTTTAATTTTTTTTTAATTTTTGGTGTCTATGTGCACGTGGTGTGAGCATATGCCTGTGCGGTTGTACAACAGGTGTCTTGCTCGGTTACTCTTTGCCTAATATTCTTTGAATGAGGGTCTCTCATTGAACCTAGACATCTGCTGACAGGTAGCAAGCCCCAGCAATCATCCTGTCACCATCCTGGGGGTGTGTGGCCACATCTGGCTTTTTGTCATGGGTGCTGGGGATTCCACCTCAGGTCCTTGTGCTTGTATAACAAATGAGTTCTCTTTCCCCAGCTCTGAGTCAAATTTACTTACTCAGATGAAATTGTAGTACCTGAAAAACTCCAGGAAGGAAAACCCGGGCTTTCCTGAGCTTAAGTGATAGGAGTTGGGTGGAAAGGAGGTGCAGGCAGGCTCAGACCTCTGTGAGTTTGAGGCCAGCAAGCTCTATTAGCAAGTTCTAGGCCAGCCAGGGCTGCGCTGAGACTCCATCTCAGACAGCAAATAAAACAGAAAACAAAAATATGTTGTATAGCTGGGCGGTGGTGGTGCACACCTGTAATCCCAGCACTCCGGAAGCAGAGGCAGGCGGATCTCAGTGAGTTTCAGGCCAGCCTGGTAGAGTTCCAGGACAGCTAAGACTGTTACACACAGAACCCTTGTTTCTGAAAAAAAGAGAAGAGAAAGAAAGAGAGAAAGAGAGAAAGAAAGAAAGAAAGAAAGAAAGAAAGAAAGAAAGAAAGAAAGAAAGAAGAATATGTTGTACATAGATACTGCTAGACTCTAAGGGTTAGGGCTGTTATCAGGTTTAATTAGCCTTCTTAAGGAATTTGGGTTTATCTTAGAGGAAATAAGATGCCATTGAGTCTAGTCAGGACCTAGTTGATGAGATTACTATCTTCTGAAGATCTCTTTAGTTTCTTTGTCTTTCTCAACTCACTCATGAACTTCAGATTTCTGGCTAGTGATACAGGTATTTCCAGAATCTCATTCCAATCCAAAGACTCTTCCCATTGTTTTTGTCAGTAGGACCTCCCATTTCATAAAGTTCCTTGTTTGCCTTCCTTTCTTGGCTCCAAGATGGAAAGATCTGAGAGCAGATCCTGCTTCGGCCTTTTCACATCACGTCTGGTAACCAGCATATTACCTTGTGCATAGTAGGACTAAACACACGTTTGTAACCAGCATAATACCTGGTGCGTAGTAGGACTAAACACCTTTGTAACCAGCATAATGCCTGGTGAGTAGTAGGACTAAGCTCATGTTCACTGAATTTCAAGTTAGACATTTGTTACCCTAATATTTGAAATATGCATTGTGCTCCTAGTGTGGTGGCTCATTTCTGTGACTCTAGCATGTGGAGAAATTGAGGCATGAGGCTTGTCATGAGTTTGTGGGCAGCTTCAGAGTGAGACCTTATCAAAAAAGAAAACAAAACAAAGGGGACGGGTATCTCAGCAGTTGCAGGCTCTTGCCTCCAAGCCTGACAACCTGGGTGTGACCCCAGAACCCCTAGAGTGGCGAGAGAGAACCAACCCCTTGAAAGGAGTTCCCTGACCTCCACACTCATGATGTGATACACACACATTCACAGACTACACATATGTACACCTATGTACACACACACACACACACACACACACACACACACACACACACACAAATAAATGTCAAACTAACTACAACAGTGGGACTGAAATGTGGTGTCCCAGACTGTAGTTCTGGCACAGAAGGCAGAGGAAGTAGAATTGCTCCAAACTCCAGGTTGGCCTTGTCTTCACAGGAAGTTCCAGGCTAGCCTGGACTACATACTAAGATGCATCTCAAACAAACAAACAGCAACAAAAGAGAGAAGGGGAATATTTTCCAGTAGCAGGAATGGCTTTGAGGTTTCTAGTTATACTGCCTTTAACAAAATGGTTTTATAAGAATGTTTTCTCAGTTGAAATGCTAGGGTAAAACTAAATTCACTCCATTAAAAGATAATCAACCCAAAGTTTTCTCTTACCGTAAAACAGTGGTGGGGAGGATGGGAAGGTGCTGGGTATGGTGAGCTCTCTGGCAGGCTCAGTCTTTGGAAGCAGGAAGATCAGGAGTTCAAGATCATGTCAACTACATAGTGGTTCCAGGCCAACCTGATACACTCCCAACCCTGTCTCAAAACAGCAGCAGCAACAGGGAACAATAGTTAAGGCAGTAAGTCTTGGTTTTTACTGAGAAGTCTGGAAGAACGGTACAGGTTGCCCACAGGAACAGGCATTCTGAATACTAACAAAGGCAGCTTTGTACAGATGCTGGGGACAAAGGGATAAGATGGTTAAAGTGTATCAGTCACCAGTCAGGGGAAGAGGTTTTGCTCTTAGAATTGGTGAAATTAGGACATCCACACGCCAGAAGAACTGAGGGGAAGAATTTGGATGATGTCAGTTGTTTCTAGAGAATGTTTCCGCTGTCACCTTACTGTGACTTCACAGAATTCACTCGAGAAACAGAGCTATAAAGGTAAGAGTCCTTTGGTATATGGTTCTGATAACTTGGAAGAAGTTTTGAAAGTTTCGTGAGAAGTAGAGAGACTTCAGTGCAAACTTGTTATCTGTAGATTTTTGAGGTATTGAAACTTGGCTAGTTTTGTAGTAAGTTTATTAGAGATATATTTTAGACGGGACTGTCAGAATCAAACTTTGGCCTTATAATACTCACTGAACTAAACTGAAACTGTGTCTAAAATATACTTCTCTGCACATGTGCAACGTGTGTGTGTGTGTGTGTGTGTGTGTGTGTGTGTGTGTGTGGTGTGTGCTGGGTGTGTCCCATTGGCACAGGCGGAGGACTGAGGACACCTTGCAGGAGTCAGTTCTCACCTTATACCATGTGGGTCTTGGCAGTTGAATTCAGTTCTTCAGGCCTGGTGGCAAGCGCCTTTATCCACTGAGCCATCGCACTGGCACTGTGTAATTAGCCCCGAGTAACTCCAGACGTTGGAAAGTATTATGCACAAACTTGCTCATTTCATTGCAGTGTAATTTAGTCAAGAGAGTCAGCTCTAGGGAAATGATTCATTAAAATGTGCTGGCCCTTTGAAGGGATTTCACCAGCTCCCTGGCTCTTCCCCCAGGGGTAAACGCTTTGAGCTCTTAGATGGCTCTGGGCTTTCCTTCTGGCTAGGAATTCCAGGTCTTCTGGGGATGACCACGCCCATGTTTGGTCATGTGAGTGTGTGACTTCAACCTCTGAGTCTGGTTTTCTGTCTGTCTGCCATTGTATCCCCTTCTCCTGTTTGTCCTTCTGTGTGTGGCTTTCTGTCTGTCTGCCATTGTATCCCCCTTCTCCTGTTTGTCCTTCTGTGTGTGGCTTTCTGTCTGTCCACCATTGTATCCCCCTTCTCCTGTTTGTCCTTCTGAGTCTGGTTTTCTGTCTGTCTGCCATTGTATCCCCCTTCTTCTGTTTGTCCTTCTGAGTCTGGATTTCTGTCTGTCCACCATTGTATCCCCCTTCTGTTTGTCCTTCTGTGTGTGGCTTTCTGTCTGTCCACCATTGTATCCCCCTTCTCCTGTTTGTCCTTCTGAGTGTGGCTTTCTGTTTGCCATTGTATCCCCCTTCTCCTGTTTGTCCTCCCCACACCCCAATTTCTCTGAATCCTTTAAAGCTTTCAGTCTGTCTGGTGGGCACATTTGTCAAGTCCTGGGTAGTACATGGAATTTTGTATCAAGAGCTCGTCGTAGACTGTCACAGAACTGAGTAAACGGGTGCAGGGAGTAGGTGCTTCATCTGTTTCACGTGACACGTAGAAACAAGACAGCTGTGGCATGCGTATCAGTTGTCAGAAACACTTTTCACTTATTACTTAGTAGACGATAATACCAAGTGAGTTCACCTGTGAACCAGAGCGGACTCTTTGTACCCTTGGCCTATCTATGTGCTGGCTATAGGATCATCTGGAACACCACAGTGGCTTCCATGTCACCCGCTGCCAAGTCAGAAAGCCCTGGCCATCCATCTTACTAACTTCATAACTGTGGAAATACTATTTAGACCCCTTGTGACTCAATTTCCCAAGTGTAAGTTATGAATATATAGCAAGAGTCCAGCCTGGGCAAATTCCAGGATAGCCTGAACTATATAGCAGGACCTCGTCTTAAAGCATTTTTATAGTAATTTTTAAAATTATTTCAAAAAAATAAGTTAGAGATCTCTGTTCTGTAACCCTCCTACATTAGTGATGTTTCCTTTTAGAGCACCCTGCTTCCATCCAGTGTAACTTAGTGGTAGAGCGTGTGCATGTTCTCCTGGGTCCAACCCACATCCCCCACACAGGTTAAACAACCTAAAAGACTGCCATGCTTCCTTAACAGCTAACACTGTTCAGGGGATGTATGTACTCCCCCACCCCGGGGTTTTTTGTTTGGTTTGGTTTTTTTGAGACAGGGTCTCTGCCGAGTGCTGGAATTAAAGGCGTGCGCCATCACTGCCCGGCTTCCCCCAGGTTTTTTTGTTTGTATTTTAGGCAGGGTTTGAACCCAGGACATGCTAGGCAAGCATTACATCCCCCTTTTGTTTTTGAGATACATCTGACCATGTATCACAAAATGACCAGAACTCCTACACAGCCTGGGCTACCCGCAAACTTGTGATCCTCCTGGCTCACACTTCCGACTTGAGCCAGCTCAAGCCTGACTCAGGCTTATGACCAATGCTTGGCTCAGCAGGGCAGTTCCTAGTCAGCAAGGTACCTCCCACCTAGCTTACGAAGAGGTTCTGATAAAGACTGGCCAGTGTTCCCCTGGGTCTGCTCTCATTTCTACCATCTCTGGACCTGAGAACAGTGTGCCAAGGATGATTGTTTCTGGAGAGTTCATTCCCACAATAGTTTCCTTTTTCTGTAACTCTTTATTTACCTTGCAGATAATCTGTGTGACCAAAAAGAAAAAAATAAAATAAAGAATGCTGTGCTGTCGACTTAGGGAGTAGGTTTTTGAGTATGTTCTTGGATAGTTTCATACGTGTACATAATGCATGGTGAGGGCGCTCTCCCCCTCCCCCTCTCCTGCCGTCTTGTCTGTCTTTTTGTTTGTTTTGTCTGTGGCTCTCAGGGTTTGTCCAGGTGAGGCTGTGTGGCCATGGGATTGGAAATAAATATCCAGGGGAGCTGAGGTGGGGCAAGTTCCCACAGCAGTGGTACACAATTTAAGGCAGTGGCTCCTCCTCCCAGAGGCAACCAGCCCACAGTAGTTCACCAGTAAGGGGAGGACCCATGAGCCCCTCCCCTTCCCTGATGTTGAGAGCTCCTCCTGCTTGGGAGTTGTGCTGGAAACCTTTCTCCAAGGGTGCCTTGTTTTGTTTGGCTTGTTTTATTATTATTATTATTTTTTAAATCAGTTTTCAACTGATAGTCAACTAAGAAATGCTTAGCCTTGACCAAAGGTAGAGGACAGATTTGATTGCCAGAGTAAAGATAGGAAACGCCAGGTCGTTATTTCAATTTGATGCCAAGATAATTGAGTAACCAGACACCCGGTCCCTCTAATTGGCCTAATCAGTGTGTAGAAGTTCCTAGTGAGCACCTGAACTGACAGGGAACGCATAGCTTCCGGGTGTGAGGTCTGGTCTCATTCCCCCCTCAAGGTGCCACTGTGAAGGTGTCCCGGCTTGGGAAGGTGATGGTCGTGGTATGAGTTAGACCTGCCTCAGTGTGGGAGCCGTCCTGTGTCACTCATCTCTCCACCTAAGGAGGTGGTACTCCAGTGCTGGGCTCAATCCTGCGGGAGTCCTGCTTGTTCAGGACAGAAAATGAGAACAGGCTTTCGGGAGACTACAAGTGCTGAGCAGACATTTGGACTGTGAAGGGATCAGACTTTGTATCATTTTTTTCAGCTAACCTACAGAATACTGGAATTGTCATGACACTTTCACACATGTGTATATGACTCTCTATGGGACATTTTAAATCTTAAAATAGAGAATAAAAGTGAAAACTACATGGAACAAGAAATCTTTCTTTTGTTTCTCTTTTAAACTTTGTTATGTTGGCTTTGTGCTTTCTTGATATCTCTCTTTCTCTCTCTCTCTTTATCCATTCTGAACTTTGACCTGTTGGCATCTTTTCTGTATCTGGCCATTCTGGAAGGTTTTATTTTACCTTTCAGTTTGATTATACAGTGAGTCAAATACAGGTTTTAAGTTGGTTTCAGAAGTGGGTTTGCATTAAAAAAAAAAAAATTGAACATTAAAGGGGGTTGGGTGGGAAGAGCTGGGGAAACTGAGGAAATGTGATTTATATTATTTTTATAGTAATTTCTGTTATAGCTAATTATTGGAAATAAGCAATTAAGTTGGGCATGGTGCCACACACTTGTGATCTCAGCACTCTGCAGGCCGAGGCAGGCAGGGGGATTGTGAGTTTGAGGCCAGCCTAGGCTCTATGGTGAGACCCTGTGGCAAGAAGCTAATGAAACAACCAGGGGCTGAAGATGGGGGGCTGGAAAGGAAACGGAGGGACTAGATTTAATGAAGGTTGCATGCTTTTAGTTTTGCACTCAGTGTGAAGGGAGTGGTGTAGCTAACAGGATTCAAGGAGGAAGGCCAGACACTGTGGGGCATGCCTGTAGTCTCAACACTTGGGAGGTAGAAGTAGGAAGATCAAGAGTTCAAAGTTATCCTTGTCTGCTTAACAAGTTCAAGGCTACATGGATTATCTGAGACCGGACTCAAGAGTTGATCTGAGGAGTGAGGGATGACCATGGGATATCCTTTTAGAAAGGGCAGGAGAAATGGCTGGTCAGAGCTGTCCTCTAGATCAAGATCACACCGTTCACTGGAGGAAGTGTTGAGGAGATGACTGATCTCTTGCCTCCCAGGCTGTTGATTTGTTTTTATACCACAGCTTGTCAAAGAACTTGAGAGAGACCGTCTCGAGAAACAGGCAAACAACAAAAAAGGTAGAAGTATAGAATCAGTAGTAGCAAAAAATAGAAGTAGGAATGTATTAGATGAGTAAGTTGATGGTGACTTGGAGCTTCAGGTGTGACCGGAAGTTTCTTTCTATGAAGTTAAAAACAGATGTTTTGACTTTCATTAGAGAAAAGCAAAACAATCCAGTTTTCAGCAAGATGTGGTGTCACATCTTCCATTCTAACACTTAGGAAGTAGAGGAGGGGGGACCAGAGGTTCAAAGGCATCCTTGGAGATTTTTAAGGCCTACCTGGGCTATATGAGATCTTGTCTCAAAAAAAAAAACAGGCCAACCATAGGCTTACTGTTGCATTTCTTTAATCCCAGCACTCACAAGGCAAATTTCTGAGTTCAAGGCTAGCCAGAGCTAGATAGTGAGACCTCATCTCAAAGAAACAGCAGTCTAGGCTGCAGAGGGCTCAGTCATTAAGAGTGAATGTTCCCCCCAAAAGACCAGAGTTTGGTTCCCAGAACCCACATTGGATGGCTCTCAGCTGCTTCTTATTCCAGCTCTTCTGGTCTCTGTGGCACCCACACATCCAAAGCATACACTCACACAGACACACATACACATTTTTAAAAAAAGGAAGGAAGGAAGAAAAAAGAGAGAAAGAAAGAAATCTAAAAACAGAACAAAATGCACCCCCCTCCCCCAGGCTTCAGTAGCAATACCTTGTGTATAGTTTCTGAATAAAGTTTACCGTGACTTTTTATGGGGTGCTAAGTGGTGTAATATTCTCCGAAACTGCAAGTAATTAATGAACTTTACATGTCAGTGGCAAGAGAGTGTATTTTGGCAGTTTTTACAGACTACATGCAAGAATATTTAAGACAGCACCCAGTAGAAGTGTGGTTGTTTAAAAGCAGTTTTTCAACTCCAAACAGTTCTGTGATCTACCTTTGCTGCCCTTGCAAGCCTGTGTCAGTTAGCTGCATGCCTTCTGCTCGTGATTGCTTGCCTCTCTTTTTCTTTTGCCTTTTAAAAAAGTGACTTACAGTTTTGTTTTGATTGCATTGGTGTTTTGCTTGTATGTCTGTGAGGGTGTCTTATCCCCTGCAACTAAAGTTAATAGACAGTTGGGAGCTGTCATATGGGTGCTGGGAATTGAACCCTGGTCCTCTGGAAGAGTAGCCACTGTTCTTAACTACTAGGCCATCTCTCCAGCCCTCTCCATTTTGTGACAGGATCTCTCTATGTAGTCCCAGCTGTCCTGGAACTCACTTTGTAGATCACGCTGGCCTTGAACTCACAGAGATCTGCTTATGCATAATTATGTTTAGATGAGTTTTCACATTTCAGCTGGTTGTTTTGACAGGGTCTAGATATGACCTAGCAAAGGGTACTTGGTGGAGTACTATGTTTACGTGGTCCTTCTCATTCTGTGGACACATGTGTATTTATTCTGTCAACATTTTCTTAGTAAATATGAGGTGATTTAAGAATTGATTGCATGTTAGTCGATCTGGTGATTTTATTTTATTTTATTTTTTTGAGATGGGTTTTATTAAGCAACTTGGTTTAGGCTTGAATTGGTACCCCCCTCCCTTCCCCTGGTACTGGGATTGCAGGTGTATCCATCATTGCCCTCTGCCACCCTTTAAGAGGGGGATCTTGCTATTTTACACATGATGGCCTTGAATTCTGGCCTCTATCCACCAGAGGCACAGACCACAGGTGCACATCCTCAGCCTTCAACAAGTTTTTGGTGTATCTGTGTTCCAAGTTCCAAGTATGTTTATTTTTTTATACTTCTAGTTGTGAGCCTAACCTTTAATGTCTGAGCTATCTTTCCTTTTTAAAAAAAAATCTCTCTCTCTCTCTCTCACACACACGCACACACACACACTCTCTCTCTCTCTCACACACACGCACACACACACACACGCACACACACACTCACACGCGCGCACACACACACTCTCACACACACACACTCACACACTCTCACACACACACACTCACACACACACACTCACACATACACATGCACACACACACACACACGCGCGCGCGCACACACACTCTCACACACATGCGCACACACATGCACACGCACACACACACACACACACACACACACACACACACACACACACACACAGAGGCAGAGAGGATGAGAATATGCTGGAGATTATGGTCCTGAGAACAAAACTGGCTTCTCTGAGTCTCCTGTCACTGAAAATGTCTGAGATTTAGCACACGAAGGGCTTGTTGTCTTCACTATTATTTCTTCAGGCTTCAACACAGTTTTACAAGTGCTTTGCCTGCCTTCCAGCTATGACATTTTTCGGTAGTCCGCTGGCACTGGCTGTTGTTGAGTAACCAGAACCTCAGCCTTCTGTCTGTGCAGCATTCAGGGCCCCAGAGTGTTGTACGGTGGCCTGTTGCCCTTTCATGCTTCTTCAGTTTTCCCCACGTTGTCGAGAAAGTTGACGTCACCTCCAATTACCTAATCACACTTGTGAGTTCTTGAATTTCGTTCAGGTGGAAAGGTTCCAGTTGAAGCTAACAAAGCCAAGATGTTTCTTAGATGCAGGTTCTGTGTACTTTAGCCCCCAAAGGAGATGCTGCTCTTTTCTTTAAAGTAAATAAATAATACCTTTAAATAGAATAATATTTAAGTGTGTGTGTGTGTGTGTGTGTGTGTGTGTGTGTGTGCCCTGTGTGTGCATGTAAGTGCAGATGCCCATGGGGCCTGGAAGCTAGAGGTGTTAGATTCCCTTGGAGCTGTTATTAGAGACAGTCTGAGCTACCTGATGTGGGTGTTGGAGCAGAACACGTTTTTTATTGCACGTTAGAGGTAAACATAATCAGGCAGGACAGTGTTTGGGGGAGTATTAATTCTTATATTTCTGAGAACTTGTAAATCATCTGAGTAAAATAATGATAGGGTAAAGCATATAAATTATTGTAACATCCCTGTAATTCATCCATATGCATAGGATAGTTGCTGACTCAGCCCCTCATTCTTTACACTTTTGCCTGGGAATAGATTTTTTTCTTGAGCTGCGGCAGCAGAAGAAAGTCATACATCTGCCCCCATGACTGAACATTCTAACTGGATGCCATGGCCCATCAGAGACAACAGAAAGAGCACATTTGGAATGGTGGAGAGCTCCTTCACATTGTTGTGTTGTCATATCTTGTGTCACATAAGAATTGGTAGTGGGAGACTAAGTGGATACTTTTGTTTTAAAGATTTTTTTTTTATTAATTATGTATTCAGTGGTCTGCCTGCATGTATCCCTGCAGGCCGGAACAGGGCACCAGATCTCATACAGATGGTTGTGAGCCACCCTGTGGTTGCTGGGAATTGAACTCAGGACCTCTGGAAGAGCAGCCAATGCTTGTAACCTCTGAGCCATCTCTCCAGGCCCTCTAAATGGATACTTATAACTCTTAACAAGTTATTAAAAAATTGTAGCTGGGTGGTGGTGGCACATGCCTTTAACCTCAGCACTCAGGAGGCAGAGGCAGGCAGATCTATCTCTGTGAGTTTGAGGCCAGCCTGGTCTACAGAACAAGTTCAGGATGGCCAGGGCTATTACACAGAGAAAGCTGTCTCAAAAAACAAAAACAAACAAACAAAGTAAATGTAAACGGGGCTCTATGTGGTAGTATGCACCTGTAATCCCAGCACTCAGGAGGCAGAGGCAAGAGGTTTGCTCCAAGTTTGAGGCCAGCCTGGTATATGTGAAGAGTTCCAGGCCAGCCAGGGCTGCATAATGAGATAATGTCTGAGAAACAAAAACCTGAAATAAAAATTATGAACAGTGTGATGTAATGGCTATTTTTCACTGTCAGCTTGCTTGGATTTGTAATCACCATGGAAACACGTTTCTGGGTGTGACAATGAAGATATTTCCAGACATGTGTACTGAAGAGGGAAGATAAACCTGGCATATGGGGGCACAGTTTTGTGGACTGGGTCAAATCGAGTAAAAACAGAAATCAGGTTGAGCACATGTACTCTGCCTGCCTCCTGACTGGATCCCACTGAGCCATGTACCTCATGTTCCTGCCTTCCTGTCTTCCCTACTGTGAGCCAGATAAGCCTTCCTCCTCTGAGCTGCTTCTGTCAGGGGTCACTCACAACATCAAAGGAGACACCGTGTGAAAGGGGATGTTAACTGTGTTTGGGTCATTTTAATGTTTTCTGTTCTCTACTCTCTGTCCATTAATCTGGGAGATTTTCTTGAAGTGGCATACTTTTAGTAGGGCCTTTGAATTAGGCAAAAGTTCTGGGTGTTAGGGACAATATGGTAGAGAGTATAGAAGTGAGGGGTGTGATGGTATTGTGTTCCCCACAATATTGTGCACCCTAATAAATTTATCTGGGGTCAGAGAATAGACAGCCACTAGAACAGAGCCAGAAATGGTGGCTAGAAAATGGGAAGAGCAAGCCATAGCAGAAGTCGGGCGGTGGTGGTGCACGCCTTTAATCCCAGCACTTGGGAGGCAGAGCTAGCCGGATCTCTCTGAGTTCAAGGCCACTTTTAAGAAACAGCTAGGCATGGTGACACAGCCTTTAATCCCAGAACTCCAGCCTTTAATCCCAGGGAGTGATGCAGAAAGCAGAAAGGTATATAAGGCCTGAGGACCAGGAACTAAGTTAGTTAAGCTTTTAGGTTTGAGAGCACAGCTCAGCTGAGATCCGTGTGGAGGAGGACTCGGAAGCTTCCAGCCTGAGGAAACAGGATCGCCTGAGGAACTAGCAAGGCGAGGTAGCTGTGGCTTGTTCTGCTTCTCTGATCTTCCAGCATTCACCCCAATAACTGGCCTCGGGTTTGATTTCATTAATAAGACCTTTTAAGATTCATGCTACAGAGGGGACTGTAAAGGAGTCTGGGAATATATAGCTCAGTTGATAGATTGCTTACCCAGCATGGGTTACCTAGCATGGGCAAGGACCTGTGTTCAGTTCAGGAGAACACACGCTCGGGCACACACACACACTTAGAGCAGATTTTGGTTAGTTTAGGTAACCTGGAGAAACATTGTAGGGAGTCCAGTGGATAAGAATGATGACATCAAAAGGTTAAAAATGAGAAATGGGCTGGGCCTGGTGGTGTCCACCTCTAGTTCCAGCATGAATCCCAGGCAGATCTCTTCGAGTACTAGGGTAGCCTGGTCTACATAGTGAGTTCCTGGCCAGCCTGGACTACACAGTAAAACTTTGTCTTGGGGAGAGGGGAGGGAAAATAGATTGAGGGATGGAGAAGGAGAAGAAAAAAGGGAGGGAGGGAAAGAAGGAAGGAGGGAGGGACAGAGGAAGGGAGAGAAAGAGGGAGAGAGAGAGATTGATTGATTGGTGAGGACTTTCATTTATTTTGATTTGGGTCTTTAAAGGAAAATTGAGCAGCCATGGCATTATTCTGCTATTTGGGCACTGCATAAAGCAAATTAAATAGAGCCAATCCTTGTCTCTAGAACCTTCTACACAATTAAGTACTTAGTGGATATTATTAAAGGAGTTGAGCTTTTTCTTTCTTTTTTTCTTTTTTTGGTTTTTCGAGACAGGGTCTTCCTGTGTAGCTTTGTGCCTTTCCTGGAACTCACAGAGATCCGCCTGGCTCTGCCTCCTGAGTACATGTACCACCACCACCCAGCAAAGGAGTTAAGCTTTTTTAAGGAAGTAATTTGTTTGCTATCAGGTGAGTTTAGTTTGGCATGACCCTTCTGAAGCAAACTTGAGGAAGTGTAAGGAGCAGGATGCATTCCCACAGACGGCAGGAAGACTGCATGAAGCTCTGGTATCCCAGGCCTTGAACACACTTCTTTTCCCTTTTAAAAAGAAACAATTTTAGGGTTGGGGATTTAGCTCAGTGATAGAGCGCTTGCCTGGCAAGCACAAGGCCCTGGGTTCGATCCTCAGCTCAAAAAAACAAAACAAACAACAACAAAAAGAAACAATTTTAACATTAATGCTGAAAGTCTCATGATTCAAACTCCTTTATGTCACCCAGGCACAAGTCTTTTACTCGTGGTAAGCTGTAGCAAGACTTTCAGGGAACATAGAATGAATTTTTCCATAAGCCTAAATGTGTAGTATTTTTAACTTTTATTTATCATCATCATCATTGTTGTTGTAACTATTATTATTATTATTATTATTATTATCATCATCATCATCATCATCATTGTGTGTGTGTGTGTGTGTGTGTGTGTGTGTGTGTGTGTGTAGGTAGGTCAGAGGACAGTTTTGTGGAGTTGATTCTCCCCTTCAACATTTATGTGGGTTCCAGAAATTTAACTCAGAGTTGCATGGCTGGGCTACTGATCACCCTTAGCTGCTGAGTCATCTGACCAGGTCCCAGGAAGTAATTTTAACTTGGTAAAATTTCTGAAGAAATTGTTCTGGTTTTTGAGATTCAGATCTTTGGAAACTGTTATTTTGAAGCTCTTGACCATTGATTGGAACCTTCAGTTTCTCATTGTGTCAGAAAGACAGTAGCCATCTGGGGTCAGATCAGTTGGCTTATTCCTCCTGGTCTGTGTGGCTGCTGCCTTTATTCCATCAGCCCAAATGAATCATGGTTAGATCTGATGCCAGTGGAGATAAAGATGTGTCATCCTTATTAGTGTCTAGGAAACCATGGCAACAGGTAGAGAACATCATTCTGTCATAGGAAGGGAGCAATGTTTGGGTTTAATGGTAAGGTCTGCCACAGCACCACTCACACTGGAACACCCTTTAAAAAAATTAGAGTTATTATGAGTATGAGCATTTTGTCTACATGTATGTATGTATACTATGTGTGTGCCTGGTGTCCGAGGATCAGAAAAGGGTGTTGGATTCCCCTGGGGCTGGAGTGACAGGTGGTTGTGAGCAGCTATGTTGGAGCTGGGAATTGAACCTGGGTTCTCTGCAGGAGCACCAAGCGCTGTTAACTGTTGAGCCAGGTCTCTAGACCCAAGCACTTTTGTAAGACATATGCATGATTCAAATGCTTGCTAAGACCATGGAGCTTAAGCTGCATAAGTGGTACCCATGAAGGCCCCATGCTTTTATACCATTCCTCAAACAAAACCATTCTCTTGAGTCTTGTCATGGAACAATCCATTGCAGGCCATTCTTTCTCTCTCTAGTCTTTTTGTCTTTTTGTTTTACACAGGGTTTCTTTAGGGTAAGTGCTGCTCAGGGTGGAATTCTAGGGATGTAGGGTTGTAGGGTGCCTGCTGCTTCCATTTTAGTAGGTCATGCCAGGTTGTCTTCCACTGCTAATCACCATTCCTGCTTTGACTAGTTGTGTGTGAATTCACACTGTTTACATACTAATTGGTAGGCAGACTTTTCTCTCTCACCAGCCAGCTCTCAAATAACCACATGGAAACTTGTTGTTAATTGTAAATGCTTGGCCTATAGCTTAGGCTTGTTACTAACTAGCTCTTACAACTTGAATTAAACCATTTTCATCAGTTTACTTGCTGCTGCATGGATCATCACTTGTTACCTCATCTTGTATACGTCCTGCTTCCTCTGTATCTGGCTGGCGATTCTGGCCTTCATCTTCCCAGCATTCTGTCTGGCTCTCCCGTTTATACCACCTCCTCCCTAGCTATTGTCCATTTAACTCTTTACTAAACCAATGAGAGCAACACATCTTCACAGTGTACGAAAAGATTGTTTCACAACAGTAGTTCACATTCACATTTGGTATCCAGGGTATATCAGGTTATTGAATGAATTAGAAAGTGCTTCTCACACTTGATTGTGTATGCAAATCACCAGGGATATCAGGAAACGTGCAGCTTCTGACTTACGTCGCCCCTCCTTTCTTGAGACAGGTTTCATTACATAACCCTGGCAGTCCTGGAACTAACTCTGTAGACCAGCTTGGCCTCAAAGTCAAGGAAATCTGCTAGTCTGCCTCCAGGGTGCTAGGACTAAAGGTGTGCGCCACCACACCTGGCTTCTCTCTCTCTTTGAAGTCATCTGTATCTGGGCCTGGTTGTGCAGGCCCGTGATTCCAACTACTCTGGAGAATGAGGCAGGAGGATTACAAATTCAAGGTCTGCCTGGGCAATTTAGTGAGACTTTGCCTCAAAATAAAAAAGTAAGAACAGCTGGGGTGATAGGTCAGAGGTTGAGTGTTTACACAGCTGGTATGAAGCATGCTCAGTCCTCAGTGTTACAGAAAATAAAAGCACTGAAATTGTTAATAAGACCTGGAATAATATAAATGGCACATGTCTTAGTCACAGTTCTATTGCTATGAAGAGACACCATAAAAGAAGCATTTAATGTCAGGCTTTCTTACAGCTTTAGAGTGTTAGTCAACACTCTAAAACAACAAAATGAAAAGACAAAGTTGACATTTACTGTAAAAACATTTTATAGGTATCCTGAATATAGTACAGGGCATTTATTCCGCAAATGAAATTAGGTTAGAATCATCTATTGCTGGGCGGTGGTGGCGCACGCCTTTAATCCCAGCACTCGGGAGGCAGAGCCAGGCGGATCTCCATGAGTTCGACGCCAGCATGGGCAGGGAGCCTGGCGGCATACAGGCAGGCAAAGAGAGACACTGGCCTGGCATGGGCTTTTGAAGCCTCAAAGCTCACCCTCCAGTGACACACTTCCTGCAGTGAGGCCAATCCTGATTCCTGACAGCTCGTCAGCTGGGGCCTAAGTATCCAAATCTGTGAGCCTCTAGGGGCCATTCTCACTCAGGGACTGAGTATTGTTCAGGGACTGATGACAGGAACAACCAGTAGTATATATTCATTAGGGAACTTCCCCCCACGTTGAGACATGATCTCATGTGGCCCAGGCTGGCCTCGAACTCCATATATCTGAAGATAAGTTTGAACTTTTGATTCTCCTGCTTCTACCTCTTTAGTGCTAGGATTGCATCATGTACCACCAAGTCCAGTTTCTGTGGTGCTGGCCCTTAAACCTAGGACATATGTTTAGGCAAGAACTGCACCAATGAGCTATATCACCAGCCCCTAGATATATCCTTTCCCCGAAACGTTTTTCATCTGTGATTGACTGGATTTGTAGATATGGAACAACCCTGGTATATGGAGGTCCAACTGTAGTACTTAATCTAGCTACTAGATTCCTGGTGTAACTCCATAGGAAGTCAGTACAGTACCATAATCCTCTGGGGAAGTTAAAAAGAATACAGGACCCATACAGACATAGATATTCTGAGTCAGGAGGCCTGGGGTCTTAGAGCCAATGCAGTAAGAATGTTCTGTATCTGGAATTACCAGATCTCCCCAGTGTTAAAACAGAGGGACAATGAAACAGGTAAGCCAGGCCCTCGCAGCACCTGTTTATCCTACAGACCCCCCATTTGTTTCTCCTCTTGTCAGTCCTGTGGTCTGACACCACCCCAGGAGAGGACGCATTGGAGAATGAAAGTGTCTTTAAGTCAACAGTACAGTCTAGCTTGGTATGTGAGCAGTGTAGTAGGCAGTGGGCCATGTGTCCTGTATCAGATCAATGGCAGGCTCTGACCTTTGATTCTGTGGAAGTGTACGACAGCCTGGGTGTTCCTGAGAAACATCTGAGGCCTCTAGATCCTTTGTGATAGACACGGCCATGATGCAGTTAGGCTCTACCAGTTGGTGACTAGTTACAGTAGCAATCTGTTTGTCTTTTGAGTCTGCAGTCACTAGCCAGCCCACAGAGACCTACTTGGGGATGATAGATCAGAGCAGACTTGAGGATCATGGAAGGGCATTACCATCTTTGTTTTGGTTGGCATACAAAATGGAGGACTGAGTATTTATCAGTTATTTCATAAATAATCAAAAGAATATATTCTTAAGTCAATTTAATGTGTTTTCTTTTTGTATGTAAGAATGATAGATGATTCCTTTTTGGGTGCTTGTCCTGTGTCTCACTCTGTAGACCAGGCTGGCCTGGAACTCACAGAGATCCACCTGGCTCTGCCTCCCGAGTGCTGGAATTAAAGGCAAGTACCACTACCGCCCAGCTAATCTCTTCATAGTTTAATGAGGAATGTGTAATAACCTTTAAGTAAAGGAATATGGCTTATTAGTTAGTATTTACAATTAGTGAGTATAATGATGTATACTTTATTGTGTCTTTTATGTTGATACGTCTAAGTGGCTTAGATATTTATTTATTTATTTTGGTGCCAAAACTAGAAACAAGCACCATTTAATTTTGAGTTCTCTCCATGGTAATTGGAGCTGTCCCCTCTCTTCCTCCTCCTCCTCTTTTTGGTTTTGTTAGAAAGAGGGTCTCTACGTTGGCCTTCTTAGTTCTACTCCAGCAGATACCATTACTGCATTTTTTTTCCTTTTTTTGGTTTTTTGAGACAGGGTTTCTCTGTAGCTTTGCGCCTTTTCTGGATCTCAGGCTGTAGTCGAGGTTGGCCTCGAACTCACAAAGATCCGCCAGGCTCTGCCTCCCAAGTGCTGGGATTAAAGGCGTGGGCCACCACCGCCCCTGGCTTGCAATTACTGCATTCTTAAATGTATCACTGTAGAATTTCAGAGGCAGTCAAAGACCTCATACCAGCTCCAGTTACATGAAGTATACAAAAATAAAAAAAAACGCTTTTAACCAAGAAAGTTACAAAACGTTTCTGCATTTTGTTTGTTTGTTTCATTTTTGAGGCAGGGTCTCACTGTGTAATCCTGGCTGGCTTGGAACTCACTGTGTAGACCAGGCTGGCCTCAAACTCACAGAGATCCTCCTGGCTCTGCCTCCTGAGTGCTGGGATTAAAGGCGTGTGCCACCGATGCCCAGCTCTGCATTGTATATTGTTAAAGTCCACTTGTATGTCACAAAACAGATCTGCATCCAACTCATAGAATAGAGTGTGACTCCTGTACTTGTGTGAAAATCAGTATAAGTGTATTTAATTGACGTTTTAAATTTTATTTTCTTTCTTTGCAGATTGAACTCCTCTCTGGAACTTCTGAATGTTTTTTACTAGTGGGAACATTTTCTACACAGCAAAGCCGATGGCTTAATTTTGGCCAGTGCTGGTGTGGCTTTGGTTCTGCTATGCTTCACGAGGCTTGAGTCCGAAGGATACCGGGCTTTCTGTGATGACAGTATGACTCACAGTAAAGGAAGATCTGTCACTCACAAGACAAGTGGCAGTCCAGATACTGGAGGAGGCTTTGTAGACTGGACTTTAAATTTAAACACAATTCAGTCTGACAAGTTTTTAAACTTGCTTTTAAGCATGGTGCCAGTCATTTACCAGAAAAACCAGGAAGACAGGCATAAAAAGGCAAATGGCATTTGGCAGGAAGGATTGTCAGGTGCAGCGCAGACCTTCAGCAAGAGATCAGAGCCACACCTGGACTACCATGAGTTCTCGGAGCAGGCCCTGCACGGCAGCAGCGGGCACGCTCCAGCCAGCTGCAGCCCCAAGTATGACGACTACGCCGGCTATAACTACTGTGATGAAAGGGAGGCTTCAGAAACCACCGCCATGCTACAGGACGAAGATCTGTCCAGTGAGGGCGATGATGTTATTGTGGAAACAAACCAGAAGCTTCCGAGGGAGTCCAGTGGCATCATGGCTCTGCAGATTCTCGTGCCATTCTTGCTGGCTGGCTTTGGAACAGTTTCTGCCGGCATGGTTTTGGACGTAGTACAGGTGAGTGTTCATCTTTTTTTTGTTGTTGTTTAAAGATTTATTTATTATGTATACGGTCTGTCTATATACCAGAAGAGGGCGTCAGCTCTCATTACAAATGGCTGTGAGGCACCATGTGGTTGCTGGGGTTTAAACTCAGGACCTCTGGAAGAGCAACTAGTGCTCTTAACCGCTGAGTCATCTCCCCAGTCTTTAGGTTCATTTGTGTGTGTGTGTGCGCGTGCATGCTCATGTGCTTCCTTACATGCTTCCCACCTTGTTTTGTGAGGCAGGGCCTCTCACTTTTACCTGGAAGTTGCTGACTCAGCTGGCAGCCAGTGAAACTTCAAGGCCCGGCCTATCTCGGCCTCCTCAGCATTGGGATTGTTTGTGCCTCCATGCTTGGCTTTCTGGGTTTTTTTTAATTAATTGATTAATTTGAAACAGGAATTTCTATATCACCCTGTCTATCCTGGATGGCCCAGGCTGGCCTTGAACCCACAGAGATCCAGTTGCCTCTGCCTCCTGAGTGCTGGGATTACAGGCATGTGCTATCACTCTCAAGAGGCTTTCTTTTTTAAAACATAGGTTCTGAGGATTGAATCTAGGTTCTTATGCTTTACTCATTCTAACCCCTCCTTCCCTACCCTTCTCTCCCCTTCTTCCTCTTTTCCTCTCTTCCTTCATCGTCTTCCTCTTTCAATGGGTCTCACTGTCTAGCTTTCACTGGCCTTGAATTTAGTCTTTCCTGCCTTATGCCCCCAACCTAGGGTTAGAGGTGTGTGCCCACATCCAGTTTGACTTCACTTTTTTTTTTTTTTGGTTTTTCGAGACAGGGTTTCTCTGTGTAGCTTTGTGCCTTTCCTGGATCTCGCTCTGTAGACCAGGCTGACCTCGAACTCACAAAGATCCGCCTGCCTCTCTCTGCCTCCGAGTGCTGGGATTACAGGTGTGCTCCCACCGCCACTTTTTTTTATTCAGATGCTTGACATAGGATACATATCTCAAGCATTTATCTTTGCCGTGCTGAGAGTGGAGCATTGTGTGTGGAAGGAGCCTGAGCAATATCTCCAGCATTCAAGCGTTATTTTAGATTTAATTTGTTCCTTTGTGAAGTGAATGACCTGAGACCTCTTGTTATCTTTGCTAACTTCTCTTTTAGAAGTTAAAAAAGAAAAACAAAACATTGTTGTTTTTTTTTCCATGCTGTGGATTGAACCCACATTCCAAAGAAAGTAACTCTTTATTATAAACCCCAAAATAAACCAAGTAAAAGCTCAGTAAGCAAGGAGTATGTTGAAATACTCTGTTTTAAAATTAAAAAAAAAACACTTCCACATGCTCATTAAAGTGTGTTCAGACAATGTAGTGCTAAAATAATGACTGACTTCTGTTGCCTATCTCCACACCCAAAATGCTCCTCCTCTTTGTCTTGATCCTCCATCTCCTCCTCCTCCTCCACCTCTTCCTCCTTTTCCTCCACCACCTCCTCCTCCTCCACCTCCTCCACCTTCATTTTTGTGTGGTGCTGGAGATAGTGCCCAGGGCCTCTTATGTCAGGCAGGTCTTCTTCAATCCTGTCCCCAGTGACTGAAACACATTCACACTTGTGCTTACTGCGTGTGTGCATATGGTGCACATGTGGAGGTCAGAGGACAACTTACAGGAGTTGCCTTCCCCTTCTCTGTGGGGTCGGGGTAGAACTTGGGTAGTTGGGCTTGTCGACAGGTGCCTTGACCCACCTAGCCAGTGCTTTTCACACGCCCATACTAGCTTTGAACCCCAGATGGATTCCCACCGGGGTCTGAGGAAGATGAATGGGGTGTCTGACTCTCTAGGTCCCAGGTCTTCTTTTATCTGGAGCAACCCCAGAGCGACTTTATAGGCCAACACCAGGGTCTTGTTTCCCTGCTTAGCTGATGGATTTTCTTCTGCCTTTCTCACGTGTTACCAGTGACAAAGGTCTCTCTGCCGTGAGTAGATAGATATGCCAGATCATGAAGTCTCCTGCTGGATAATCCCATTTTAATTGCATTTGTAAACTACCCCTCAGTGTTATTAAGCAGTCATATGATCTTTTCAGTTTAGGAAGCAATTTTATATCTGTTAACTTTATGGTATTTTCCTTTCTGTCTTTTTTTTTTTTCTCTTGAGACAGGGTTTCTCTGTGTAGCTTTGCGCCTTTCCTGGAACTTGCTTTGGAGACCAGGCTGGCCTCGAAGTCACAGAGATCCGCCTACCTCTGCCTCCCGAGTGCTGGGATTAAAGACGTGTGCCACCACTGCCCAGCGTTCTTCCTTTTTTTTAATTTATTTTTTTTAATTACACTCATGATATTACATTTGTGGTATTCCTTGATTACACTCACATTATTCATTCACTAACTATATTTATGATAGTCATTAGTTACATTAATTGTATTGATATTGATATTCATGATATTATGCCCTGATACTACAGTTCATTTGTGGGTTTTTTCCATCACACAAAACAGATTCTATACTTAGGAAATCATTATTGTATATTTATGGTGTTTTTCTGAGGCCATTTATTGCCATCTTCATTTATTAGATGGAGACAGTGACATCTCTGAGATCCGACTCCTCCAGGATCCCAGCCAGCTGTGAGAGATCCATCCCTAGAGGCATGAGTTTTGTTTCCCTGGGCGTGGTGGCACACCATGGGGAAGCTGAGTCAGGAGCATCCCAGGCTTGAAAGCAGCCTGTTCTGTTGTATAGGGAGTTGAGGACAGCTGGAGCTACAGAGTGACACCTTGTGTTAAAAGATGCATTTCCAGTTTGGTGGTGGTTTTATGATCCTGTGTTACACTTCCCTTAGCTTCTTACCTTAAAATGAGGATCAGAACCTAGGACTATGAGTTGCTTCAGGTGTTAACTTTCAGTGTTTTCTTTCTTTCTTTCTTTTTCCTTTGTCCTTCCTTCCTTCTTTCCTTTCTTTTTTCTTTTCTTTTTTGACCTTGGAAATGTCACTCCTCATCTGTAAACTTAATAACAACAGTGTAATTTTCTTGTGACGTTTTTCTAAGTAGTGCTGGAACCCAGACTCAATTCCAGATGACCCAGTCCCATAACCTGAGCTCTTAACCGTTAGCTACATGGACTCTGTCACCATGAAATGATAAAGTAACTGGGAATGGTGGTACATATCTGGCATCTAGCATTTGGGATGCAGAGGCATGAGGATCACAAGTTTAAGGCTGGGCTACAATAGTGAGTTAATGGCCAGCCTGAGCGGTCTTAAAAACTCAAGGGCTGGTATGTGGCTCAGTGGTAGAGTGCTTGCCTAGTATGTGATAGCTGTGGGCTCCTCCATCTTGAGTACTGCCAAATAAAGAAAAAAGTATGACACAGTAACTCTTTTTTTTTTTTTTTTTTTTTTTAACTGAGGACCGAACCCAGGGCCTTGCGCTTGTTAGGCAAGCACTCTACCACTGAGCTAAATCCCCAACCAGACACAGTAACTCTTAAGAGCCTCAAGTAGTGGTAGTTGTTAGTGTTAGCTGTAGAATGGGATGGAGTGATGTCAGATGTTAAGCCAACACCAACCAAATCTTCTCAAGTCACTCTGATCCTGACCTCAGGAGGGTACATGTTCGCTGATTTAGATAACCTGTGCTGTCCTTTAAAACATGGAAGCAAAGCCAGACTGTGGTGGTGCACACCTCAATCCCAGCACTCAGGAGACAGAGGCAGGCAGGTCTCTGAGTTTCAGGCCAACCAGGGCCACGTGGTGATACCTGTCTCAGTAGCAGTGACAGCAACAACAAGAAAGGAGAAATAAACCCTAGGGTCTTTAGAAATGTCCTTGTTCTGAAGAGTGGTTGTTTTCTTTGTTCCACAGCACTGGGAGGTATTCAAGAATGTGACCGAAGTCTTCATCTTAGTCCCTGCACTTCTTGGTCTCAAAGGGAACTTGGAAATGACACTGGCTTCTCGATTATCCACTGCAGTAAGATTTCCCTACTCCCTAGCACATGTATTACTTATTTTCCTCTCCTTAGAAGAGCCTGTATGATAAGTGAGTTGTTTTCTTTGTTTGGTAAGTCTCTGGACCTCAGAGTTGTGCCCTGAAAATTCTTGGGGTTCTCTCCTCTGAGAATATAGGCCTGCTTTTCCTTATCACCAGAGGCAGCAATATGTCTGCCCCCTTTGATGCCCGGCCATGCTAGCAGCTTTTATTAGAGTGCAATGCATGGGATAGGCAAATTCTGAGAGTGTATATGGGTGTGTGGTTGGTAGAGTTGAAAACAGAGCTGGAATCCTATGTATTCTCTGTTGTTGTTTTTTGTTGTGGTGGTTGTGGTTTGTTTGTTTGTTTGTTTGTTTGTTTGTTTTCCGAGACAGGGTTTCTCTGTGTAGCTTTGCACACAGGGTTTCTCTGTGTAGCTTTGTGCCTTTCCCGGAACTCACTCGGTAGCCCAGGCTGGCCTCGAACTCACAGAGATCCACCTGCCTCTGCCTCCTGAGTGCTGGGATTAAAGGCGTGTGCCACCACCACCCAGCCTTTTTTTTTTCCAGTTTTGTGTGTGTGTGTGTGTGTGTGTGTGTGTGTGTGTGTTCTCTTCTATAATTTGACAGATTGTATATATAGTGCTTTTTACCCCCCCAGATAGGGTCTCAAATTTACTATATAGACCAGGCTGGCCCTGAACTCACAGAGATCCTCCTGCCTCTGCCTCCTAAGTGCTGGCATTAAAGGCATGTGCCAACGTGTACATGGCTATATCCTTTTATAGTCTATAACCCTGGCGTTGATTTATCATCCATTATTGGATATGTAAACACTTTCTAATGGTCTGTCGTTGTAGAAAGATATGATGGGAGCTGGAGAATGGCTCAGGGTAAGAGCACTTACTTGTGTGGGACTTGATTTCAGTTCTCACCACAGGGCAGGACACAACTATCCAAAACTCCAGTTCCAGGAGATCCAATGCCTTCTTCTGGCCTTCAGGCACCAAGCATGTGGTATGCATATATGAGGCAAATACTCATAAGTAAATAAGTAATGCTGAATATTCTTTCTTTTTCTTTTTCTTTCCTTCTCTCTCTCTCTCTCTCTCTCTCTCTCTCTCTCTCTCTCTCGCTTGCTAGTGTATCTTCTATAGCTCTGGCTGGTCTCAAACTCATTATTATGTAATTCAAACTGGTCTTAAACTTAAGAGATCTTCCTGCCTCTGCCTCCCAAGTGCTGGGATTGAAGGTGTGCACCATCACACCTGGCATGACAATTAATATACGTGAATGACAGTGCAGGCATAAAATTGACATAAATCTGAAGTAAAAAAAAAAAAAAAGACCAATTGTTAGATGCTGATTTATCTAGTGATTTACTTAAAGCACAGCTTATACTGCCCGTTTGCCAAGCATGACTTCACTTGCCACCTGAAACAGAATGACCTGGAAAAATACCTGAAACAACGGGTTGTTGCCCTTAACAACCTGCTGACCGCCATGCATGCTTCTATAAAATCTTGCTTGCTTGCCTGCCCCACTTCTTGGTTTTAGAGTAGAAAATGAGAATACAAACCAGACCTGGGATTGAAGCCTTTAGGAACTGCCCTGGCTTCGGTCCACTGGTGACAACATCTCTTCTTTTTCACTCTGATTGGTGCTGAGGTGCTTATTCCAAAGATCCCCATAACAGATCATTTCAGACATCCATAGAGGAGTGAAGAAAATAAAGGCAGGTCGTGTGGTGAAGGAGCTCAGCCTTCTGAGAGGATGATGTGAATCAGTCATATCAGGATCTGAGTGTAGAAGGCCATTCTTCAAACCTCATTTAATCAGTGTAATAATGTCAACGGGTTTTTTTTTTTAATTAAAGAATTGTATGTGTAAATACCTTGCTTGAATGTACACATGTACAACATGTGTATGTAGTGCCCCCAGAGGCCAGAAGAGGGCATCAGCTTCCTTGGAACTGCAGTTACAGATGGTTGTGAGCAGCTTCATAGGAGCTGGGATTGAACCTGCTTTCTCTGCAGGAGCAACTAGCCCCAGTGTCAACTCTTCATAAGCATTCTCCATAGGTCTTTGTTGTTTTGGTTTGTTTTTCAGACAGGGTCTCTATATAGCCCTGGCTGTCCTGGAACTCAATGTGTAGACTAGGCTGGCCTCAAACTCAGAGAGATCTACCTGTCTCTGCCTCCTGAGTGCTGGGATTACAGATGTGCTCCACCATGCCCAGCTTGGATATAACAGTTGGGCTTGGGGCAAGAACACAGTGGAGTTTTATATGGCATATATTTACATAGTTTAAGATTAAATAAACTTGACAACTTTAAAAATTTTACTTTCTTTTTTTGTTTTTGTTTTGGTTTTTTGAGACAGGCTTTGTGTGGCCTTGGCTGTCCTGAAACTCACTATGTAGACCAGGCTGGCCTAGAACTCAAGAGAATCACCTGCCTCTGCCTCCCAATTGCTGGGACCAAGGGCATGCGCCACCACCACCTGGGAATAATTTTTCTATTAAGATCTGAAAGTCCAACCTAACATTTAGAATTCATGATTTTCCTGGTTCTGTTCTGGAACATGGTTATTGTGGAGCCAGACCCTGGCCTAAGGTTTGTGTCTCCTCTACTCCCACCTCAGGTTTCTATTTGCACTTGGAAAACCCTGAAATCATAGCATTCAGGAGGCTAAGGCTTGGGGGGATTGTCATGAGATTAAGGTAGAAAGACAGTGCACAAAACAAAATACTACCAAGGGGCTAGACAGATGGATGGCTCAGGAGTTAAAAGAGTACTTGTTGCTTTTACAGAGGACCTGCTTTTGATTCTCAGCACCAACATGGTGGTTTACAATCATCTAAGTCCAGTTCCAGGGGATCTGGTGCCCTTTCTGACCTCTGAGCGCATACATGTGGTATATATGCATCTAAGAGGGCTGCCTCAGTCACTGCTCTATTGCTGTAAAGGCGCACCATGACCAACGGTTAGAAGAGAAAGCATGTAACTGAGGACTTGCTTACAGTTTCAGAGGTTTAGTCCATTATCATCATGGTGGGGAGTTGGTGGCATGCAGACAGGTTCTGGAGTGATAGCTGAGAGCTACGACCTGATCCATAGACAGAGACTGAGCTTGTCATGGGCTTTTGAAATCTCAGAGCCCACCCACAGTGATACATTTCCTCCAGTGAGGCCACACCTCCTAATCCTTCTAATCCTCTCCAATAGTGCCACTCCCTGGTGACTAAGCATTCGAATATGAGTCTATGAGGCCTTTCTTATTCAAACTACCACACAGGGAAAACACTTTTACACATAAAATAAATAAAATCTAAAAGCAAGACGAAAGAAAGAAACAACAACAGCCAAACCCCGAGCAGGTGGAGCTAGGCTTGGTGGTGGGTGCCTGTGAGACTTAGGAGGCTGAATCAGGACATGTGTCTGAAGGTAGCCAAGGCTACATGGCAAGTCAGTCCAGCTCAGATTTTATCATCAGAACCTGTCTCATGAAGTAAAACCGAGCAACCAGCCAGGCATGGTGGCATATGCCTTCAATACCAGCCCTCGGGAGACCTGGATTTTATGAGTTCAAAGCTATCCTGGTCTACATAGATGTTCCAGGACAGCCAGAACTACATAGTGAGACGCTGCCTCAAAAAAAGGAAGAGAGGAAGGAAAACCAGGCAATCCCTCCACACCCCTCACCACAATGACCATAGAAAACCAATGTGGAAGAGAAGCTGTACATTTCAAAGGATGACTGGAGGAGACCCTTAATAGTCTGTAAAACAGTATGGGCATGACAGCACTTGCTAGCAGCCATTCACTGCCCACAGAGAAAGTGGTTGTTTTTCTGGAAACTTCCGGAGTAACCAAAGGTGCTTGGAAGAGGGTGGGTGTTTCTTCCATGGCGTACAACAATTAAAGTCTCTTATTTCACTTTTGAAAAGACTCCGAAACTGGCCCGGTGCTGACACATAGGTAGAAACTCATTCTTTTCTTCCCCTTCTGTTCCTGTGTTGTATTTTCAAACCCAAAGTTTAAAGATACATTTTTCTCAAGTGATGATGTGATACAATAAATGCATTTACAACTCTTAAAATAAAAAAAAAAATAAGTTTCAGGGCTGGAAAGGTAGCCCAGTGGGCATAACACCTGCCTTGCAAGTGTATGCATTTGTGTGGGGTTCAGAACCTGTTTTTTAAAAGCCAGATGTGGCAGAGCACATTTGTAGTCCCAGCACTGGGGAGGCGGAGGCAGAGGCAGGCAGATCTCTGGAGTTCGAGGCCAGCCTGGGCTACAGAGTGAGTTCCAGGAAAGGCTCAAAGCTACACAGAGAAACCCTGTCTCGAAAAACAAAACAAACAAACAAACCAAACCCAAACAAAGTGGATGACACCTGGGAAATGACATCTGAAGTTGTGCCCTGGCCTCTGAGTGCATGTACACACAGCAGGCATGTGCAACTGCGCGCGCGCGCGCGCGCACACACACACACACACACACACACACACACACACACACACACACATGATTTCTTACATCAGTCTAATAATGAAATTTTGATAAATGCTTACAATTTAAATTTCATGCTTATTCATTATTCCAGCACCTTATTATTTAATAGTGACATTGACTGACATGCTGAGTTTGGGTTTTACCACTTGCTCATTTGGCATCCAGATGGAATGTGTGTTGGTTATACCCCGGCCTTTGCCTTTAAGAGGAAAACCAAAAAGCATGTGTGGTTTTTACTGTGGTTTTGAGGAAGAACATGAGGGTTGCCTAGACTCGAGTCCAGGAGGTGTCTTTCAGGAGTAACTGAGGAGAGAGAGGTCTTGAACAACCAGAGTGTACGCATTTGGGGAGGACGCATGTTCCTGGGAGGGAGCTAGACGATGGTGCAAAGTGGACTTTGTTCTGATAAACGCAGTTAAGCATGCAAGCATTTAAGCAACTTGACCACCCTCCAGGAATAGTGAAGTTTGGTTCTGTTACCTCAAAGAAAATTGTTCTAGAAGCATTTGTTATTCTTGAGCCCTGTCTAGTTTAGACTCGCAACAGATAAACTCTGCCACTCTGTCTTGAAATAGGCATGCTGTAGGGAATCCAGTTAAAAAAGAATGTATTTTAAATAAGATTTGCTATCTTTAATCCACATGTTAATGTTAAGTCTCACAGAAGTGAATCTTTTTTTTTTTTTTTTTTTTTTGGAGGGGATGGGTTTCAAGACAGTGTGGACTAGATTTATGTCAACTTGACACAAGCTAGAGTCATCTGAAAGGAGGGGGCCTCAGTTGAGAGAACGCCTCCATAAGATCCAGCTGTAGGACATTTTTCAATAATTATTCATCAGTGGGACAGAGACCAGCCCATTGAAGGTGTTACCACCCCTGGACCTGGTCCTGGGTTCTACAAGAAAGCAGGCTGAGAAAGCCATGGGGAGCAAGCCAGTAAGCAGCTCTCCTCCATGGCCTCTGCATCAGCTCCTGTCTCCAGGTTCCTGCCCTGCTTGAGCTCCTTTCCTGACCTCCTTCAGTGAAGAACAGTGCTGTGGAAGTGTAAGCCAAATAAACCCTTTCTTCTCCAAGTTGCTTTGGTCCTGGTGTTTCATCACAGCAATAGTAACCCTAACTAGGACAGTCAGGGTCTCACAATACAGCCTTGGCTAACTTGGAACTCAGCATGTCTAGCAGGCTGGTCTGGCACTTACTGTCTTCTGCCTCTGCCTCCTGCATGCAGGGATTGCAGGTGTGAGAAAGCTTGGTCTTAATCATTTTTAAAATTTTGCTGTGGTGTCTCTATTTTGTACTAAATATTTTCCTCATGAGTCTGGATATATTAGGTTTTCTGTTCCTATTTTAGAGAGGAGAGTTTCAAAATGGTGTAGAAGCCCAGGACTAGGAGGAATCCTGTCACTGAGGTCCCTAGTTGAGGCATCAACCAGAGCTTGTCTTTGCGGAGGTAGGGCAGTTACTATGCTGTTAGGTTAAGAATTATGTCAATAGGTCGGACTTGGAGGCATATGCCTTTAATCCTAGCAGAGGCAGAGGCAGGTGGATCCTGTGAATTCAAGATCATCCTGGTCTGTATAGTGAATTCCTACATAGTGGCACCCTGGAGAGAGGGGTCAAGGGAGGAAGAGAGGGATGGAGCAGAGAATGAATTGTGTCACTACAGATATTTCAGTCATAATGTAAATGAAATAAGAAAGTGGGGGTCTGGGGCTGAGATAGGAACATTCCAGACTATGCAAGGGACAGAGGCTAAGTTGTCGATATGCTAGGTGGATAGTCTTCCTGTGTGTGAGTGTCTGTAGAGGCATGCCATGTGTATGTAGGTGCCCTGGAAGCCAGAAGAGCGTGTCTCATTTGCCTGATGTGGATGCTGGGAACTGAACTCTGGTCCTCTGTAATGTGCTCTTAACTGCTGAACCATCATCTCTCAGCCCATTTTATTTTTGTGAGCCACCATGTGGTTGCTGGGAATTGAACTCAGGACCTCTGGAAGAGCAGTCGGTGCTCTTAACCTCTGAGCCATCTCTCCAGCCCCCATTTTTTTTTTTTTTTTGAAACAGTTTCTCTGTCTAGGCCTGAATGTCCTGCCATTCTCTCTGTAAACCAGACAATCCTTGAACTCAGTGATCTTTCTGCCTCTGCCTCCCTAGTGCTGGGATTAAAGGTGTGTGCCACCACCATATCCTGGCTCAGGTGGGTATTTGTTGAAGTATTGTATTTTAATGTCAGCACCAGCAGTCTGTTAGAAATGTTAAATTTTGGAACCATTCCAAAACTACTGAACCAATGTACAGCTAGTAACCGGTCTTAAAATGGACTCTCTAGGGGCTGGAGAGACGGCTCAGCGATTGCAAGCACTGGCCGCTCTTGCAGTGGACCTGAGGCAGGTTCCCAGCACCCACATGGTGGTTTACAACTCCATGTTGTTTGTAAACCAGTTTCCAAACTGGTGTTTGGAGCTCCAGTTTCTGGGTCTAGACACCCTCCTCTGACCTTTGAGCCCTGTGTTCCTGTGCTGCACATACTTAAATGCAGCAAAACATGCACATACATAAAATACATCTGAAAAAGTTAAAGAAGTTCTCCAGATGTTGGTACAAAGTATACTACGGTTTAAGAGGCCTTGTGTTAAACAACACTGGAAGCCCCTGGGGTTGGGGCCAGGTGAGAGAGGGGAGATCTTAGAACACAAGGTTGGCGAGCTAGGTGGGGCGGGGCGGGGGGGGGGGGAGAAGGGACGACAGCTGACAAAGGTCTTGTGGCCTGTTGGTAAGGACTTGACTGCTTTGTGAGTTGGGGCCCAGTGGAAGGTTTTGAGCAGAGGAGTGATGTGACCTAATAGTCAGTCTTAACAGATTGGTTTTTTTGTTTGTTTGTTTGTTTGTTTTTGTTTTTTCGAGACAGGGTTTCTCTGTGTAGTTTTGGAGCCTGTCCTGGATCTCGCTCTATAGCCCAAGCTGGCCTTGAACTCACAGAGGCCTGCCTCTGCCTCCTGAGTGCTGAGATTAAAGATGTGCGTCACCACCACCCGGCTAACAGATTGTTTTGATTGTTGGGTTGAAACATGGGCAAAGTGTCCAGTCTGTTGCTGTAATGTAGGCTGAAAGTGGTGTTGATTTGGGTTATGGTGGCACCAGAAGATGTGGTGAAGTTGGTAGGACCTAGAGCTAATTGCCAGAGAATGACAGAAGATTCACTTTATAGTCACTCTACATTCTCTTTACCTGAAAAGGGTAAAACAACTAGTTAGTAGATGGAAAAGTGCTAGCTAGTGGCACTGAGCTGTGATCATAGTCGTCACCTAGAGAAGCTGATCTCACACATGTGAGGCTGAGTTTGTGCGTCCTCAGACTGTTGCTGGTAGAGTCACTCCATGCTGGTGACTCCTCCAAACAGCCCGAACCTCACGTCTCCCCTCTCTGTTGCTGGTAGAGTTACTCCATGCTAGTGACTCCTCGGAACAGCCTGAACCTCACCTTCTCTCTCTGTTGTGGCTCTCACGTGTTTTGTTCTTTTTTGCTGACTTTTTTTTTTCATTTCTTTTCCTTTGTTCTTTTTCATAATTTAAAGGTTTAAAAATATTTAATTGAAATATTTTTCCTTTTCCTTCCTTCTGTCCCCTCCCATGTCTGCCCCCATCCACACTTCCCCCCAAATTCATGGTCTCCTCTTTTTTTTTTTTTTTTTAATGCATTGGTGTTTTGCCTGCATGTCTGTCAGAGTGAGGGTGTCAGAACCTCTGGAGCTGGAGTTAGAGACAGTCTCGAGCTGCCATGTGGGTGCTGGGAATTGAACCTGTGTCCTCTGGAAGAGCAGCCAGTGCTCCCGACCGCTGAGCCATCTCTCCAGTCCCATGGGCGTCTCTTCTTTAACCCTTGTTGTTAGGTGGACACATAAACACACAGCTTCCTGAATCCTTTCAGTACTTCCTGGATGTACATGTTTCCAGGGCTGACTCCTTGGTTCTGAATGGCCAATCGGGAGACTCACCCCTGGGAAGACTGATTTACCTTCTCTCAGCAGTCAGTACTTGTTGTGCCTCGACGTCTAGGGGTGAGGCCCGTGAGACTCCCCGTCTACATTGCAATAGCAGCCGGTATTAGAATTGTTCAGGTTGGTAGGCAGCCATTGTCGAGATTTCATGGATGTAGCTTCCTGTCCTTTCTAGAAGACACCACCTCACAGCAGACTTGGTTCTTCTGGTTCTTACAGCCTTTTCACCTCCTCTTTGGTGGTCCCTGAGTCTGTGGGGGTCAGTTGTGTTGTAGATGGATCCGTTGGGGCTGGGTACCCTATGGCTGGTTGTTCTCTGCATTTTGACAATTGTGTGGTTTCCTGCAATGGTCTCTGCTGCAGGAGAATCTTCTACACTTCTCTGTGGCTATAAGGGTAACTATTTGGAGTACAGTTAGGAATTATACTGGCTCAGGAAAGTGCCAGAAGTCGGGTCGTCTCTAAGATCCGTGACCTCATGAGCTGTGTGTAGTTTAATGTGGTGGTTGCTGGTGGGACGACCAGAGAAACGGCCTAAGTGCTGGGTTGGGGAGAGAGCCATGTCAGCATGGCAAGGGAATGTCTGGATGCCTTCCAAAAATCATGGCTTCCCCTTTCTCTTGTAGTTCCCCAATTTTAGGTATTCCTGTCATGCAATAACCTGGTTGTTGTCTGGACAGGAATTTTGTGAAATGTAGGTCCCTCCTTGGAATAGGTGGATAGTGATCAGACCAAGTGAATCTGCTACTGATTCCCTAAGATAGTGGTCTCATTCTGTCTCTCTGCCATCCTTGACCTCTGTAGGCCCTAATACATGTGTGCCTCTGCTACCTATTAATGACTGCAGAGGATTTGTGTCTAGTGCTTTTTTATGGAGTCGCTCAGACTGCTAACTGTAGCTATCAGCATCTTTTTTAGTGGGTTTCTGAAAATGCACACTAAATCTGAGGTGTATTCACTCTTTAAACATTGCTTTCTTGAATAGAGCCCAGATTGCTAGAGCTACAGACATGATTGAATCAATAATTATTGTCAGCTTTAGTAAGTAATCTATAAAGGCTGCATGAATAGTTATTCTAAAGCACTGAGAAACCTCAATATTTGCATTAGCTGGATACTTTGAGATCAAAGTCCAGACGGAGATTGCAGAATAAAAAATGGTTTCTAAACTGAAGAGATGACATATTGATGTGACATTTACCCTGCTGGTCTGTAGCTACTGAGACAGCACTAATCTGTCCATGGTTAAAACTACCTGTAAATACAATTTTATGTGTTTCTGTGGTGCTGGACATCAAGCCCAGGTCCTTGTGTGTGCTTTATAACATTTGGTGTGTGTGTGTGTGTGTGTGTGTGTGTGTGTGTGTGTGTGTGTGTGTGTGTGTGATGTCAGGACAGCTTGCAGGAGTCACCTACCTCCCCCTCCTACCATGTGGCTTCTGGGTGTCAGGTTTCAGTTGCCAGGCTTGGACAGTGAGCACCTTCACTGCTGAGCTATCTCACTGGCTCCAGATGTTTTTATAACATTTGAAAATCTTCCATGACTAGATGATGGATAATTAAAATCTAACTCAGTGTAATATATTTATAAATGTGTATGTGTGTATTGCTAATGATTGTCCATTGCTTTCCAAACAACATTACAAAAACTTGGGAAATTTGGATATATATATATCCAAATATATATATATCCAAATATATATCCCGAGTAGTTGAGAAAATTATCTGGATTGCAGAGCAGTAGAATATGTGGATACTAACCTTATTTAGGAAATTATTCTTCCAGTTACCAGAAACATGTATATATGTTTTGATAACTGGAAGTATACAATAAAAATATGTGAACTGAATGAATTCTTACTACTAATAATTATACTCATGATTCAAATACAGAATTATGTACACATGAATGATTTGTTTATATCTTGCTCTTTGGCCAATAACTCTTCGGATTATATTAGTTTTATGCTATGAATTATGTACTAACAGCTCAAAATTATAGCATTATTTCTGTTGGGCCTCATTATATCAAATTTGATGTGTGAGGATGATAACTGATGTAGTTATAACATCTGCCAGTAGATGGATGACTATAACTTGTCGCCAAGCCAGATAGACGGCTGGTGGTGAGTTCAGAATGTTCTAACACAGGCTGCATACAGTAGATTTGTTTTGTTGTGTTTTTTGAGACAGGATTTCTCTGTGTAGCCCTGACTGTCCTGGAATTCACTCTGTAGACCAGGCTGGCCTTGAACCCACAGAGATCCGCCTGCCTCTGCCTCCCGAGAGCTGGGGTCAAAGGTGTGTGCACCACCACAGCCCAGGACACAGTAGATTTACTAAAGGTGTGCTTGTGCTTTAAGATTTGGGTTTTGTAGCCTGGCGTTGGTGGCATATGCCTTTAATCCCAGCACTCGGGAGGCAGAGGCAGGCAGATCTTTGTGAGTTCGAGGCCAGCCTGGTCTACTGAGTGAGATCCAGGAAAAGCACAAAAATACACAGAGAAACCCTGTCTCGGAAAAAAAAAAAAAAAGATTTGGGTTTTGTTTAAATAGAGCAGACAATAGAGTGATGCTAATATCCTCCTTAACAGGTAAATGTTGGGAAGATGGATTCACCCATTGAAAAGTGGAATCTAATCATTGGTAACTTGGCATTAAAGCAGGTAAGTGACCTTTTTTTTTTTTTTAAAAGATTTATTTATTTATTATGTACACAGTATTCTGCCTGCATGTGTCCCTACAGGCCAGAAGAGGGTACCAGATCTCATCACAGATGGTTGTGAGCCAGCATGTGGGTGCTGGGAATTGAACTCAGGACCTCTGGAAGAGCAGTCGGTGCTCTTATCCACTGAGCCATCTCTCCAGCCCTAAGTGATACATTTATTCATAGATCTTGGGTGTGAAATTTAGGATTTGTTTCATGAGACACTAAAACAGTACCTTGAGAAGGTGATGAAGTCAGTTGATGCCCATGGCCTTTGAAAGTTATTCTATTTCTAGAAACTGACCAGCTTCTCCCAAATGAAAAACAGTGTAAGTGCTGAAAACTATGCAAGTGCACCTTGGCTGTAATAGAGTCCGCTTTCGCATTAGTATTCATACGAATAGCTCAGAACTGGCATACTCTAGTGCTATGAAGAGGCACCGTGACCAAGGCAACTCTTACAAAAGGAAGCTTTTAATTGGGGGCTTAGTCCATGATCACCATGGCTGCAGGCAGGCAGGTATGGCGCTTTAGCTGAGAGCTTTACATCCTGCTCTGCAAGCAGGGGAGAGAGACTGGGACTGACGAGGGCTTTGGACACCTCAGGATCCTCTCCCAGGGACACACAGCCTCCAGCAAGGCCACACTTCCTAATCCTTCCCGAGCAGTTCCACTAATGGGTGACTAAGCCCTCAAGTGTATAAGCCTGTGGAGGCCATTCTCATTTAGACCACCACATGTGCTGTGCTGTCTCTCAGATTTTTGGAGGGAGATAGGATCTCCTGTATCCCAGGCTGGTCTTAAACTTTTGATGTAGGTGAGGATGACCTTGGACTTCTGATTCTCCTGCCTCCTGAGTGCTGGGGTTACAGACTCCAGTCACCAGTCCTGGTTTATGTGGTGTTGGGGATTGAACCAGAGCCTGTGTATCCTAAGGGAGCACTCTAGCTGATCCTCATCTCTAGCCCCATCTTTATTATCTTTTAAACAGACTTCCGGTGTTGCTCAGGGTGACCTTAAACTCAGACAGAACGCTCCTGCTTCAATTTCTGAGGCCTGGCATCATGCCCTGCTTTTGTGTTTTGATTGTGTTAGTTTTTGGTTTTGAGGTGATAGCACTGTTTCTCAGTCTGATCTCAAACTTCTGGGTTCAAATTAATCTTCCTGGGTCTACAGGAACACAATACAAAACTGCCTCTTTAGTTGTGTTTTGGTTTGGTTTTTGGTTTTTGGTTTTTTCAGAGACAAGTTTTCTCTGTGTAGCTTTGGAGCCTGTCCTGGAACTCACTCTGTAGACCTTGAACTCACAGAGATCTGCCTGCTTCTGACCTCCCTCAAGTGCTGGGATTAAAGACCACGAGCTGGCTCTTCTTTAGGATTTCTAAGCACATTAGTTGCTTAATTAAACTGAGCTCTTTTATGGATATCGTGGTCACCCATTTGTTCATGCTGATTTTCCTTAGGTAATGTTGTCATTGTTCATATTAATAAGTCCATTCAGTTCCCAGTAACGTACGTAATGAACCAGGAATTATGTATCTTCTGTGGCTCCTTATGCTCTGAAGTGTTTCTCTGCCACTTCATCTGTTCTCTCCTGACTCTTAAGTAAATGACTTCAGCTGTCATGAGTAACTCTTGAGCTAGTGTGAGCAGCAGGAACATATACTCATTTTAATGTTAGCTCAGCTAGGCCATATGATTGAGAACATGGTTGTGGGAATATAATTTCATGTATTGCATTTCAAGGACAAAAGAGTTCCTGAAATAAAGGCATTTTCATATCTGTGCAGTTGCTTCTAAGTTGTAGGATTGGAACTAAGAAAATCTGAGCCCTAACCTCGCGTCTAACAGAAACCAGCTGTAGAGCCTTTGTTAATTTACATAACTGTTCTGGGCTTCAGTTCTGTCCTTTCAGTCCTGGTATTTTGGTAGAAAAGTCTAAGAACATTTCAGCTTGACCATGTAGGAATCTAGGCGGACTGGTAAAAACAGGTAGGAATATTAGTATATCAGTGGGAGAATGCTTGCCTAACACACAAGAAGTTTGTCCCCAGTAACAAGAAAAACACAAAACTAAGACCCTTCCAAATTTTTATAAATCAATAGAGTTCTCTAACAAATCAAGAAAGTGAAAATATATTGATTTAAATACTGAGCACTGAAGCCAAGACTGTCATGAGTTATCTATACAGGTCACCGTGACAGTCCCACCTCAGCCTTTGGCATTCTGTCTTCCCGTAGTCTCCACCCTCCCTTGCCATCCTCTTTTGCAACTGCTGTTTAGGATAGTTGCCAGGGATGGCCAGGAATTTGCTGGTCCTAGTTGCCAGAATTCAACGCCTCTTTGGCTTCCTCCCCCAGGGATGTGTGATAAACAGGGACTGGGACAGATCCATCAAGACGCAACAGGTGCCCAACCAGTGAGGCAGTGGTTGGTTGGAGTGGCTGCCACAGACCAAAGGAAGAGGAGATGTGGCTGGGTTAGGAGAAAGGTTATTTTCTGCATGAAGCTTCACCAGCAATGCTTGTGGAGTGCTTGGTTAGGACAGACCTGGAGAGATGGCTCAGCAGTTAAGAAGTGCTCTTCTTCCAGAGGACTTCTCAGCACTCACGCCAGGAGGCTCACAACCATCTGTAACCTCAGCTCCAGGGGATTCATCTTTCAGTGTGTGGGGGCAGAGGCAGGCAGATTCCTGTGAGTTGGAGGTCACTTTGGTCTACATAGTGAGACTGTCTTAACTGCAAAATGAACAAAAACCATGTGGTCCTGCATTCCACACCTGTTGCCGTAAATTGGGGCAATTTGAGAGGCCACTGGTTTTTTTTTTTGTTTGTTTGTTTGTTTGTTTTTGGTTTTGGTTTTTTGAGACAAGATTTCTCTGTGTAGCTTTGCGCCTTTCCTGGATCTTGCTCTGTAGCCCAGGCTGGCCTCAGACTCACAGAGATCCGTCTGCCTCTGCCTCTGCCTCCCGAGTGCTGGGATTAAAGGCTTGCACCACCACCGTCCAGTGAGAGGCCACTGTCTTAAGTATTATAATTTATTTAAAAATGGTGAAGGTGACCTCTGCAGGATGGAGCCAAAGAGCCTCAGAGTCACGCCACACAACAGAACTCACATGGAGGGTTTATTGGGGAGACAAGAGCTGAGAAGAGAAGAGGAGAAGGGGCAAAGACCAGTCCCTGGGGAAGAGAAAGAGATGGGAGGTGGCAATGCCCACCTTTTACAAGGGAATGTAACAAGTGCACAGAGGGGTTGCTCTTAGTGTTTGCAGTCGAGGACATATCCTGTCAGGTCCTGTATAGTACAGATGCCTGAATGCTAACATTAAGTGCTATTAAAACTCAAATCCAGTAACCTCTTTAAAATGAAGGCAGTTCATTTACCACGCACAGCACTTCTGACTATCTTGTAATGATTAACTAATGAAAAGGTAATGTTTTAAAAATTACTGATCTGGATTTTACAAACTATTTTTAGGTCCAGGCCACAGTGGTTGGTTTTTTAGCGGCTGTGGCAGCGATCATACTGGGCTGGATTCCAGAAGGGAAATATTACCTCAGCCATTCCATCCTTCTGTGCTCTAGCAGTGTGGCAACCGCCTTCATTGCGTCGCTTCTGCAGGGTAGGTGAACTTGTGAGTGTCTGCTTGGCAGTGTTTGAATTTTTAATAAAAGGATTGCTTTCCCAGGATGGTGACTTTTTTTTTTTTTTAATTCATCTATTTATTTTACATCCTGGCCACAGCCCTGTCCCCCATCCTCCCTTCCCAATCCCTTCCCCTGTTCCCCAATCTCCTTCTCTTCTCTCACCATCCAGGAAAGGGCAGGTCTCCTATGAGCATCAACAAAGCATGGCATACCCATTTGCAGTAAGACTAAGCACCTCCCCATGTATTAAGGCTGGGAAAGGCAACCCAGCATGAGGACTAGGTTCCCAAAAGCCAGTAAAAGAGTTGAAGACAGCCTCTGTTCCTGCTGTTAGGAGTCCCACAAGAGGACCAAGCTACACAGCTGTAACATGCATGTAGAGGGCCGAGGCCAGTGTCATGCAGGCTCCCTGGTTGTCAGATCAGTCCCTGTGAGCCAAGCCCTTATGGGCCCAGGTTAGTGGATTGTGTGAGCCTTCCCATGGTGTCCTTGACCCCTCTGGCACCTACATGCCTTTCTCTGCAGGATTCCCAAACTCCGCCTAATGTTTGGCTGTGGATCTCTGCATCTGTCTCTGCCTCCAGGATGGTGACTTTTAAAATGGTATTTGTTCATGATGAAAATGGCCGAAAATGGCCACATAAACTCTACATAATCTTAGTTCATAATCTTATGTAACTATTTATTTATTTATTTATTTGGTTTTTCAAGACAGGGTTTCTGGCTGTCCTGGAACTCACCCTAGACCAGGCTGGCCTCACACTCATAGAGATCCACCTGCCTTTGTCTCCTGAGTGTGGGATTAAAGGCCTGCACCATCAACACCTGGTTTATTTCATTATTTGTAAACACATTGGAGAACAGGTTTTTGAGGTTGTCTCCTTGGCCATAGGTGCTCTGGCTCAGTCTTCAATAAGAACAGAACAACGGCTCACTGTGTTTCCTAAGAGTTAAGAAAGGCCTTTCTGGAAATCACCTGGACTTTCTGGCCTGTCACAAGATTTCTAGGAATTCTCAGTTTCAAAAGCAATCCCCCATTTAAATTATTGGTTGAGGGTACTCCCTGCACTCCCTGAGTTCAGTTCCCAGAACCTACATGAGGCAGCTCACAATTGCCTGTGATTACAGCCCAGGGTGAAGGATGAATCCAACACCAAGTGCCTCTGAGTGCCTCCACACTCACATGTGTACTCTCGCACAGGCACACAAGTATACACATTAAAAAACTTTAAGTGACAATATAAATATAACCTTGTGCTTATGCTTAACATAGTGTATATATGGTTATATGTTTAAAAAAAACTGACATTGACGGGCAGTGGTGGCATATGCCTGTAATCCCAGCACATGGGAGGCAGAGGCAGGTGGATCTCTGTGAGTTCGAGGCCAGCCTGGTCTACAGAGTGAGTTGACAGCCTCCAAAGCTACAGAGAAACCCTGTCTCAAAAAACCAAAAAAAAAAAAAAACCCAAAAAACAAAAAACAGAAATTAAAAATTAACTGAGCTGGGCAGTGATGGTGTACACCTTTGATTCCAGCACATGGGAGGCAGAGACAGGAGGATCTCTTAGAGTTCGAGGCCAGCCTGGTCTACAGAATGAGTTCCAGGACAGCCAGGGCTACACAGAAATCCTGTCTCAATACCATCCCCAAATAAAAGTTAACTGCATTAGAATTTACAGGATTATCTTCTTTATATTTATTGATATGAGCACTATACAAGGCACCTTGTATGTTGTAGGATGTAGTCATTGAAGCTCAGTGTTTACTATGGTTTTTTAGCTTGGTTTTCTGAGACAAGGTTTCTCTGTGTAGCCCTGGCCATCCTGAAATGCTCTGTGTAAACCAGGATGGCCTCAAAACTCATGAGATCTCCCTGCATCTGCCTCCCAAATGTTGTTTGTGATCAAAGGCATGAGCCCTCAGGTCTGGATAGTTCTAGCTGCTCTATCTATCTGTCTACCTATCGATCTGTCTGTCTGTCTGTCTGTCAGTCAGTCAGCTGCTCTATCTGTCTATCTATCTATCTATCTATTTATCTCTTTATCTATCTATTCAGGTCTGGATAGTTCTAGCTGCTTTCTTTCTTTACTTATTTATGTGTTTGTTTGTTTGTTTATGTTTTTTGAGACAGGTTTTCTGGCTGTCCTGGCACTCGTTCTGTAGACCAGGCTGGCCTCAAACTCAGAGAGATCTGCCTGCCTCTGCCCCTGTCTCCTGACTGTTGGAATTAAAGGCGTGCACCACCACTGCTTGCCACAACCCTCTTCTTTATTTATTCTTTTCAAGATTTAGTTATTTTTATTTTATGTGTATGAATGTTTTGCCTACATGTGTGTATGTGCAGCATGTGCGTGCCTCATGCTCTTGGTGGCTAGAAGAAGGTGCATTCAGAAACTTGAGTTACATATGGTTGTAAGTCACCATGTGGGTGCAGGATCAGCTAGTCTGCACTTAATAATTGAACCATCCAACCCTCAACGAGTATCATTTTTTAGATATATTCTTGCCATTTTCTTTCTTTTAATGTTTTTTATTTTTATTTTATTCTATTTTGTGTATATGGATGTATGTCTGTGTACCACAGTGTCAGTTGGGTGTTGAGGATTGAACACAGGTCCCCTGCAAGGACAAGTGCTCTTACCCACTGAACACATCATCTCCCAAGAGTAACTTTTGTAAGTGTCTCCTGTTCTGAACTCTGGTTTTCAATGTGATGCCCTCATCATGAGCCCCATCAGGAGTCTGAGTTCCTATGCACAAGCAAAGAACCTTTATTGCAAGCTAGAGCTTAGGCTTCCTGTCCATCCCAACACAGAGTTGGATAGGGAGAGCATGGAGCTCAGTTATGGCAGGGTTTTAAGGAGTAAAGGATGGGGGTGTAGGGGAATTCCAGATTCAGATGGAGGTTGAACTCCTGATTGGGCAGGAGTGAGGCAACAGTATTGGTATTAGTGTTGCTGCAAGGAAATTGGCAACCTATATACAGATTTTGTAAGCTATCTTTTATGTCCTAGAGCATTTAGTAATTGTCTCAATTCTAATTGGTTCCCTGCAGGGTACAGTTTGTGGTTTATCCTGGTTATTGTAATGGTGAGGCCTAGTCCCAGTATTGTTAATCTGCAGCCTGTCATGGCTGCACTAATTTCTGTTTGTTTGTTGTTTGAGACAGGGTTTCTCTGGGTAGTTTCTCTGAATCTCTCTCTGTAGACCAGGCTGGCCTCAAACTCACAGAGACCCACCTGGCTCTGCCTCCTGAGTGCTGGGATTAAAGGCGTGCGCCACCACTGCACTAATGTTAAGTTAGGCCTCTTCATTCCTGCTCCCTAACACTTCACTGTAGACAATAAGATGAAGCATTTTTAGTTACCATATATGAGTGTATTTGTTTTGTTGCTATGCATATAAATAGGATTCTTCTTTTTAGTGTTTTCATGCTTCAAGGGTTAAAATGAAAATCTGTGGTTTGATATGTATGTATTACATTTAAAGCATATGCCTCATTAAATTAAAAATTTTAGTTTTAATGTAATTTTACAGTAAATGCAACACTGAGCGGATGATACTCTTCTGGGATCTCTTGAAGTTTGCTGAAGGGCATTTTGCCAAAGGGTTACAGTAAAATATTTTGTTTGCTTAATCAGTTTGTTTGAGCATTCTAACTGGAACTGGTGTGCTTTTTCTCCAAGCTGTGTTTTTCAGTGTTTGGGGAATGGATCTTTTGAGGCAGCATCAGAAGTAACAGGTGTTCTTTCTCCTAGGAATAATAATGGTTGGAGTTATCGTTGGCTCAAAGAAGACAGGCATAAACCCTGACAACGTGGCCACACCCATTGCTGCTAGTTTTGGTGATCTGATAACTCTTGCCATATTAGCTTGGATAAGTCAGGGCTTGTACTCCTGTCTTGGTAAGTTGACTGGAAACTAAACATGGCATTATTCAGTAATTTTTTGTTTTGTTTTGTTTTTTTGTTTTTGGTTTTTTGAGACTCGCTTTGTGCCTTTCCTGGAACTCACTTTGGAGACCAGGCTGGCCTCGAACTCACAGAGATCTGCCTGCTTCTGCCTCTGAGTGCTGGGATTAAAGGCGTGTGCCACCACCGCCAGGCGCATTATTCAGTCTTTAAAAGTCAATGTTGTAAAATGTCGTGAATCCCTGGTGACCTTCATCTCTTAGAACCAGTGGTAGAATTGACTAGAACACTGTAACTTGTACATTTATTATGTGTTGTGGTTCTCGTTTTTCTCTCTTACTGAGTTAAGAACACTAAAAAAATGTTTATCCTCTGTAAATTCTGTTTTTCCTTTCTGCCCCACCTGGCTTGCCTGCTGAGGTGGCCTCATTCATGTAGCCTCAGGCTGTCCTCAAACTTGTAATGTGGACAACTCTTGATCCCCCTGTTTCTGCCTCCTAATTCCACCGCCCAAGAGTTTGGGTACAGTTGTGTGTACCCTTTAAAATTTCAGACGTGATGGAGGGCTCCCCTGTGTGCTCCTCTGTTTACACTTTCTGCTGTTGTGGTTTGACACAGGCCTGTCATACTCCATGGTGTCTGTGCTTCCTTCTTGTTGGAATCACACTGCACTGTTCTCTTACGCGTCTTGAACATGACAATACAAGGTTACCATGTTTTTGTTTTTGTTCTTTAAATTTACCAATGAGTTGTTTTTCCCACATCAAAACCCTATACTAATAAGTAGCTTCAAGACAATTAAAAACAAAACAAAACAAAACAAAAATCCTGAAAATTAGCCTGAATACTAGGTGAAGTTAGAGTCATCTTATATACACATTCCTGATGAGTACTGATGGGAAATGTGTAGAATCCAGTGAACTATTTTAACTGGATCGTGTGCTCTGGGACCAGTGGTAGTGAATATGGTTTGTGTGCATGAGTTAAAGGTAGAATGATAGTTGAGCTTCTATTTTCATGCCAGGTTTGTGTGTGTGTGTGCAATGCATGTGTCAGATGTCCAGTTAAAAAGAACCCACAACTTTACTATAATAAAATTATTTACAAGCCAATCCCAAAGCAAATATTTATTCACAAATTGCCCATGAGTTCTATACAGCCTTATGATATAATTTTGAATACATCTAAAATATATTTAAAGTTTGAAGAGGAGCTTCAGATGCATTTTTGAACCAGAGAAAGGCTTTATCCTATCAAATGCAATAAACTTTGTATGACTTTGGCAATAGCATGGAAAACTTCATTCAAGATGTGATTTGATGGATGACATAGACATATTGTGTGTGTTCAGATAAGTCTTTTCTCACTTGAAGATAAAGATGCATGGCCTGAAATAATGGATAAGGCAATAAACAGCGAGTGCCATGAACTACCATCATGTTCCCATTGGCTGTGGCTCTTGTCACTGTACAGTATGCGGTGGCTGACCCTCAGGGGAGAGTTCCATTCCCTTTCCTCTCAGGAAGCACAGAAAAGGGGAGTTATGTTACTAAAGAAATAACCCTAAATCTTGTCTAATTTTTGTTATTGGGATAATAAATTGATTCTGCTTTTTCCTTCTCTGAATTATCATGCAATTTTAGATATAGATGCTAGACTCAGGGAGTAAATGTTAGTTTATAGCTGGTATTGGAGAATGCGATGTGTTATTCTCTTGCTCTGTTAAACTCACCACCCATCCCACAGGCAGACATCTGAGCAACTTATAGTCCTTACCATGAAGGCCAGGCTGTTCATTGTAGTAGAGAAAGGAGGTTGTCTAGCCAGGCGTGGTGACACACACTCGTAACCCCAGCCATTAGGTAGCTGAGGAGGAGCATTAAGAGTTTGGGGCAGTATATGAGAACCTGTCTCAAGGCTGACATCAATAGGAAGCCAGTAAGAGTCTGAGCAAGGTTCTTGGTGCCCTTTGACTAACATTTGAAGTTAGAGAAGTTTCTCCTGCTTTGAGGAGGAGATAAGAGAAAAGGGATACACACACACACACACACACACACACACACACACACACACACACACACCACGAGGATGAAGGATTTCCTCCCAGTACTTACGAGGATAGAAATGCCACAGATTAACTGGGTGTGATGGTGCATGCCTGTATTCCCAGCACCCACATGGCTGCTGTGACATGACATATGATATCACAATCTGTAATGCCAGTCGCAGGTGATCTCATGGTCTCATCTGGCCTCCTTGTGTACCAGGAAAGCAATGGGGCATACAGACATACTCACAGATAAAACACCTGTATAGATAAAATAAATAAAAGACATAATCATAATGTGTTGTCTTCTAAAGCTTTCAATATTTTGAGTGTTATGTGGTGCCATATTAAGATTGGGTCTTTGTAGGGTCTCACTATGTATCTGAGGCTGGCCCTCCAACTCATCCTGCCTCAGCTTCCTGAGTATTGGGATTATAGGTGCGAGCCAGCACATGCAGAGTAAGAGAAAATGCAGTTACCATAATCTTAGAAAACAGTGTTAGTAAGCATTGTTTAGAATGTTCTAGGCCTGTATTTGTCTTGTGAAAGTTGGCTTTGCATTCTTACAGACCCTTTTCATGTCATCTGTGTAACTGATGCCCTGAAGGGATTTTCTTTTTAATGGGCTACCGGTTAATTCTGCCATTAACAGTTTATAAGTGTTCTGAAATGTCATTGTATTTAGATTGCCAAAGTGTCTGCGTCCTGAGCACTAGGGGGCCTCAGAAGATCAGCAGTTATGTGCTTGGCATTTTCATTCTGAATATAAAGATTAGAAGTAGGCAGAGTTAAATTCCAAGATCCCATTCATCTTGCTGAGAAGTTATTATTTGAATTACACTGGAAACACTAAGTAGTGTTAAGAGAAGAAAGAAAGATCTTTTTGGTAGTTGTAAGCTTTGGCTATGGAGGTTACACACTGCATGGCTCAAAGAATTGGACACAGGAAACCTTCCACAGGGTCAGTTTATGAAGAGGACACAGCATTTGTAAACATATATGTACCCATGTCAGCATTCCTAATATAGGGAAGATATTAACAGGTTGGAAGAGAAGTAGAGGACAGTACAAACACAGTGGAGATTTCAGCACCTCACTTTCGACAGTGGGTGGGTCATCTGGATGGAAGCGCAGTGAAGAAATGCCAGTCTTGAAGTGGACACTAATCAGTAGGAGCCTGACAGCCTACAAAATGTTCCGCTCAACAGCCGCATGATGTGCATAGATCATTTTCTAGAACAGACCCCATATTAAGCTATATAACAAATCCTAACAGATTTAGGTATCTTGTGATATCTTTTGTCACTATGATGGGGTGACACTAGAGAGCGTGGCAGAGGGAAAAGTGGAAAAGATATAAATATATAGAAATTCAACACTACTCCTCACACAAGCAGTGGCTCAAAGAACTCAAAATTGGAAACCAAACATCCTAAGCCAGATGAGAATGAGAACAGTGTTTCAAAACCTATGGGATGCGGCACAGGCAATCCTAAGGAGGACGGTCATGGCTATAAACACTTATATTTTTGGTTGTGAGCCTAGCCTTTAACAGCTGAGCCATCTCTCCAGCCCAGGCTATAAACATTTAAGGAGGACACCAAGGAACAAACCAAGCCCAAGGTCTGCACGAGTGAAGTAAGGACGCACGTGTAATTAAGCCAAGCAGGAAAGCTATGGAATAAACTGACAAAATGAAAGAAATAGACAAAATCTTAGCTTAGACTAAGAAGAGAAAAGACTCTAAATAAGACCAGAAAGGAAAGCACAGGCATTGTAGTCGGCACCCCAGAATGGAAAGGCTCACAGGGGCTGTGATGAAGAATTACTTACTGAAAACCTGGCGTCTGGAGAATGGGTGATTTCTATAAACCTAAACCCTCTGAGACTGAGTCAGGAGGAAATGGAAGACATACATACATGCATACATACATACATACGTCTGCCTGTGCTTATCTGGATTATTCTAGCACTTTATTGAAGTGGCTTTAATGACTTCATGTTTGGTTAGTGATTGTAGCTTTTTGTTTAAATACAGTGCTCCCCCCCACACACACTTTTTTTAAAAAACATCCTTTTTAGTTCACTACAGGAAGTCAGTGGATGGAGCAGTAATTAGAGTACTGCCTCTGGCTGTAGCTTTCTGTTTGAAATACAAAATCCTTGACAATACTGTGGGGTTTTTTTTTTAATTATAATTTTTTGTAGTACCTTTGGTGCTGTGTACATAACAGATGCTAAATAAATACAGTTTTGCAAACTTTTGAAAATGATTTAGTTAATATGAATTTATTCAAATGGCCCTCTAATTAGACTTTGGCGTGGTAACTGCCCAAGAATATGATTGATTGTAACAAAAGCATCCTTTACATGAGGACCCAGGGTTAGTGATTAGTGTCTTGGCTCGGTAAAGAGTTCTGGGGATTAGTAACACTTTGGAAAAGTAAAAATGGCAAGACATGGCAAGAGAGATCTGATGGAACAAGAAGACGAACTATGTAATGTGGGTTCTGCTTATGTGATTGTGATGCACTTTTATGTGGTTTGCAGGGGAAATGCACAGGCTGTGCCCATTCATAGGGCAGTCCTTACACATGAAGGAGTCTTTAAAAGCTGTCAGAATCTGTCACTGAGCCAGCAGCTGGAACATCTCTACACAATGGCTGTTGGCTCTTTCTTTGTTCTTGTTTTTGTATTTCTTTTCAAAGCAGAGTTAGAACTTACCAATAAAAGGTTTTCACATAGGTTTAAGCTTTGGCATTAGGGAAGAAAAGACATGTAGGAAAAGGATAGTGTCCACCTAAGACGTAGGTGTGGGCTTCTCAAGAGAGTTGCAGCCAAGTGGAGGAGTTTGGCTGCTAGGGTTTGAAGGATTTCTAAGGAACTTCCATTTTCTTTTAGTAAGTGAGACCATGAGGTGAGCATATTCCTCAGGACTGTGGGATAGGAGTACAGGCTGACAGGTCACAAGTGTGGAAGAAAAATAGGAAGTTTTAACTGAAGGAACTTGATGAGCATGTTTGTGAGAGTCTCAGAGTTTACATCTGGGAAAGGAATGGGGTTAAGTCACAGGTCATCCAGTTTGGGCTTAAGCAGGGGTCATTGCTATTTTCACACTCATATTTGAACATCCCTGCAAAAAGGAATATTGTGTCCATGCAGTCAGTCTTCATAGCAAAATTTGTTTATTGTGCTGGAATTCTTGCCTCTGAGCTGGAGAAATGTTAAACAGATTCAGGGGTGAGAGGTTCCTTTTCCTTCCCACAACCCTTTATTTTCTCTGCTTTCCTATCCTGCTTCAGTTTCTCCCTCTGGGACCTTGGCTCCTTAATCTTTAGGATTTTTGAGGCCAAAATATGTTTTTTTGTAATCCCTGTATTCTAAATAAGGATGGGGACCTTGCAATCCAGGGAAGTGTTAATGTGTCTGGTCAAAGGGGGTGTGTGAGTAGGTCCCAGCATGGAGATTTAGAGAGGATCGTCACTGGGACTCTGGAAGGGAGGATGTCTTTACTCAGGATACTAAGCCACATCAACAATGAACACACAGAAATGAAACTGATTGCCTAATTCTAAAATTAGCACCAAACTATGACTTTAAAAAATGATTATACACCAGGCTGTGGTAGTGTACGCCTTTAGTCCCAGCACTGGAGGCAGAGGCAGGTGGATCTCTATGTGAGGCCAGCCTGGTCTACAAAGGAAGTTCCAAGAGAGCCAGGGCTGTTACACAGAGAAGTCCTGTCTTGAAAAACCAAAACCAAACCAAACAAAAAAAATTATTATGCATCTTAGACCATGATGACAAGTCATTAAAACTTGAGGCAAAATTTGACATAGAGTTGATCAGGACTGAGGACACATGGCCCCGGTCTGAGGTATGTGTGCAGTATTCTACGCTTCCGTTTGCTTGTTGATTGTGTGGAGAAGTGGGCTGTGCACTGTGGAATGCAGAGGCCAGAGGACAACTGTGGGCCTTGGTTCCTTCCTCTGTCCTGTGAGTTCTGAGGACCAGACTCAGGTCAGTCGCTGGATGGCATCTTCCTTGTCACGTCATCACACGGGCCACGTGCTCCACTGTCAGTCACACCGGCAGTGGCCCTGTCTGTCTCCTGCTGCTGAAAGCCTGTCAAGGCTTATTTTGTTGTTTTTGTAGGCTGACTCAGTTAGCTTCTTGTAAATCGGTTTGAACACATTGATAGTAAAGTCCGAGATACCGGTAATGCATCAGTGTCTCGTTAAGGAAAGAAATCAAGCACTCCCCTTGGCGTCATTTAAGAGTAAGGCCAGATTTAAATTCTCTGCTTCATTCTCCCTGTCTCTCCTGCCCCTCTCTATTGTATGAGTCTGAGCCTGTGCCTGCCTAAAGTCTCTTGTGAATCTGTCCTGTGTGGCTATGTCTGTTTCTGAGTATGTCTGCCCTATGTGTCTGTCTGTCTTTCCTTGTCTTTGTCAGGGTGTCTGTTGCTGCAACAAAACACTCTGACTAAAAAGCAAGTTGGAGAGGAAAGGGCATCACTGTTCACCACTGAAGGCAGTCAGGACAGGAACTCAGACAGGGCAGGAACCTGGAGGCAGGAGCTGATGTAGAGGCATGGAGAGGTGCTGCTCACTGGCTTGTTATACCTGACTTCCTCAGCCTCTTTCTTGTAGAACCCAGGACCACCAGCTCAGGGACGGCACCACCCTTGATGGGCTGGGCCCTCCCCCATCAATCACTAATTAAGAAAATGCCTTACATGCTTTCTCTCCTTTGAGATAACTAGTTTGTATGTCAAGTTGACATAAAACTAGGTAGCACAGTCCCTAAAAAGCACTTTGCTTGCCTTTGAGAGCAGCAAGCAGAGAGTTGTTCAATGGAGAAGGAATGAGGGATACTTTACAGAAATCTTTGATGGAGTTTTACAAGGGATGAAGTCACTGACTCCAGCTGACCCCAATAACAGTATTACAAACCAAACATCATTGTTCACCAAACAATATCCATATGTTATAGCCAGCATTTAGGGTGGATATTTGTTTTATAAGACTGCTTGTTTCCAGCAAGTGATTATCATAACACACATGCATTACTTTTTAGTCGGGGGCATGGGAGAGTACATAATTTAAGATTGCAGTTATACATTAGCTTGGGTTGATTACTTGGGAAATCCAAGGAAGGAAAGTTGATTGTTGCTTTATTCTCTTAAAGGCCAGTTAAACAGGCTGAGTACACAGTAGGATAGCATTCTTAAGTAACCTCAAGATGTATTATTAACTCTGGCTGTGAAGTCCAGCAAAAACTCTTAATGTAAGTTATTTATGCCATGATTTCTGGCTTAAGAGTAAGACCTCTTGGGCTGTAAAAAGAATGTACCAAATTACGTACAGCTAGTATGGCAGAGTATGAGAGCGCCGCCCTCAGAGAGAACCCATGGTGGAGCAGATCAAACAGAAACTAGAGTGTGGTTGTAGTGATTGATTATTTGATTATACATTAAACTAACAGCAGGAACAGAAAAGCAGTAATACAAACCAAAGCATAAAACAAGACTTTGGCTACTGATGAATAGAAATATGGGACTTAGCTTTATGGCTACTGGTGGATGTGGACATGTACATGAGAAGTTGTGTTTTTCTCTCATTTGAAGAGAATGTTAACATCTAACAGTTCACAGATTAAAGTGACTTTGTCTTCAGGATGTTCTTGGGGCTGAAAGACTCAGGAAAAGTTTTATTCTAGAGGATAAGGCCATGATAACATTTTGAGTTCTGGGTGGAGACTCTAGAAGATCTAAGTAAGACTTCATGGTCATTCTGTGCATAGTGGTGCACACCTTTAATCCCAGCACTAGAGAATCAGAGACAGGTGGATCTCTGAGTTTGGGGCCAGCCTGGTCTACCTAATGAATTCTAGGTCAGCTGGGACTGCATAGTGAGACTCTGTCTTCAAAACAACAAAAACAGAAATAAAACAAAATTGACAAATCTAATCTTTAGTTTTCACTGGGCATGCATCTCTTCTTCGTGGAAGTCTGTGCTCTTTTGAGTCCACCAGTCATTTTCAGTCACCTGTGTCTTGTTGGGTGGCCCCTTTCTTTCTTGGGTCTGAATAAGATGGGCTTATGGTGAATACTGGGATGTAATTACCAGCCATTTCTGTAGTCCCACCTACTAGCATTGCTACAACTGTTGTAGCTTGTAGACACCTCTGCTACCCATAAGCTGTATTTTCCAGCTACAGAAGTAAACTGAGGCTTGGGGAATGTCCCCTTAATTTTAGGTAAGGACTTTTAATGCCAAGTTTTATTATTGGGTCGTGTATAGGCTGATTTCCAAGACTGGTGTTGACACTGGTTACTACAGAAGTTCATTTAAAAGGAGGTTAAGGCAGAAAACAAAGTCTTCATATTGAAAGAGAATGCACATTTTTTTACTTAAAAACATGACCAGCTTTTCTCTTTTTAGGCAGGCAAGATTTCAGAAGCAAAATGGGATTTTCATTCTTCCACATTACCTTGGGAAAGTTGCCTGCTAAAGCTGTGTGGGAGCTATCAGATCCAAGATTCAACCCCTAGAGAGTAGCAGGGCCTCCCTTGCTGGTCATGGTGTGTTCTAGAGCCTCACTAACTTGGTGTGTTGGCATGAAGAGCCCAAACTTACCTTGCCTACCACTGTGTTTGAATGCTTTGTTTAAAGCAGTGTGTCATCTTTGAGTGATTTTTAGAATGTCAGTTCTCCAAGAAAGTGTGACAGTTGTTAGTGGACTTTTTTGGGGAAAAGTGTACTGTGTGTTACTATTGGTTTCAATATTAAGACAACTCCATGTAGTTAAAAGGGAGATTTATTTTGTGGGGTAACTTACAAGTGAAGGGATAGGTTACAGGGTCTGGGAAAGGTAAAGCACAGTCCAACAGTGTTCTCTGCAGAACTCTGCTCAGTCTACCTCCAGGGTCCAGGATCCAGGAACCAAGAGAGCTGGCCCACCCGGATCTCAGGTCTTCAGGGGTCCTCTCTCAGCTCCGTCTTGTAGGCGTGACAGTTACCGAAGCCTCAAAGGGGGTGGTACTTTCAGGTCAAAGCTGGAACGGCTTTGTTACTTTGCTGGTCACACAGAAAAGGCTGGTCTATAAAATTTGTCACTCCACAGTTGAGAGGGATTTAGATAAGAACAAATGCCATTCATGAAGTGATGTAGAGGTAGCTGGAAAATGCTACCAATTCTACACCGTGGGAGCTGGGGACGCAGAATGTAGTCATACACCACAGTTTGGCGGAATCAGAGTAATTTGCACAGCTTTGGCTTTGTGAATCTCTGCTTTTCTGTAGTTTATTACAGCATTGGATAAGCGCTACACATGTGAATTCTTGCTGGATATGAAGGTCCCAAAGTTTCATGTGTTTCCAGTTGTGTAACAATTCCAAATGAGCAAAGATTTGGTGGCTTGAAACAGTGCTGTTTTATTGTCTTAGTTCTAGAGGTTAGACACTGAAAATCACGTAGGACAGTTGCCGTGGTGTGGGTAGTGATGGCTGCTTCTAACCGTTCAGGGGAACTGTTCCCTCCCTTTCCGTCTGGCAGCTGTTGGCTCCTTATTTTCACTGCCTGCCTCTCTTCACACTGCTGTCTCCTCAGTGGCTGGGTCTTGTCCTATCTCCTCCTTACATGGATGCCAAAAACCACATTTAGGGCTCACCCAAATCATCCGCACAGCCATATGTCAAAGTCTTTGACTTTGTCATATCTGGTAGCATTCAGTTTCAGGGTCTCTTTGTGGGTCAATATACAGCTTAGCACAATACTCATTTATTGAGATTTTCATGCAAAATATTACTCTAGCCAGGATCTTCTAAACATGTTTCATTTAGAAAAGGGACATTGTCTTACATTTAATGTAATGCAGAAGTTTGTGTTTGGCTTTTAAATGACCATTTTCTTTTGCTAATTGTGTCATTAATGGTTTTCTAAAAGTAATTCTTTAAGTTTATGACATCAGTTAAATGCCAGATTTAAATAGAACGCAGTTATAGTAAGTTATTTGGACGTTTTGGTTTCATGATGATTTTTCCCACTTTTTTTGAGACAGGGTTTCTTTGTGTATTTTTGGAGCCTGTCCTGGAACTTGCTCTGCAGACCAGGCTGGCCTGGAACTCACAGAGATCTGCCTGCCTCTGCCTCTCGAGTGCTGGGATTAAAGGCTTGCACCACCACTTTTTATATATATAAAAAAAAAGAATTTGTTACGTATACACTCTTCTGCCTGCATATAAGCCTACATACCAGAAGAGGGCACCAGATTTTATTACAGGTGGTTGTGAGCCACCATGTGGTTCCTGGGAATTGAACTCATGACCTCTGGAAGAGCACCTAGTGCTCTTAACCTCTAAATCATCTCTCCAGTCCAATTTTCCTACTTATTTTTTAATGCTTAAGAAGCTTATTTGGTGGCTGGGCGGTGGTGGCGCATGCCTTTAATCCCAGCACTTGGGAGGCAGAGCCAAGTGGATCTCTGTGAGTTCGAGGCCAGCCTGGTCTATCACTTGAGTTCCAGGAAAGGTACAAAGCTACACAGAGAACCCCGTCGGGGGGGGGGGGGGGGGGGAGAAGCTTATTTGGCGATACCTTTATACTTTCAGAAGAGTGCAATCCTAGCAATAGCCCTGAACGTCCACTTACAAATCCTCAACCTCATCCACATTAACATTGTGTTCTGTTTGTGGTGTATTTCTCCTTTTCTGTTCCTCTCCTTTATTTTCTGTTAATGCCCTTGACAATCAGGTGACACACACCATGCAGCCCTCCCTCCTATGTGCATAGTACAGTGGAGTTTTTATAACATCCTTCCGTCTTTACCCATTCCGGTTCCAGAAAGTTTCACCGTCCCTAAAGAAGCCTCATGATGCTCTTCCCTGGCTCCTGGCAGCCGCTGATCTATCCTCTGCTGTTGCATTGCTTCTTCTGAACATTTCACACAGATGGGATTATGATATATGACCTTTGATGCCTGGCTTCTTTCACTCAGCTTGGTGTTTTCAGGATTTACCTATATTTTCACAGGAGCCAGGGCCAAACTTCAGTGCTGAAGAATACCCCAGAATGAGTTAATAACATGGCTGAGTAATGCTCTTTGGGATGGATATACTGCATTTTCTTCATTAACCACTTGATAAATGCTCAGATCATTTCACTTTTGCAGATAACGCTGCAGTGAGCATTCACTTACGAGTTCTTATGTGAAAATGTACGCTTTTGGATCTCCTGGGAGAATAGATCTAAACATCGGGTTGTGGGTTATGTGGTAACTTGGTTTAACTTTTTTGTGGATCCCCATGAGTACTCATTATTTTTTCCCTCCTCTTTAAAAACAGGCCACAATGAAGGGTGGGAGTGGGGAGTGCTTTTCTCAGCTCCAGATGTCCCTCCAGCTGTTTAGGTAGAAGGTACTGTGGTTGAAGCCTATAGAGGAGCTTCTGCCTGGACCTGAGCATGATGCTGAGGCGAGCTGACCTGGCAGGAGAGTCCTTCCTTCCGTGTCTTGTGCTTTTGAAGCTTTTAGCGTCCCCTTGGTGCTATGGAGATTGTGAGATTGTTGGAAGCTTTAGGTGTCCTGCGAGGTAGGAATATTTCCAACTGGAATCTTATTTACCTTCATCTGTGGTTTACAAGGACCACTGGGAATCCCTCAATAAACACATGCTTCATCTTTAAAAAAGTAATGTCGAGGAGCAGTGAGGTGGCTTAGAAGGCAAGGCCCCTTGCTGCCAAGCGTGATGACCTGGATCTGATCCCATGGTGGAAGGAGAGAACTGACCTTGCCAGTTGTCCTTGGACCTTTGCCCGTGTGTCATGGTATACAGGCATGCATGTGCACATGTACATACCATGTAAATAAATGTAAAATTAAGAAGTAATGGAGAGACTGGTAACAAATCCAGCATTAGTCATGCTCTTTTAAAATGAAAGGATTATAAAACTAAATTTTGTTACCATTATTGTTGTTCATTTCTTTTATTTATTTTGAGACAGGGTCTCACTGTGTACCTTTCACTAGCCTAGATCTCAGTATGTAAACCATACTGGCTGGAACTCACAGAGATCTGTCTGCCTCTGCCTTCTGATATTAACAGTGTCTACCACTGTGTCTGGTATATCATTATTTTTAATTTGTGATAGCAAGTCCTGACAGAACCAATGAAAATAATACTTATTTAGACACTTTTAGTATCTATAATAATTACTTATTCCTATAAATATTAATTCTATAAATATTACTTATTTCCCCTAATGGGGAAAGTGAAGAATTTTAGCTTTATCTAGTACAAACATCTTTAGTCATAATGGGATCTTTAGCTATCTTAAGCATAAATCAGTGGTTCTCAACCTTCCTATTGCTGTGGCCCTTTAATACAGTTCCTCATGTTCCATAACATTATTTCACTGCTACTTCATAACTGTAATTTTGCCACTGTTATGAACCATAATGTAAATATCTGATATGCGTGATGTCTGATGAGTGTCATGCTTGTCCCTGCAACCTCAGCACTTAGGTGGTGTGGGCAAGAGCATCAGGAGTTCAAGGCCATCCTTGGCTACATAGTAAATTGAGGACAGCCTGGAGTACACGAGTCCCTGTCTCAACAAAACAAAACATTCTTCTTAAGTTTAAGGTTGTGTGGCTCAAGGACTCTGAGATCAACTCTGTCTTTAAGTAATGAAATCCTTGCTAAAGAAAATAAGTTTTTTGTTACAGAGAAGAATCCAGGAATATCCTGGCTGAAATGTTCATATTAAGACTTTGGTTAGCTAAAGTGGTATTTATAAATCTTAGGATAAGCCTGGTGTGGTGGCACATGCCTTTAATGCCAGCACTTGGGAGGCAGAGGCAGGTGGATCTCTGAGTTCGAAGCCAGCCTGGTCTACAAAGCAAGTTCTGGGACAGCCAGGGCTACACAGAGAAACCGTGTCTCAAAAAAGAAAATAACAACAACAACAAAAACTCTTAGGATAGTATAATGATTTAAATAAAAGGTGATTTCCAACCATAAAAAAAAAGCATAAAGTATAAAGAATTTGTGACTCAGGCTTATAGAGTTAAAGTGCATGCTGAAGAGGCTCTGCACATACTTGTAATTTAGCCCATTAAAGTAACATCAACTTTATAATTTCATTAGCTCACTCTTGTAATTGGTAGAGAGTTAACTAAGGTTGTATATATTATATAAATATTTACTTTAAAAATTGTCATCTTTTACACTTAAAAATTGTATATTGTTATGTGTTTTGCCTGTATGTATGGAAAAATTTCCAGGGATTGGAAGTGTTTGTGTCTGGTCAAAGGGGGGTGTGAGAAAATCCCAGCATGGAGATTAGAGGATCCTCACTGAGTGGGACTCTGGAAGGGAGGATGTCTTTATTCAGGATACTAAACCACATAAACAATGAACACACAGAACCAGAATTTATTGCCTACTCCTAAAATTAGCACCAAACTATGACTTTAAAAAATGATCATGTATTTGAGAATCCTGATGAGAAGTCATTAAAACTTGAGGTAAAATTAGACATAGAGTTGTAGTATGAATCTTAAAGAGTCTTATTAATAAAACTCAAACCCGAGGCCAGTTATTGGGGTGAATGCTGGAAAATCAGAGAAGCAGAACAAGCCACAGCTATCTCACCCTGCTAGTTCCTCAGGTGATCCTTTTTCCTCAGGCTGGAAGCTTCTGAGTCCTCCTCCACATGAATCTCAGCTGAACTGTGTTGCTCCAAAGCTTAACTAACTACATGCTTTCTCCTCCCCTAATTCCTGGTCCTCACGCCTTATATACTTTTCTCTTTCTGCCCCCACTCCCTGGGATTAAAGGCGTGGGTCACCATGCTTAGTTGTTTCTAAAGTGGCCTTGAACTCAGAGATCTGGCTAGCTCTGCCTCCCAAGTGCTGGGATTAAAGGGGTGTACCACCACCGCCCAACTTCTGTTATGGCTTACTCTTCCCATTTTCTAGCCACCATTTCTGGCTCTGTTCTAGTGACTGTCTGTTCTCTGACCCCAGATATGTTTATTTCAGGGAACACACAATATTTCAGGGAACACAATACCACCACATAGAGTTGAATAGGAGGACTGAGGACCCCATGTGTGTGAAGTGCCCATGGGGCTAGAAGAAGGAGTCAGACCCCTTAGAAGTGGAGTTTCAGGTTGGTGTGAGCTGCCATGTGGATAGATGCTGGGAATTAAACTTGGGTCCTCTGGAAGAGCAGTCAGTGCTCTTAACCACTGAGCCATCTCTCCAGCCTTTCTAAAGAAATTCTGCATGTGTGTGTCTGTGTCTATGTCTGTGGGTGGGAGAGTATGTGTGCAGGTATGTGTGTGCGCCAAGCGCTCATGTGGAGTTAGCGGACAGCTTTCAGGAGTCCATTCTTTTCCTCCCAGTCAGTTCAGGATCAGATTCAGGTGTCGGGCTTGGCTGCAAGTACTTCTCTCTGAGCCTTCTTGCTAGGCTAGGCTACTTCTGCTTGCTTTTGTGTTGTTCTTTGTGGTCTAGGGTGGCCTTGAATTTGTGATTGTGTGTGCACCACCACACCAAGCAAGTCACCTTATTTATACATTTAATTCATTAGACTTTTAAAAGTTACTTTAGGTACTTGAAAAAAATTTGTGAGAAAAGATTTTCATGCAGTCAAATATTCCAAACAAAATTTTGGTGGCTGCTGGGCACCGTGAGCACAGTGCTGATCAGTGTCCTGTTGTGCTGTTTCCATATGCAGCGTTGGACTTTATTGATATGGGCTGTTAACTGTGGCTTACATTGAGCTCTGTAAGACCTGATTCAAAGTTATGTTGGGAAGTGTAGAGCAGACCTTGTCCCAAGGCCAGGGTGCTCCTACTCAGAGGGGCCTTTTGGGTCTCTGCTGACTGCTCTCAGTGTTCCAAGGGGCCTCTTCTCTGCCTGGTGGACTTTTCATGATTCAGTATCTGCAGACTGGAGGGCTGCTAGGCTGTTTTCCTCTGGCTTTCCATGCAAACGTAGTTCACCCTGTGCATGCTTGCTTACCATTCACTTCCCAAGCGCTTTCCTGCTGTGTCCTGTGAATTCATGCCCCAATCTCACTCTCTGGGCCTTTAGTAAGAAAGCTGAGGCAACTTGAGGATTCATTTCTCACCTTGTCTCTGATCTTGAAGTGTCTTTTGTCTAGTGTTAGAAAATAGTACATGCTGGGTGGTGGTGGCACATGCCTTTAATCCCAGCACTTGGGAGGCAGTGGCAGGCAGATCTCTGTGAGTTCGAGGCCAACCAGCCTGGTCTACAGAGTGAGATCTAGGACAGGCACCAAAACTACACAGAGAAAACCCTGTCTCGAAAAAACAAACAAACAAAAAGAAGATAACACACACACACACACACACACACACACACACTTCAGTCATTTCTAAGAGCTCATGTAAAACGTTGTTCAGAAATGGGATGAATTAAGTCTGTGGAATGCTGTGCAGCCAAGCCTGCTGTCAGTAAAGAGGTGGGAAGTAGAGGCCGGAAGAACAGTGGGGACCCAGACATGTGTCACAGAGAAGGAAGGCAAGGTCTTGGCAGCCGCCCGGGTGGGGTGGGGTGGGGGAGCACTCTCCTGCTGCTTGTCCATTCTGGTGTCCTTGCTTCTCTTGTATGGACTGTGCTGTTGTCTCACAATACATGTTTGGGAAATTAATGCTTCTCCTTCACTTACATTATTTGCTACTTTAAACGAACATCTTACTGTGTACACAGGCTGGCCCAGAGTATGCAGTGTAGCACGGGCTGGCCTTAAACTGTAGTTCCCCAGCTGTGCCTCCTGATTGCTGGGCGAGGGGAATGCCACTATACTTGGCATCGAGTTTTGTTTACACTTCTAAATTTGGGTATATAGAAAATGTAAGAAACTTAATATGATTGATAATAAATCTAGTAAAAATGTTTCTTTTGACAGTTTAGATTTTATAGTGGAAAGAAAAGAGGTTGAAATGTCTCTTTTTCTTCATTCTAGAGACATATTATTACATTTCGCCATTAGTTTGTGCCTTTTTCTTGGCCCTGACACCTATCTGGATTATAATAGCTGCCAAACACCCAGCTACCAGGACAGTGCTCCACTCAGGCTGGGAGCCCGTCATAACAGCCATGGTCATAAGCAGGTGAGTGTCAGGGGACGGGGAGGGAGAGGAGTGGTCATGTTCTGTGTGGGTATGTGCGTATTAAACTAATCTTTGGGTTAACAATGAAGCATCAGTTAACTGAATCCTAATAGTGTTGCAAAATGGAATATTAGCAACCCAGAAAAACATTGTTACATTTCTGTTGCTATGGAAAGGTGTTCAGCCCACAGCTGATGAAAAAGAGTGATCTGGGAAAGAGTAGGGATGTTCTGTGAAATGTGGTGGACTCAGAGTCTTGTGCGATATTTGGACTTGAATAGTACAAAGATCAAAATCCATCATGGGAGACCCTTAAGAGGAGGTAGAGGATGACAGCCATGCCTCTGTTCTTAAGGCCAGCTTTCCAGAGTGTAGGAGGACAGCGAGCATGAGGAGAGCTGTCTCTAAGAATTAGAAAAACAAAAAAAGAGGGAAAAAAAAAAAAGAAAAACAACTTTGTGGAATTGATTGAAGGTGACTTCATGGGTTTGATGTATCGAGAAGGGCTCACCGTAGATTGGTGGATATAGAGAGAAGGCATTTGTGAAAGCCATGAGATGCATCCTCATCCACCGTAGAAGTCACTAAATATAGTTCTAAAACTAAAAATGAGAAATAGTGTTTATGCATGCTACTTAGAAACACAGAAGCTACAGTGGAAACTAACTCCTAGTGCACAGAGGGTCTGGGAATGGGGCTGAGCACTATGGTCAGATGATGCCAGAGCTTTTGGTCAGCTGTTTGGACTGCCAATCCTATGACAGCATGTGGATCATTTTGCTGTAGGTAGATTGCATTTCCTGGAAGATTTAGGCAACAGGTTTCTAAACTGTTGGGACTGGCAGTGTCTTACAGTGAATAAACCACAGACCAGACTGAAGATAAACAGTTAATAAAGTTCCATTGAGATACTGAAAGTGTATGGCTTGCCATGATGTTATAGTAAAACACTGTCTCATTTCCCAGAATTCTCAAGCTCAGCTCTTTCTGTTGCTACAGCGCTGTGGTAATACGATTGCAATCCATCTAGTTTTAGCACAGCAGAAACCATGCATTTAATGCTGCTTACTTTAAAGATGAAAAGACACTGCTTTACAACTAGTTTGTAAATTGGAAGGGTAATGGATGACATGATGAAAAAAAGGTCTGATCCCAGCACTCAGGGGGCCGAGGCAGCTGGATTTTTAGGGGGCTAAGGCTAGCCTGCTCTACTAGCAAGCTCCAGGCCATCTAAGGTTATAGTATAGTGAGACACTGTCTCAAGCAAAACAAAACAAAAAATACTATGTACAGAAGAATATGAAGAGACCATTAGTCCCATTGTTTTAAGCCCTTAAAATAGTTAACAATGCCCTATAGGTCCTTCTTGATAGTTTAGTGCAGTTAATATATGTATAATCTGGGAATTATGACACATACCTATAATCCCAGCACTTGGTAGGCTGAGGCAGGAGGATTGCTATAAGTACAGGGATGTCTTGGGCTATATATCAAGACCCTGTTCCCCAAAGGGGGGGCAAAGATAAACAAACAAACAAACAAAAACTAATGCACACACACATTTTATCTGATAGTTATGGTATTTACTGTTTATTTAGTGTGTATAGTCTGTGTGTGTGCTGGTATGTGCCCAGGTATGCAACTGTGGAGGTTCAGAGTGTCTTCTTCTGTTGTACCCTGTTTTTGTTTTCTATATTAGTTTTTGATGTGGGTACTCACTGAACCTGGAGATCACTGATTTGCTGCTCGGCATGGCTAGTCAGTCCTGGAGATCCTTCTGTGTCTGTCTCCCACTGCAGAGATGACAGGGTCCCCTGCCCACACCTGTTGTTTTATGTGGGTGTTGGGCTCTAAACTCAAGGCTTTGTGCTTAAATAGCTAGTTCCTCACCCACTGAACACCTCTCCTGCCCCCAGGGCCATGTGTTGTTTCCAGCTTTTTACTGTTGGCATTGGTTTCTACTTTGAATATTCTTTTTGCCTCATTTTTATATTTCATAAACATTGTACTATACAAAGTGGGGGTGTTTGAGTGTCAGAACTACTTGAGATTCTTCTTCTCTAATATGTGGTTTTCTTTCTCTCAGCATTGGGGGCCTTATTCTGGACACAACTGTATCTGACCCAAACTTGGTTGGGATTGTTGTTTACACGCCAGTTATTAACGGTAAGACTTGAAGGTACCGCCTCATGATAATGTCACTGTTAGGGGCCCACATGTCTTCCTGCTTCATCTATTTCTTCCTTCAAACTCAAGATGTAGCTCAGAGTGGACATTCTCTTCCCCGGTCTCAGTACATAAAACACTTCTGGAAAAGAGCTATTGCTCAGTCATTTTTGTTACATGTTGATTTGATAGGCACACCTAACTTTTAAGGTTAATGTGACAAAATACAGTATTTAGGTTCTGAGTTGTCCGTTCCCTTTTTGGCTTATCTACTGTTCTTAAATTTGCTTTTGCTGGTTATCTTAGAAGAAGCAGAATTATCCATATATGACTATTCCCTAAATTCACTCCATTCACCAAGAGCTGCAACTCTGCTAACATCTACAAGCCCTGCTCCACTATCTTCTTGTCTCTAAAATGGAAATTATCATCCTTGTGTTAAATATGTTTAGTATATACATTAAAGAATCATGTTAAAATACTATGATTTTGTATGAATTATACCTAACAAGACAATTTCATCCATTTCTACTGGTGATCATTAAGTTGGACTTTAGTATAGCATAGATCTACATAATTTAAAAAGTAATCCTACCTTGGCATACTATATATTTAGAATATATTAATTTTTTTTAAAAATTCACTTTCTGTAGCCGGTCATGGTGGCGCACACCTTTAATCCCAGCACTCGGGAGGCAGAGGCAGATAGATCTCTGTGAGTTCAAGGCCAGCCTGGGCTACAAATCAAGTTCCAGGACAGCCAAGACTGTTACAGAGAACCCCTGTCTCAAAAAAACCATGCACACAAAAAAAGAATTAACTGTCTATAATTACATAAAAATTTACACAATGGTATGTTTTGTAGAAGTCTAATTTTAGATCTAAAATTTCTGCTGAACATTGTAATTTTTGTCTGCATTTAGAATGTCAACAACATTTCCCTATGAATCTCTTCCAGCTGTCTGGTGCCACTGTTCACCTTCTCTCATCCATCCTTGAAACCCTGGTACCATCTGATTCTGCCTGGTTTTTCTCTTTGACTTGAACATTAGCAAATCTTGTCCATTCCCCCCCCACACACACACACACATGACTTGCTTATTCATTTGTGTATACAATGGCATGTCTCTTCCATTGCATTCTGAGGTTGCCACACTGAGGCTGTCCATCTGAATAATGAAGTAACCTTTCTGAGTTATTACCTGCTCAGTGTAAATGTCACCAGTGTGAGACTTGATATTTGCAAGGAGAAAAGACCAAATCCATGATTGTCCAACTCACGCAAACTGTAGGTTGGGGTGCACCCAAACCAGGCCAGCCAGCTGCCTCCCTAGTTGGGATTTGAGAGAGCAGCCCCTGCTGGCCTCTAGAAGTTCCTCTTATGGAAGAGATAAGGCGTTTGTTTACAGGGTGAGAGGGTTGGCAACCGGGTTATACGTTGTTAGAAGGATACAGTGAGACAGGAAGGAACAGAGGCAAGGGTGTACATCAAGTGAACGGGGTTGCAAGCAGTTTTCACCAGAAACAGGAGCTCACTCTTAATTACGAGTAGAACCCCAGGACACACAGGGACTCATCCCTTAGCTAAGACTTAACCCAGGACAAACAAGAACTTCTTTTTAACTGTCTTAGCTGCAAGTATATTTTCTGTTTGGTCTCCATTGACCTGCAAGGCATTTGTTCCTGTTTTGATGTCACATTGCTCTTCCATAAGCATTGTTTGTGTCCTGTCAATCAGAAGATGACTTTCTCAGTGGGTCACATCAAATCTGAGTTCCAGTGTCTTTCAAAACCCTTGGTACACTGTTGGACTCAGTGATCCCATCGAAGGTGCCAAATGATTGCCATGCTGCCTAGATTCTTGTACTGTCCTAACAGAGACTCCAGTCCTCACTGCAGAATAGCTTCCCTTCCACCTCTTCCTACTCTCTCTGTCTTTGGCTTAAAGTGTTATGAATTGACCTGTATTGCATAACTATGGGGAACTGAAGTGGAAAGTACCCGTTATTGGCAAGACTTCTGAGACTCTTTCGGTTGCTTCACTTTTACAAGGACCCAATTTAGAGCATCATGACAGGCTCTCCTTGGAGGTCTGTGCTGTTAAGTCCTTTTCTGTATGTCCACAGATGGATGCCACAATGAGCTCATCTTAGATTAAATTCCACCTTTTAGAAGCAATGATAGAGAAGATACTCTCAAATGGGTATATTCTTAGAACTGAATTGCATTTAAAACAATTTTATTAGATTTTTTTCATTTTATTATACGTGTGAGTGTTTTTGCTGGCATGTAAGTTCATGCACCCGTGTGTGCTTGGTGCCCACAGAGGTCAGAAGAGGGCTTTGGATCTCCCAGAACTGGAGTGACAGATGGTTGTGAGCCACCACGTGGGTGCTGGAAATTGAAACTGGCTCTCCTCAACAAGTGCTCTTAACCACTGAATAATTTATAAATATGCAATGCATGTGCTGCTTCTCCTCCCTTCTCCTCACAATCTAATATTTATTATGTATCTACATAAATGTCAAGTAACTGTAAGTCTTTCATGCATGTTATACATAATCTAATCCTCATGTAAGTAATTAGTCCACAATTAAATATCTAGTGAATGATGGTAAATCAAAACTTCAAAGCCAGATCTGCCTAATTCCCAAACCTGCAGTTTCCTTTCTCTTAAAACATACAACTACTAATTCATCTGATACACATATGCATGTGTTTAAAGCAAAGCTTATCTGTGTTGATGTGACTGAGATATCATTAAATGTTTACATGCCTCAGAACAAGTAGCGTTTTCTAAAATCATTGGTCACACTTGCTCTGTAAGTTATTAGTAAGTACAATTTGAGAAGTGAATTCTGCAGTCAATTAAGTTTGGTAAAATGAAGTTAACAGAATTCTTGACTACAGGATATTGTAAGCTGTTATTGGGCTAACATCTTCTGTGGTACTCTTCTGCTGGAAGTATTGGAGTGTCTGGATCTAGCCTTCTTTCTACCCAAGACCATGTGTGACAAACCACTGAACTAGGGAGTATATAATATTTATTTACTTATTTACTTACTTATTAGGGAACTGGAGGCTGAGCATGTGCCCTGGGTAGTCACTCTGTCTCTGAGATTTAGCCTTAACCCATAGTCTATTTTCTTTTAAATATTTTATTAATTCTTTGAGAATGTCACACAATTTTGATCATACCCAATCACCACTCCCTAACTACTCCCAGATCCCCCCCACATTCCTACCCTCCAACTTTCATATCCTTTTTTTCTTCCTTTTTAACAATCTATCAGGCTGGAGAGATGGCTCAGAGGTTAAGAGCACCGACTGCTCACCCAGAGGTCCTGAGTTAAATTCCCAGCAACCACAAGGTGGCTCACAACCATCTGTAATGAGATCTGGTGCCCTCTTCTGTATACATAATAAATAAATAAATAAATAAATAAATAAATAAATAAATAGGAAAAAAGAAACAATCTATCACCTCTAATTTGTGTTAGGGTGTAGGGCATCCATTGGAACATTGTCAGTTTACCAGGAACCACACTGTCTTAGGGTTTCTATTGCTGTGAAGAGACACCACGACCACAGCAACTCTTATTAAGGAAAATATATACTTGGGGTGGCATACATTTTCAGAGGTTCAGTCCATTATCATCATGGTGCAATATGGTGGTGTGCAGGCAGACATGGTGCTGGAGATGGAGCTGAGATTCCTACATCTTGACTTACAGGCAACTGGAAGTGGTCTGTCTTATTGGGCATGGCTTGAAGATATATGACAACTCAAAGCCTGCTTCCACAGTGACACACTTCCTCCAACAAGGCCATACCTACTCCAACAAAGACATACTTCCTAATAGTGCCACTCCCTTTGGGGGCTATTTTCTTTCAAACCACCATACACACCCTTAAAGAAAACTGACTTCACCTACTCCAGAAGTTGTCACTGGCCATAACTCCTCAGTTAGGGGTAGAGGCTCATGAACCCCTTCCCACTCTGTGCAAGAATGTTGACTGGAGCTAGGTGGTGGTGGTGGTGGTGCACACCTTTAATTCCAGCACTCGGGAAGCAGAGGCAAATGGATCTCTATGAGTTCAAGACCAGCCTGGTCTTCAGATTGAGTTCCAGGAAAGCCAGAGGTGTTACACAGAGAAACCAAAACCAACCAAACAAAAAATGTTGACTGGGGTGTGTAGCTTGTTCAGGCAACCACAGCTACTATGAATTCATGAGAGCCACTGTTCAGAAGACAGTCTTCCTGCTCACTCTTCCAAAGTGGTTCCTAAGCCTTCGGGAAAGGATGTGCTACGGATGTCCCACTTGTGGCGAGTATTCCACTGACATTTGTCCTCTGTACTTTGACTAGTTGTCAGTTTGTCTGGAGGCCCTGCTAATCTGTGGGTAGAGAGATGCAAATGTAACGAGAGGGCAGTCTCATCTTTTGTCCTTTTAGCATAATAAAGTGAAGGGTTCACTCCTGGGGCCTATACACTCCCAGACATGGATTCTTGCAAGATTGATAGTACCAGGCATGTGTTTCTTCCTGTGGACAGGTCCTTAAATCCAGGCAGAAGGTGGTTGGTCCCTCATAGCATCTGTGTCACATGGGCACATCTTGTTTATGGCAGTCTTTATTGCAGTTCACACAAGGATAAGATGGTTGATGACTCCCCCTGTCAAGCAGCCCACATCACACTTTCCAGGACTCTGAAACTAGCCAAAGAGAGAGAGAGCTCCCTGGGTCAGCCTCAACTTGATTCCTCCAGTTCTGTCACCAGTGCATATGGTGTCTTCAGCAAGAAGGTCTTAACATCGAGTCCTAGTAGGTAATCAAGAACACTAGCTTATAGCCTGTATTGTTTGGGGCACTTCACAATCTGTTTTCAAATAATAACATACCACTTTGTGTATAGGATCAGAGACTTGTATCAATATACCCTTCTGTCTTCTGTCATACTTTTCTTTGTTGTAAGCCCTATAATATATTATCATTACTTATGCTTTAAATGTTTTAAAAATATTAAGCATAATAAAAATGGAATTTGCTATGTTCTTACCCAGACTGGCATTTCCCATTCTTTCCTTTGTATACATGCCTGCTTCCATGTGAATGGCATGTATTCTCCATCTGCTTGAAGAAGTTCCTGTCAGTGTTTTTTTTTCTTTTAAGATTTATTTATTTATTATGTATACAGTGTTCTGTCTACATGCATGCCTACTGGCCGGAAGAGGGCACCAGATCTCATTACGGATGGTTGTGAGCCACCATGAGGTTGCTGGGAATTGAACTCAGGATCTCTCGGAGAGCAGCCACTGCTCTTAACTGCTGAGCCACCTCTCCAGCCCCCTGTCAGTGTTTCTTATAGGGCAAGCTGGAGGAGAAAACACAGGTTTTAGGCACCGTCTCGCCCATATATTCCTCTTTCCAGTCTCCTTCTTCTGTTTTTGTCTGTTTTTGTCTGTGCCTGTTTGAACATCTTTCACCTGTGTCAGAGCATACCCTGACTTTCATGATCTCCCTGCAGCCTGGGTACCATTCCATCAACTCCATCTCCATCCATTTGTTCAGTGTTTCTTCTGTTCCCTAGGCCTTCCTCCCATTGGTTTGCTTCCAACACCTCTCTCTGCTGGAGTCCTATTCTCTGCCAACCATCCCAGCAGCTCTCTGAATGCAGTCCTGTCTTTCCTCAATTCGCTGCCTTGTTTTTATCCCTTTCCCTGGATGTCACGGCTTCTCATAGGCTCCCCACTGACCTGATTTCTCTGTCCATGGCGTGTTTTCAGTCTCCATCCTCAGCTGTTTGATGCTTCCTACTCTTCCAATCCTCATGTCAGCCTCCAAAACTTATTCCTTGTGTCTCTTGCTTTCTACCTTCTGTTGAAGTGTGTATGTCCTTCAGAACTGTGTTCATGATCATCCTCAATGATCTATCTTCATCTTTTTTATTAAGGACATTGTCCAGTCCCCAGGCTGGCAGTACTGACAGGGAGTGTGTAAGAAGCACAGATCCTTGAGACTGGCTTGGAAGCTTTGTGATGGAACCCCTTATTGACTCTGAGAACTTACAAGTCTGAGGGGCCCTCTCTTTTCACATGGTTTTAGCACTTCAGTCGTGAGTTACATGTTCATTTCCAGATTTGTACTTTTTTCCCCCCAGACATAGTCTTAATTTGTAGCTCAGGCTGGCTTTAAACTTGTATCCTTCTGTCTTAGACTTCCAAGAGCTGGGATTGCAGACTTAAGACCCCATGCCTAGCTCAGATCCCTACTGTGAATTGGTATTTTTACATGAAAGACCCAAAGCTCCTAAGGAGCTCCTAAGCTCTCCTTCTATGCTTCCTGCATCTATGAAGTGGTGTGATTATCTACCAGTATTCCAACCAGGGCAGCTTCAGTCCAATCAGATACGGTTTCTTCCTCCCACAAACTTTGTGCTATTGTGGCTCTAACTCACCTTGCAGGCAGGTCACCATTGTAGATTGAGGGGTTTGAGATGGGCTGGTGTTCACCTTTCCCTTCTGACCTTGAACAGTGTCAGGAGGGGTGACGGCTCTAGGTAGGTGTCAACATTGACTTTTTCAGTAAGCTGTATGGGGTTGTCTTCAGCAATAGGGCCTTACTGTCAGTTTGTAGAGGGCAACCAGTAGCTTTGGCAGCAGCCTGGGTTGTTTGGGGGTTCCCATGGGGCCCCTTTGGCCAACGACTCCATTCAGTGTAACCCATTCCCTACACTGGAAGCTTCATGTGGTGATGAGAGATGCCCAGTGGGGGTTCTGTCTCCCTGTTATTTGATTATTCCATTTAGACCACCTTCATATATGTATATTTTAAGAGGCCTCCACTGTATTAGGTTTCCATATGACCCCTCAAGTGGCCCTTAGTTTTAGCTGTCCCTCCCTGTACTCCCCCCTCCTCCCCTTTCCTCTCCCTTCCCATTTGATGCTCCCATTCCAGTTTGCCCATCCCTAATTTATATATTGTATGTCCCCTTTCTAGGGTGATCCAAACCTCCCCACTAGTTCCTTACTCTAAACCTAATTTCTGTTTATATAGATTATAGCCTGCTTATTGAAACTTAACAGCTAACATCCACATATAAGTGAATATATACCATATTTGTCTTCTTGGATCTGGGTTACCTCACTCGAGATATTTTTTTCTAGCTCCATCCACTTACCTATGAATTTCTTTTAAAAGCTAAGTAATATTTCATTGCATAAATGTACCACATTTTCTTTATCCATTTACCTTTTGACAGACGTCTGGTTTGTTTCTAGCTTCTGGCTATTATGCATGGAGCAGCAGTGAACATGAACCAGTGTCTCTGTAGTAGAATGTAGAGTCCTTTGAACCTATGCCCGAGTGGTACAGCTGGATCTTGAGGTAGATCAATTCCCAGCTTCCTAAGAACTGCCAAACTAATTTCCACAGAGGCTGTACCGTTTTCAGTCCCACCATCGTGGAGGAGTGTTCCCCTTACTCCACATCCTTGCCAGCATGAGCAGTCACTTGTTTTGTTCATCTTGGCCATTTTTGCTGGAGTAAGATGAAGTCTCAAAGTAGTTTTGATTTGTATTTCCCTGATGATTAAGGATGTTGGCTATTTCCTTAAGTGCCGCTCAGCCACTTGAGGATACCCTGTTTAGAACTGTACCCCATTGTTTAAATGTGGTGTTTCCTTGAAGTCCAGTTTTTTAGTTCTTTATATATTGTAGATATTAGCCCTCTATTAAATGCGTAGCCAGCAGAAACCTTTTGCCATTCTTCAAGCAGCCACTTTGTCCAAATGCTGGTGGCTTTGCCATACAGAAGCTTTTCAGTGTCATGAGGTTCCATTGTGTAGTTGTTGTTCTTGGTGTCTGTGTTATCAGTGTCCTGTTCAGAAAGTGTTTTCCTGTGGCAGTGAGTTCAAGACTAATTCCCATTTTCTCTTTGATCATATTCAGTGTATCTGGCCTTATGTTGAGGTCTTTGAGCCATCTAAAGTTGAGTTTTGTGCAGGGTGATAAGTATGGATTTATTTGTATTCTTCTACATGGAGCCATCCAGTTTGATCAGTACCATTTGTTGAAGATACTTTCTTTTTTCTAGTGTTTATTTCTGGCTTCTTTATTTAAAAAAATGAGGTGTCCATAGATGTGCAAATTTATGTCTGGGTCTTCAGTTTGGATCCATTGATCAACATGCCTGTCTTCATGCCAATACCACACTGTTTTTATGACTGTAGCTCTCTAGTAGAATTTGAGGTATCTCCAGCAATTCTTTTATTATTCAGGATTTAAATTTAGCTGTCCTGTTTTTGTTTTGTTTTTGGTGTGTGTGTGTGCGTGCGCGCGTGCGCGCGCGCGCGCATGCTCGCGCACGCGTTTCCATATGAAGCTGAAAATTGTCCTTTCAAGGTCTGTAAAGAATTGTGTTGGAATGTTTATGGTGATTGCATTTGAATCTGTAGATTGCTTTTGATAGGGTGACCATTTTTATTGTGTTAATTCTACCGATCCATTAGCATGGGAGATCTTTCCATTTTCTGATATCTTCTTCAATTTCTTTTTTTTAATGTCTTAAAGTTTTTATCATACAGGTCTTTCACTTGCTTGGTTAGAGTTACTCCAAGAGATTACATATTCTTTGAGACTATTGTGAAGGGTGTTGTTTCCCTAATTTCTTTCTCAGTCTGTCACTTGTATATAGGAGGGTGAGCTAATTTTATATCCAGCTACTTTGCTGACAATGATTATCATCTGTAGGGTTTCCCCGGTGGAATTTTTAAGGTCACTTATATATACTATCATATCATCTGCAAATAAGGATACTTTGACTTTTCCCCTTGCTATATGTTTCCCCTTGATCTCCTTCAGTTGTCTTTCAGGTACTACCATGACTTGTCCCTGATTTTAGTGGAATTGCTTTGAATTTCTCTCCATATAGGTTGATGTTGGCTATGGGCTTGCTGTATATTGCTTTTATTTTGTTGAGGTATGTCCCTTGTATCCTTAGTCTTTTCAGAACATTTATCATGAAGGGGCATTGAATTTTGTCAAGGACCCTTTCTGAATTTATTGAGATGATCATGTGGTTTTTATCTTTCAGTCTATTTATATGGTAATTGCGTTTATCAGTTTTACATATGTTGAACCATCTCTGCATCTCTGGGATAAAGCCTACTTAATCATGGTTGATGGTCTTTCAGATGTGTTCTTTCTTGTATACAAGGGTAACTGGTCTGTAATTCTCTTTCTTTGTTGGGTCTTTATGTGGTTTAGGTATCAGGATAACTGTGGCCTCATAAGAAGAATTGTATAATATTCATTCTGTTTATTTCTGGAATAATTTAATGAGCATCAATTCTTTGAAAGTCTGGTAGAATTCTTTGCTAAAACTATCTTGCCCTGGGCTTTTTTGGTTGAAAGACTCAATTGCTGCTTCCATTTCACTAGGGGTTATAGGTCTGTTTAAATTGCTTATTTGATCTTGATTTAACATTGGTAGGTGGTATATATCAAGAAAATTATCCATTTCTTTTAGATTTTCCAATTTGGTGGAGTATAGGTTTTTAAAGTATATCCTTGTGATTCTCTGGATTTCCTTGGTATCTGTTGTTATGTCCCCCTTTCCATCTCTAATTTTGTTAATTTGGATTCCCTACTATCTCTCTGCCTTTTAGTTAATTTGGGTAAGGGTTTGTCAATCTTACTGTTTTTTTTCCCAAAGAACCAACTCTTTGTTTCATTGATTCTTTGTATTGTTTTTTGTTGTTGTTTCTCTTGTATTGATTTCAGCCCTGGGTTTATTTCTTGCCAGCTACTCCTTTTGGGTGTTATTTCTTCTTTTTGATCTAGAGCTTTCAGGGGTGTTGTTAAGTTGCTAATATGAGAGCTCTCCAATTTTTTTATATAGGCACTTAGTGCTATGAACTTGCCTCTTATAATAACTGCCTTTACTGTGTCCCATAAGTGTGGGTATGTTGTATTTTCATTTATTCTAAAAAGTTTTATATTTCTTCATAATTTCTCTCGACCTGTTTTTTTCATTTAGTGGCGAAGTTATTACAGTTTCAATGAGTTTGTAAGCCTTCTGTTGTTTCTGTTATTGTTGATAGCCAGCTAAAATCCATGATGGTCAGATAAGATGGATGGTATCATTTCAGTTTTCTTGTGTTTGTTGAGACTTGCTTTATGCTCAAAATGTGTGGTCAGTTTTGGAGAAAGTTCCAAGGTGTACAGAGAAGAAGGTGGGCATATTCCTTTGTGCTTGGGTAAAATGTTCTGTAAATATGTTAGATCTATTTGGTGTGTGACATCATTTAGCTTCAGCATTTCTATCCAGCTGTTGTCTGGATGGCCTGTCTGCTGTTGACAGTAGGGCACTGAAGTCACCCCATCACTGTGGGGTCAGTATGCAATGTACGTTGTAGTTCTTTTATGAACTTGGGTGCTTTGTGTTTGGTACATAGATGTTTAGAATTACAATATCTTCTTGGTGGATTTTTTTCCTTTGACAAACTCGTTGGATTAGTTTTGGTTTAAAGTCTATTTTGTCACATACTAAAATGGATAAAATTGGTTGTTTCTTGGGTCCATTTGCTTGAAATATCTTTTTTCATCCTTTTACACTGGGATGATGTCTGTCCTTAATGTTTAGGTGTGTTTCTTGGAGGCAGCAGAAGATGGATCCTGTTTTTTTATCCAGTCTGTTAGTTTATGTCTTTTTAACTAGGTAATCAAGACCTTTAATGTTGAGAATTATCAATGAAGAGTGTTGTTTATTGATATGAACAGTATCATATTATTATCTTGTTGTGTGGGCCTCACTCTCTTGATTTGCTGGTCTAAGATTATTTATTCCTTGTCTTTTCTTGGGTGTGGTTAATCTCTTTTATGTTGAAGTTTTCCCTCTAGTGCCTTCTGTAGAGCTTGATTTATAGATAGATATTACTTAAATTTGGTAGTATTATGGGATGTTTTTCTTTTTCCATCTATAGTAATTGAAAGTTTTGCTGGGTATAGTAGTCTGGACTGTTGTCTGTGGTCTCTTAGAGTTTGCAGAACATCTGTCCAGGCCCTTCTGGCTTTAGAGTCTCCATTGAAAAGTCAGGCCTTATTCTAATAGGTCTGCCTTTATATGTTACTTGGTCTTGTTCCCTTGCAGCTTCAAATATTCCTTCTTTGTCCTTTATGTTTAGTGTTTTGATGATTACGTGCTGAGAGGACTTTCTTTTCTGATCCATTCTATTTTGGTGTTCTGTAAGCTTCTTGTACTTTGATAGGGAAATTTCCTTCTATGATTGTTGTTGAAAATATTTTCTGTGCCTGGGTTTTGTCTTCTTCTGTTCCTTCATATTATTCTTAAACTTTGTCTTTTCATAGTATCCCAGATTTCCTGCATCTTTTATGTCTGGATTTTTAAAAAATTTAACATTTCCTTAACTGAGATATCTATCTTCTATCTTGTCTCAATCCTGAGATTCTCTCTTCTGTCTCTTGTGTTTTATTGCTGAGGCTTTCCCTCCAAGCTTCCTATTGGACTTCCTAAATTTTTCTATTCCAATTTTACCTCAGTTTTGGCTTTCCTTGGAGATTCTATTTCTGCTTCTGTATCTTAATCTATTTTCATTTTACTTTTTGTTTGCATTTTCATAGACTTCACTAATGTTTTTATTCTGATCCTCTTTAAGGTCCTTGAGCATATCCATAATGGCTATGTTAAGTCCTTGTCTTGGGCTTAAACTATATGATTGTAATTCTTGGTGTTGATATCTGGTCTTGTCTTTTTGACGTGGGGTTTCAGTTGCCCTTTTTGGATCTTAGGATCATGTGGTAGTATGGATGAGTCCCTGCCAGGTGTGGTTACTGGGGGACCCAGCTAGAACTTGTTTCTAGGTATTGGGGAGCTAACAGGAAGATATGGTGATAGGCTAGAAGGGCTTAGGGCTAAGAGGGTCCACAGGAAGGAAGAAAGCTGGGTCTGCCATGAGGCTCTGTGGAGTCCACAGGGAATGGAGGAAGGAAGGAAGACGGGCCCTTGGGGCATGAGACTGAGGACTTGGAATTGGAGGATGGGAAGGAGTGTGGGATCACCTGCCTGATTCCCTGGCCAGCTGGTTTCCAGGGAGAGAGTGCTTCAGCTCTTAGTGTCTGAGACAATGGAATGAGGTAAGGAAGGCAGGCTGTAGAAGATCTTAGCACCTAGGGATAAGGGCAGAGAAGAAAAAGAGGCCACAGCAGGTAGTCTGCTGCAGAGCTGGGGATAGGACTGTGGAATTGGAATTAGAGGATGGGAAGGGGCATGGGATACCTCCTTGATTCCCTGGCCGTCATGACCAGTGGGTTTCCAGGGTGAAACTGCCTCAGGTGTTGGCAGGTGAGACAAGGGGATAGGGTGAGGAAGGAAGGCTGTAGGAGAAGCATACTTTGCCTTTTTCACCCCTGCATTTGGTCATTATTTTTCCTGAATAGATCTCCATAAATTATTTCTCTGGTCTTTCACTCATTCAGTTTATCTTGCCATTTATTTGCTATCAAAAATAATCTTCTTGGCTGGTGAGATGGCTCAGTGGAGTTAAGGCTCTTGCCACCAAGACTGAGTAATCCCCCAGGATCCGCATGGTGGAAAGAGAGAACTGAGGCCAACAGTTGTCTTCTGACTGTTACAGGCATGCCAATGCATGCAGCTGCCACACACACACACACACACACACACACACACACACACACACATATATAATAATAATAATAATAATAATAATAATAATAATAATAATAATAATAATAAATAGTTATCTTCCTAACAAACCAGATTGTGCCCATTACTCAAAGATCAAGTTCTCTTTCTGTTTCCTGGAGAATAAAGTATCAGTTATTTAGCCCAACACGCTGGGCCCAGTCTGCCCTAAACTCTGCCTCCCAGGCTCACCCCATCTCCCTGCCACTCTGAAGTCGCCCATGCTGAATCACTTGCTCTTTCTCAGCCTGGCACACCACTTTGTACGCTGTGCATTTGCACCTGCTCACCTTCTCCTTGGTGTGTCTACAGCCACTGCAGAGCATCCAGACCCAACCGCAGCGGCGCACCTGCAAGGCGCATGCTCAGAGTTGTTTCTCCCTTTCTGTGCTTCCCTGCCACACTTTGAGCAGTTGCATCACAGCACTGTTTATTCTGAATGATGACTTCTGTTTTCTGTGACTGAATGATGCCCACAGTGCTAAGGTTTGGCAATTGTTGAATGAATAAATGTGTGCGTTAAGGAGTAAATTTCATTTTTCTGCAAACTACATGTCACTGAATCAGAGGAAATTATCATGTTAAATAACAACTTAGAACATAAAACAAAGTTGTAGGCATTATAGGGAACTGTTAAGGTGCATTTAAGGAGGCAAAAGTAGGAAAATGATTTCTTCCATTTATATTGAGGTTTTAGCAATGATAGCAACATTTATTTCTTTTCTTAATAAGTTCTCCTGTTTGTAAGTAGAAACATTGGCTTAATATTAATTTCTCAGCTCTTCTGTGTGTTCTGCTCCCAAAACTCTTTATGTAGGAATATTTAGGCAAAGCATCTTTAGATATTAAATGAGAAAGTTAAAGATTCAAGAGTGAATTATTTGCAGGCAGAAGAAAGAGTTGAGGGCCTGTGGCATGGCTCATTGGGGAAAGGTGGTTGCCGCCAAGGCCAACAACCTGAGTTCAGTGCCTAGAACCCACAGTGGAAGAAGAGAGCCAACTACCGCAGCTGTCCCCTGACCGCCACCAACACACAAATAAGTAAACAGAAGTTAAGAAAGAAGAAAGAGTTGAACTATGTGTCCATCCTGAGAAGAAGGGGAGCAGCCATTTACTTGGTGATGAAGAAGTCATTTAGGAGTACAGTTAGAGCAGGCCAAGTCAATGAAGGTAGAGTCTTCTAGTGGAGTGTTACGAACAAAGTGAACGAGAGCATGGCTGAATCCTGGGAATGCAATATTTCCTTCAATAAAATCCACAAGCATGAAAAACTAAGCGATGTACTTTTGGGAATACACAGCTTGAGAAAAATGGGAAATGCAGAAGCATGGAAAACAGTGAGGCAGCAGTGACAGGGGAGGGGGAGGGGGCAGAGACGATGCAGGTGGAGACTAGGACACAGGCATGCTTAGTGTGGGATTCTTTATAGTCCACATTTCCTGATAAGTGGATTTCTTGGTTTCTTGGTGGGGGGTGGTTGAGACAATATTTCTCTGTGGCTGTTCTGGAACTTGCTTTGTAGACCAGGCTTAACTCGAACTCACAGAGATCCACCTGCCTCTGCTTTCCTATAGATGTGTATTAGAGTATTTAAAACTTTGGAAGCAGCACCTGTAGGTTTTTTTGGTTTGGTTTGGTTTGGTTTTCGAGACAGGGTTTCTCCGTGTAGTTTTGGTGCCTATCCTGGATCTCGCTCTGTAGACCACGCTGCCCTCAAACTCACAGAGATCCGCCTGACTCTGCCTCCTGAGTGCTGGCATTAAAGGTGTGTGTCACAGCTGCCTGGCGGGCTTTTTTTTTTTTTTTTTTTTTTGAGATTTGTTTATTTATTATGTGTGCAGTGTTCTGCCTGCATATATGCCTGCAGGCCTCAAGAGGGCACCAGATCTCATTACAAATTGTGAGCCACCATGTGGTTGCTGGGAACTGAACTCAGGATCTTTGGAAGAGCAGCCAGTGCTCTTAACCACTGAGCCATCTCTCCAGCCCCTCTAGATTTTTTTAATTATTAAATTGTTGACAGTGGAAAGAGGATAGAAGTCTGAAAGAGGACCTTTATCTGAGATGACAGTTTTAGACAGGGCTGTTAGCAAGTAGGCAGAGGAATGTCAGAGGACAGATTGCGTGAGGGGCGGGAATAAGGAGTGAAGGACAGAATGGGACTGCGTGAGGGGTGGGAATAAGGAGTGAAGGACAGAATGGGACTGCGTGAGGGGTGGGAATAAGGAGTAGAGGCCGTGAGAGTAAATCCGTTCCAAAACCTTGGAAAGACAGGCCAGCCATACCTTACTAGAGCAAGTGAGAAAGGATCCCCAAAGCGAGTCTGGGGAAACAGGGATAGGAGACAGGGAGTGGCATTAAGAAGGGGCTCACAGCTGACAGCCTCACTTGTCCCAAGTCAAGTAGGCAGATTTCCCCAGGACAGTGTTGTCAGCCACTCTGAGGACTTAAGGGGTTGTCTCAGCTGCCTGTTTTCATGCACACTGAGTAGGAAGGTCTAACCAGGGCAGTGTTTTTAAGCTGATTTGTTCTTTTCATTTATCACTTTCTGAAGGAGCATTTGAAATAATTTCCCCTAAAATGACTTTATAAACATTACATGTATCGTTTTATAGCCATTATACATAGTATAGAGTTATGCATATGCATATTTATCACATGGTCATATTAGACATATGTTAGAGAATAGATATACTATACATTAAAGGAATACAGTATTTCTCTCCTACTCTTGAACCTGTTTCTGCCCTCATTAGAAAACGCATGAGCTAGGGTGGAAAATGCAGAGACTTCGTCAGCTATTAGCCAGCTATGCACAGTGTTCTGTAAGAAAATAGTAAATAAAGTGGGTGGGGAGGGGGAGTACCTGCCCTTCTTCAGGTGAGAGGAGCTTTGCCTGCACTTGAAATACAGGAAAATGGGGGACATGCCTCTTCATCACTGTGCCTGTCTTGAAACCGACGACTACCACTTGGAGGGTGATCTCGCCGGGGTGTGGAGGGGCTGAGATACATGGTACACATGGAAGGTGCTGGATCACTTGCCAGGCACACTAGGGGCATAATTTGATTTTTAAGAAAATGAGCTTTTTTTTAAAGATTTATTTATTTAGTATACAGAAGAGGGCACCAGATCTCATTACAGATGGTTGTGAGCCATCATGCGGTTGCTGGGAATTGAACTCAGGACCTCTGGAAGAACAGTCAGTGCTCTTAACCTCTGAGCCATCTCTCCAGCCCAAAAATCAACTTTTATATTGGGTTCCATTGAAAATGTACAAAAAAAAATTCTTGATAGAATCTGAAATATAATCTATGATGTGAGTGTGAAGCATAAAGAGTTTCAAAGGAGTCCCTAGACAAACCTGCTGATAATCTCTTCATAGCATCAGGTATTTTTACCATTAATGAGCTTATTCTAGTATAATACGCCTAAAATTAGGTCCTGTGGACACTGAGAAGTCTTGCTCTTTAGTATATTGACAGGCTGTTTCTACTGATGTTTTTAATTTATACAAAGCTATCTTTAGATGCTTTCTGCCATCTCTAATAATTCGGTTAGTGTCTGTAGAATTTAAATAATCCAAAAGCTGTGTTAATAACAAGATCTTAAAAGCAACAGTGTATAAAACAGTTCAAGAAAGCATTCTTTGACATAAAAGAAAGCTATTCCAAGGTAATAATTTTGCAGTAATTAAAAAATATACCCAGTGACCCTGACAGGATCCTGGAAGGCTCCTGGTACTATTTCTGCACTAACAACATTGTATTCCCTTCCTCTGGAGAAGCAGCATTAGGGAGGAAGGCCTTGAGATGACTGTTAGCACACATACAGTAGCGAGGAAGTGATACATGGTGCTTCTGTAGAGTTCCACCAAGGCATCTGTGGCTTTCAGAGAGAACTACAAGCGATCATTAGTAGCTCAGTCTCAGGAAAACCACAGACATGGTAGATCTGCTCAAGCCTAATAGTGCATGCCATCTATGTCTGCACTGAAGCATTCCACATCTAATAAAACACCAGATGGAACATTACCCTGAGAGAGTCCCCAGCGTGAAGAGGAGGCAAAACAAACCGTGGTGTATGCATTCTGTGGAAGTAGCTGCTGTTGAAAAATATTCTCTGCAAACTTTGGCTGTGTATCAACTACATTCTTACTGTTAGATTCTGCTGCATTTTGAGAGGCCATGAGCAGAAGTCCGTGGATGATCACAAGGCCCCATTTTAGTCAGCTTCTTCCTTTCTACATCCCCAGAATCTCTGCAGAAGCGCTTCAGTTCTGTAGGACAGATGCTCCCCTCTTTCAGTTGCTGGGATGCTTAACTCATGATTAGGAGAATGAGCTACTGGCCCTTTGTATGTAGTGTTAGCGGGTGTACACTTCCTGCTAGTTACTGGGTGCTTTGCTCTCACTGTTGACTGTCAGAAGTGAGCTCTGACTAGAAACTCCAGATGTAAGAGCATAGCTGTTATAAGCTTCTAACAGAGGAGTCCTTTAGCAGGGGCTGCGACTAAAGCTCAGTGGGTGCTACACCGAAGACCTGCACCATTATCCAGAGCTGTACCTGTTTTCTTGGCTGTCCTATGGCAGAGACAAGAGGATTCCTGGAGGCTTGTAGCCAGCTAGCCTAGGGCACACAGTTACAACAAGGACAAGAAAGAGACCCCTTCTCAAACATCTGAGGTGCTTCTTTGGCCTCCACATGTGCATTGTGCCACACTGTACACACACACACACACACACACACACACACACACACACACACACACACACACCAAACTCAGCAAACAAACAGAAGTCATTTTAAGTTGGTACGGATACCAGACTGGGCATGGTGTTGCACACATTTAGTCCCAGCACTAAGGGAGAGGCAGATGGATCTCTGAGTTTGAGGCCAGTCTCAAAGTAGTCCCAGGTCAGCCAGAAGTACACAGTAAGACTGTCTCTGTCTTAGTTAGGGTTTCTGTTGCTGTAATGAAACACCATGACCAAAGCAACTTGGGGAGGAAAGGGTTTATTTCAGCTTATACTTCCATCACTGAGAGAAGTCAAGGCACAAACTTGGAGACAGGTGCTGATACAGAGGCCATGGAAGGGTGCTGCTTACTGGCTTGCTCACATGGCTTGCCCAGCCCTCTTATAGAACCCAGGACCACCAGTCCAGGTATGATACCACCCACACAGGCTAGGCTCTGTCCTGTTGATCATTAGTTGAGAAAATGCTCTACAGGCTTGCCTGTAGCCCAATCTTATGGAGGTATTTTCTTCATTGCATTCCTCTAAGATGACTTTAGCTCATGTTGGCATAAAATTGTACAGCACAGTGTCTAAAATAACACATCAAATGTATTGAAAAGCAGTATGGTTCCTCCTTGCTAGCTTCTGACCGATGAATTCTACATCATGCTAAGTGAAGGACCTGCAATAGGAAACACCATGAGTCAGGAACATGCCATGTATGTAAATTCTTATTGTTGTTGTTAATTACCATAGATCACTGTGTTCATAATTGTGTTGAATGTCTCCAGTGTGTACATTATTTATTTCAGTGTCTTTGTACGGATTGTCCTTATTTTCACATGAAAAAAGGACGTGTCAGAGGGATGCCTGTCATTGAAGTGGTGACAGTGTCAGGCTGTCTTCCAGCCCTTGAGCTGGAGCTAGGGTAGAAATATACAGGGAACAGAGATCTGCTTTCATGTGCCTTTGGTGACTGCCTGGACATGTGGCCTTTAAACATAATTTTAAAGAAATGTGTTTCCTTTGAAGAGTGCCCAGAACATTGTGTATAAAAACATATTTTTAATATTTTATGATAAACTGAATTAATTAATTTGTTTTTATATTTAGTTTTGTTGCAGTGATGTATGTGTGTGGTATGTAGTGTGTGTGTGGTGTGTGGTATGTAGTGTGTGTGTGGTGTGTGGTATGTGTGTGTGGTGTATATGGTCTATGTGATTTGTGTGGAGTATGTGTGTTGTGTGGTGTGTATGTGTGTGTGGTATATGGTATGTGTGTGTGGTGTGTAGTTGTGTGTGTGTGTGGTGTGGTGTATGTGTGTGGTGTATGATATATGTTTGTGTGGTGTGTGTGTGTGGTGTGGTGTATGTGTGTGGTGTATGATATATGTTTGTGTGGTGTGTGTGGGTGTGTGTGTGTGCGTGTATGGTGTGGTGTGTATGTGTGTGTGGTGTGTAGTTGTGTGTGGGTGTGGTGTGGTGTATGTGTGTGGTGTATGATATATGTTTGTGTGGTGTGTGTGGGTGTGTGTGTGTGGGTGGGTGAGTGTGGTGTGGTGTGTACACCTGGAATTACAGTACTGGAGAGGCTAATGCAAAAGAATTTTGAGTTTGGCTCCATAGCAAGGTCCTGTCACAGACTAAGACAATCAACACAATGACTAACACTGTGGCTCAGAGGGGCTGGAGAGATGGCCCAGTGGTTCAGGGCTGGCACTGTCCTCGCCCAGTTCAATCCCTAGCACAATGTCAGGCTCCAGGCGCTCCGGCACCTCCAGCTCCCATGTGTACCTGCAAGTAATGCCCCATACACATATAATTAAAAATAAAATAAATTTTAAAAACACAAAATGTCATTTAGGACTGGTGAAATTTGCTTTTAGTGAAATTGTTACTGGCTAAATGACATATGAAAATGAAATTATTAAGCTAAATTTAATTTAAAATCAAGCCATAGTTTTAGCTTTTAAAAATATAACAAATTGCTTTATTTTTAGTCCAGTAATAGTAACAACAAATTAGCTTCTCTGCTGAAAATGGCAAGTTCATGCTTTTTTGTTATTGTTTTTCTAATTATTTAATTATTATTGAAATAATTAAATTATTCTTTCCACGATAAATTAGATTTATTAGAATGTGTTGAATACCAGAATTTCACTAGATGTCAGACAGATAGTCACTCAACTTGTATTTTTTAGTTTTTGAGACATCATCCTTTTTGCATTGTTTGTTTGTTTGAGACAGGGTTCTTTTTGCAGCCCTGGCTGTCTTGGAACTCTCTCTGTAGACCAGGCTGGCCTCAAACTCAGAGATCCACCTGCCTCTGCCTCCTGAGTGCAGGGATTAAAGGTGTGCACGGCCACATCTGGCTCCAAACTTGTAATTGTGAATGTAACCTTATATATTCTCAGGCCCACTGCTTAGCCTCGGAAGCTGCTCATATTAGCTTTCTCCATGCTAAGTTACCTGTTGCTGGTTCTTTCAAGTCATCTCCTAAGTTGTCCAGAAGAGAATCTATCTTCAGCAGCAACCACATAACCCTGTCAGAGAAAGCAAGCAGCCTCACTGGACTGGAACGCCGGGATCCATAGTGGGTGTGAGTCTTAGTTCCTTTTCTGCTCCTGTGACTAAGTACCACGAACAAGGCAACTTACAGAAGACAGCATTTAACTGGGGACTGACTTACAGTCTAGAGGGGAGTCTTTGGCCATCATTCAGACTGATCCGATGAGGGCCACCTCCATAGTGTCAGGCCACAGAAGAGGACTTCATCAGAGTTGCTGGCTCTTAGCACCCGGTGCAGACATCCTCTTGGAATGTTACTTACTCTTTGCATCTAAAAAGTCTGTCTCTCTAAGAGTCACACACTGCAGAATGACATTCTGGCCAATGAGTGACCTCCTATATGATGATAGTATTAGTTTGTACAGCAGCCTTAGTCCATGTAGCTGTTCACGCTGTTATATAAGAAGAAATCTAACAATGAGTTCAACATAGTGTATAACTCCATTCATTATTAATCGATGTATGACTATTCATGTGGAGTCCTGATGAATTCATGTTATCATTTCCAGTCCTAGCACTAGAACTAAATAGACAGTTCTTAAAAGATGTACACATGGCCAGCAACAACAGTCAGAGATATACAAATTAAAACCAAGGTGACCCAGGACATCACTCCAGTAAGAAATGGCTGTTGTCAGAGAGACAAAATGAAAATAGTGGTGAGGCTGTGTGAAGAAACTTGTATTCTGTTGGTGTGAACGTGAAGTAGTGGAATCACTGAGGAAAATAATATAAAGGGTCCTCAAAGAGTTAAAATAACCACATGATACAACAGACCCACTGCTGGGTCCATTTCCAAAGGAAATGAAATCAATATGTCAGAGACATTTTGTACTTCCCTGTTTATTGAAACTCTCTTCACAAGAGCTAAGGCATGGAAGCAATTTAAGCACGTCAGTGGATGAATGGATAAAGAGAATGTGTTACAAACCAACAGTAGGGTGCTGTTCAGGGTTAGAAGAGAATACAGTCTGGTCACTGGTGACAACATGAATGAAATGAGATTATTATTGAATGAAGCAAGCTAAACACAGAAAGGTCCTGTGGGATGCCAGTCAGGAGACTGAGAAAGTTAACTTCCTAGAATCTGTAGAATAGTGGTCACCACAAGCCAGGAGAGCAGCAGTAGGGAATGGGGAATGCACTGGTCCATGGGGAAGGCTCTAAGTCCCTGCTGGAGTGGGAAACCCTGCGGTGCTCTTGTACATGGAGATGATTACAAGTAACATGTATTTCAAAAGCTAGGAAAAATCGTTTTTAATCCTTACCATTTTTCTTTTTGGTTTTTTGAGATAGAGTTTCTCTGTGTAGTTTTGGTGTCTATCCTGGAACTCACTCTGTAGACCAGGCTGGCCTCAAACTCACAGAGATCTACCTGCCTTCTGCCTCCCAATTGCTGGGATTAAAGGCGTGCGCCACCACCACCTGGCTAATGCTTATGATTTTAGTATTGATGACAATATAATAAATATTTAAGAAGATAGATACAGTTAGCTTAAACATTACAGCATGTATCACAACACCACATGGTAATTCATTACTGTAAACAACCTTTATGGTGTCTTATTTATTCATTGAAATGGGTCCGGTGTGTGCTGCCCAGGTTGGTTTTGGCTCTGGTAATCCTCCCACCCCAGTTTCCAGACTGCACCAGCACAGTCAGCTCTAGAGTTTAAAGCAAAGGCATTCTTCTGCATTAAAAAAAGATTTCTGAGCCTAGAGAGGTGGCTCAGGTGTTGAGAGCATTTGCTGCTCTTTCAGAGGTCCTGAGTTCGAGTTCAGTTCCCAGCACCCATTTGGCAGCTCGCAGCTGCAGGGAATCTCGTGATGCTTGCTCTGTTGACCTCAGTGGACATCTGCATGCACATGGCACATGACATCTGCATGCAAATGATACATATGCACACACTCAGGCTTATGCACACAGCCACATACAATAATAAATAAATCTTCAAAAATCTTTTTTTAAGAGAAGCTTTCCAGCCGGGCGGTGGTGGCACACACCTTTAATCCCAGCACTCGGGAGGCAGAGGCAGGTGGATCTCTGTGAGTTCGAGGCCAGCCTGGTCTACAGAGTGGAATACAGGAAAGGCACAAAGGTACATAGAGAAACCCTGTTTCAAGAAACGAGAGAGAGAGAGAGAGAGAGAGAGAGAGAGAGAGAGAGAGAGAGAGAGAGAGAGAGAGAGAGAAGCTTTCCGGTTCTTTTTATTTCATATTTCTTTCTGAGATCATTCTTCCAATTGGCACGCATAAGACAGCCTTTTTTTAAGTATTGAAGAGTGAAGTTGCTAGGCTGTAGGGAAGGGAGTGCACATCACCTCTATTATATGGTTCCAGAGTGTCTGCCTAGGGAGTCTAACAAATGTAGACATGCGTGTGTGCGTGTGTGTTGGGGATCTGAGGTCCTCTGCTCTCACTGTGTACTCTATCACTGAGCTACAGCCCCAGACCGAATTTACATACCCGAAAGCTTTGTGTCAGAATGTTGGGCTCCATGTTATTATCATCAGTTCCTGTGCCCAGAGTTCATCTTTCCTGCCTGTCCTGCTGGGCGAGAGCACTCACATTGCTTCTGTTTTGTTTTTCTTTGATGCCTGATGAGATTGGGTCTCTGCTGTTTACTGTCGATTTCAGATAACTTCGTACACGTGTGTGAAAGTATGTGTATATGTGTGTGTATGGTGTGGGGGGGGTGTGAGAGGGTGTGTGTGTGGGGTGTGTGTGTGTGTGTGTATGTGTGTGTGTGTGTGTGTGTGTGTGTGTGTGTGTGTGTGCAGAGGCCACAGGAGAATGTCAGGCATCCTGCTGTATCATTGTCCACCTTTCCCCTTGAGATGGGGGTCCCTTACTGAACCTGGAGCTCCCAAGGAACCTCCTGTCACCAAGTTCCCACAGAACTTGGGTTATAGGCATATGCCCAGTGTTTACACAGATGTCGTCGGGTTTAGAACTCAGGTCCTCAAGTTTGTGTAGCAAGCTCTCTTACCCACTGAGCCCTCTCTCCAGCCCCTGGATTAACTTCTTTGGTGAGCTGTCTGCTAAGTTCCTTGTCTGTTTTTCTGTTGATAGTTACACATGTTGCCGGTTCTCTCCACTCTGGCTTGTTCTCCCTCTTTGCCTAAAGTGTTTTCTGGTGAGCTAAAGTTCTAAATTTTATAAACTCTTCCTTCATGTTTTTAGTTTGTTAAAAAAGAATTTCCACATGCATTAGTCAGTATTCTCCAGAGAGTGGAGTGGGAAAGAACAGGGAGAGAGGAAGAGGAAGAGAGGGAGGGAAGGAGAAAATGGAGACAGAGAAAAAGAGAGATGCTAATTTACTAGAGTGTAGATGGACTTTCTTTGGACCACCAGCTCCCAAATAATGACTCAGAGACTTCTTATTAATTATGAAAGCTCAGCCTTAGCTCAGGCTTGTTTCCAACTAGCTCTTAAAACTTAAATTAACCCCGTTTATTTTAATCTGCATTCTGCCACATGGTTTGTTATCTCTCCTCATTACCGTATGTTCGACTTGCTCCATGCCTCAGATTCCTCCCAAAGTTTCTCTCACTCTGGAAGTCGGAAGTCCAGCCTATCCTCTCCTGCCTAGCCATTGGCCACCCAGCCCTTTATTAAACCAATCAGAAGGTGCCTTAGCAGAGACACTTCTTCACAGTGTACAAAAAGATTATTCCACAACACTGGAGAAACTGGCCCTTGCAATTATGGAGGCTGAGAAGCCTGTCAAGAGGACTGTTCCAGTGAGCCTCAGACCCAGGGAAGCTAGTGGTACATAGCTGTCGGTGTGAGGCAGAAGGCTTCAGAACCCAGGGGCTCCTGTTGCAAGAGTTCTTCTCACAGGAGGGCACCCCAGCTCCAGGAAAAAGGTCCTTTTCCTTCTGTCCAGATGCCAGACAATTGGATGGACTCCACTCACTAAGAGTAGTTCTTCTCCCTCAATCTTCCAATTCAGGTGCTCATCTCATGGAGAAACACCCTCCCAGCCACACCCAGGAATGACCCTTCATCTCATCCATGTCCTTTGTCCCATCCAGCTGACTCTGTCTGATTAGCTGTCTCACCAGCCTGCTACAGTTTAGCAATTTTGCCTTTTGGATTATGTTTCTAATTCACCTGGAATTGGGTTTTGTGTTTTGTATGAGAGTCAGAACCAGATTTCATGGTGGTTTTACACACTCGCGCTCACAGGGCCTACCAAGAAGCCAACTGCATGCTCCGCCCTTTAGTACACACCCAGCTTGTATGTGTATCGGGTTAGAGCTTTAGTGGTGACTGTTGAGTGGTATCATGCTTTTCTTGCCCCTTGTATTCTTATAACCATGTTACATTCCTCCTCCATTTACTAGTTAATGAATTATATTAATTTACTTCCAGATGTTAAATTGGTCTTTCATGCCTTGGATAAGCCCAATTTGGTTGTGATGTATCACACATTGAGTATTTTGCTGGATGTGATTTGATAATAGTTTAGAATGGAAGTTATTAATGATATTACTATAATAACTTTTTCGTGCCTGTTCACTGGAACAGTGGTGAATTCTGTTCAATCCTCTGTTTTATATATTGGACTGCTTCTTTTTTTTTTTTTTTTGTGGAGCTGAGGATCGAACCCAGGGCCTTGCACTTGCTAGGCAAGCACTCTACCACTGAGCTAAAATCCCCAATCCCTGGACTGCTTCTTAATGTATAGCTTTGTGTATCTGGGGGCAGTTTGTTCACAGGAGTGCAGTGTAGACACTGATCCCCAGAGCTGGTGCTCTAGGAGGTTGTGAACACCTGTGTGTGTCCCTGGCAAGATCAGCCTGGGCTCTTACGAGCCACCTCTGCGGCTTATTTACTTGTTTACTTCTGAGGCAAAGACTGGCATAGAACTCACAGTGTATCCCAAGCTGGCTTCAAACTTGCCTCAGTCCCTCTCGTCTCTGCGCTGAGATCACAGGCGTGAGTTACCACACTTGCTCTCTTCCAATCTGGGTGTTGACACATGGGTCTCCTCTCTTTCATTCATTTGTTCAAAGCCACAGCTTCTGGTTTACTTCTTTGTTGGGTTTCTTTTTTATTGAATTGTGCTCTTCTGCATATGCTTCCTTCTTTCCTCTCTGTGTTAGTACAACTTTTCAAGTTTGAAAGATGTGACCGTGATATCACTGATGGGAGACGTTCCTTCTGTATAAACAGAAGCAATGCCCTGATTTCAAAGGGCTGCTCTCTGCATGCCCCCTGTAGTTCAGTGTGTTATATATTTTTATTAAATTGATTGTTTTCCCATTCTCTTGTGTTCTCTTCTTTGACCTGTTATTTAGAAGTATCATGGCACAAATCTTAAAGAGTCTTGCCAGTTCCTCAGCTGACCCTGTTTCCCCAGACTGGAAGCCTCTGAGTCCTCATCCCAGTGGTTCTCAGCTGAACTGCTGCTAGAAGCCTAAAAGCTTAACCAGCCAAATGCTTCTAGTTTCTGGTCTTCATACCTTATATATCTTTTTACTTTCTGCCATCACTCCCTGGAATTAAAGGCTCACTTCTTGGGATTAAAGGCGTGTGTCACCATACCTGGTTGTTTCCAATGTGGCCTTGAACTCACAGAGATCCAGAGGGATTTCTGTCTCTGGAATGCTAGGATTAAAGGTGTGAGCCGCCTAACTTCTATGTTTAATACTGTGGCTGTTCTGTCTCTGACCCCAGATAAATTTATTAGGGAGCACAATATTTTGGGGAACACAATACCACCACAGTTCACTTTTGGAATATTTGGGCAGAGGAATCCCAGATGTCTTTTTCCTATTGAGCACCCTTTACATGTGTCCTGTAGTCTGGTTTGTGGCAGCAGCCCATGGGTACTTTGTAGAGAGTGCCTGGTGGTACTGAGTGTCCAAGTATTTTTAGTGAGTTTCTCAACTTCCCCGGAATATTGCTGCTGCTCCTTCAGTTTTCTTCAGCATCGTGTGTATCTGGTATGTAATTTTTCATATTTTAACTCCTCTGTGTTTCTTCTTTTATTGTATATTATACACTTTCCCCAATGGATTCTTTCATGTGTCAACCATAGTTATTTCAGAATCATTGTCAAATCATTTCAGTACCTGGATCTGGGCATGGTAGCCTATACCTATAATCCTAGCATTTGGGAGGTGGATCAGGAGTTCAAGGCCATAGCAAACTCAAGGCCAGCCTGAACTACAAGAGATCCTGCCTCAAATCACAAATGATAATAACAACAATTATTATTTCAACACCAACGCATCTCTGGGTCTGACTTTGCTGAGATCTTAACTCCTAAAATGTGTTGTTTCCTTTGTGTCTTTTTACCCGCCTCTTGTAAGGTTTTATTAAATGCTTGACATTGTTATAAAGTACCACCAGAAACTGAGGTAAGTGGTATTTGTGCCTAGAAATGAGCGGCTCTCTCCTTGCTTGTGTGAGCTTGGGGCAGTCCTTGTGTATTCTTGCTTCTCTCCTCTTTCCCAGGGGGCTCCTGCCGCTCCATTCTTGGTGTGGCCATGTGTGGATGGTGTGAAGTGATCATCTGTCTGTGTTCTTGCTCTTCCTCCTGTGGCAACATGCTGATATGCTTCCCTCCTCTAATGCAGCTTAAGGTTCCCTTTCCTCATCTCCACAGTCCCTACACCTGGTCCTGAGAGGTTGGTGTTCTTGGCGTTTGTCTGTCCCCTCCCTCTACTGGGGATCAAACCTCCAGGTTGGTCTTAAGCAGAAAAGCCTCCAGAAGCTGTCAGCCTTTGCTGATTCTTCCTCCTGTGTCAGCAGAGCGCTGCCCAGGAGCAGCAGATGGAGCGTCTCCTCTGTCTCTTCCACCTTCTAGCAGGAATCTTAAAGAGTCTTATTAATAAAACAAACCTGGGGCCAGGTATTGGGGTGAATGCTGGAAGATCAGAGAAGCAGAACATGCCACAGCCACCTCACCTCACCAATTCCTCAGCTGATCCTGTTTCTTCAGACTGGAAGCCTCTGAGTCCTCATCCGAATGGATCTCAGCCGAAGATCCATTTTAGGCTCAAAAGCCTAAAATCAGGCTGGAGTGATGGTTCAGTGGTTAAGAGCACCGACTGCTTTTCCAGTGGTCCTGAATTCAATTCCCAGCACCCACATGGTGGCTCACAACCATCTGTAATGAGAATCCTCTTTTGTATACATAATAAATAAATAAATTTTTTAAGAAAGAAAGAAAGAAAGAAAGAAAGAAAGAAAGCCTAAAAGCTTAACTGCTCTAGTTCCTGGCCTTATATACCTTTCTGCCATCACTTCCTGGGATTAAAGGCATGAGTCACCATGCCTGGTTGTTTCCAGTGTGGCTTTAAACTCACAGAGTTCCAGATAGATCTCTGCCTATGGAATGCTAGGATTAAAGGCATGTGCTACCATTGCCTAAACTCTATGTTTAATATTGTGGCTATTCTGTCTCTGACCCCAGATAAGTTTATTATTGGGGGACACAGTATATCACCACACAGCCTCACAGGGAGGAGAGGTCTGGAAGTGGTTAAGATGGTCCCATGAGCTTGGCTCTTCAGTCTTGGACCCCCCCCCCTCAGTCTGTCTCAGAAGCACCCTTTGAAAACTCTGGAAGGTCACTAGCTAGCCAGTATGGAGAGTCTGGGACAGCAGTTTCTCTAATGGCTGTGCTGGCCCACGTGCAGAGCATAAGGATTTGGAGTTTGTGTTTGCTTTCTTTCCATTTGCTTTCATGGCTGGTGTCTCTTCCTCCAGTTGATCAAGCAGTCCAGGCAAGAACAGTTTCTTGCCCAAATGGCTATTTTGCTAAGGTGAAGATAAACTCCATATGAAGTGTCTTTAATGCCCATCCTCCTCTCTGAAGTAAATTGGTGCTGCCAGGAGCAGACATGTCTCACTATCCAGAAAGTCTAAATTTTAAAAATATTTTAAATGTCATATTCTGTAGACCTTTGAAGTGTTTGAAGATTACCTGTCTATCTGAAATATCTCTGTGTATACCTAGAAGACTTAACTAACATGGTTATGAGTATGATTATCATAGATGACCAGTTATTAATCTATTTTTAATTATCCATTACAATTTTAAATGAGCTGTACAAACATAATACCTTAAACAAGAGTAGAAATATGCACACAGTATAACAAAATTAACTTTAAGTTTGTATCAATAGACTAAAATCTATACCAATGTAAAACATTTTAAATGAGTTGTTGCTCTTTAGAAGTTCATTTATCTACCCTTTCATCCTATCATATCTATATCATATCCCCTTTTTATCTTTAGAAAGAGATTGCATTTATAATCAACCTGTTTTAAATAAAATATTGGTTTTTCTCTGTCCCACACCAGAGGGCCCTTCTGACTTGGGACACAAGAATCTCTTAACCTTTTCTTTTAACAATGTGCTTGGGTTTAGAGAAGGAGTGAGCCAATTCCATCTCCAAAGCCAGCTGGGAATTTGGGCGTAGTTTTTCTTACTACTTCCTGCTGGAGGGGGGTGCTGTATCTTATGGGGACATAAAGAAAATTTTAGGATTATGGAATAGTCTGTGAGGGTAAACCTCTGAGTCAGTTGCCTTGAAACCATTCCGGATGTTGGATCATCTGGGCCATGGTGTCATCAGAGACCTTTCAGGTGGTCTTGGCTGATCAAACCTGATGTATCTTAATCTGGAACAAATCCACAGCCTCCGGCTTTCTGTGGAAACAAAAGCAGAGACTCTTTTCCAAAGCAACATATCCTTATATCCCAAATTTGAAGTCAAGTTACCTTTAAAATTTACATATTTGTTTAACTCAACAGCTTTTACGATCAAATCTTTTTTTGCAGTTAACAATCCCAAAGACAAGACAAACCAGATTTTTTGTGTAATATCCATCTTTGTAAGACTGAAACACTGCTGTGGCTGCTGGCTCCACCCACCTCAGCTTCCCAACATGGCAGTGGCACAGTTTACCACCAGCTGTGGGTCTGGAGCCATGTGTACCATCAACTATCAGAAGCAGTTCTATCAAAGCAGTGCATAGCCCAGAAACCTTTTTTTTTTTTTTTTTTTAATCTAGCAGAGGCTAAATCCAACATGCAGCAGAGTAAAGTGTTGCTTGTAGATTCCTCATTCCGGCCACACTGCAGGTCAGACACACATGCCAGGAACCCGCCATAGTAGCTCAAACCGGCAGGCTGCCGCTAACTTGAGAGAGACAACTAGGAAGCTGTTTTTAGCTCCGTTTTAGAATCTTTTTTTTCAGGTTTTAGGTGGAAACATTTGTAGTTGGAGAGCTTCTCTCCAGGTTCCACCAAGCCCCCGCGATCACACAACCCACATATAAAATAATCATACAGACACTTATATTATTTAAACTGCTTGGCCATTAGCTCAGCCTACCATTGTCTAGCTCTTACTCTTATATTTAGCCCATTTCTGTTGGTCTATACTTTGCCACGTGGCTTGTGGCTTACTGGTGTCTTTACATGTTGCTTCTCATGGCAGCGGCTGGCAGTGTCTCCTCCCAGCCTTCCTGTTCCCAGCCTTCTCCTCTTCCTTGTCCTGCCTACCCTATCCTTCCTGCCTAGCTCCTAGCCAATCAGCACTTTATTTACACAGAGTGATATCCACAGCACTTCCCCGAATAATTTTATTCAGCTCCTAATTCACTTTCTTTAGTGAGTTGAGAAAGTATCAACCCTGTCCATTTGAATAAATCTAGCTTGTTTTTTCTCTCCTTAAGGTGACAAACATGAATATCTTGCTACCTAGTTTTGTGAAGTGATTTGCAAGGATGATTTTTAAGAATTACCCCTTCCGATATACTTCCACATCAGACAGCTAATCAGATTTGAAAATAATGAAGGTGTTCTTGATAATAATGATTTTGGGGTCATCCATCTGAACATTAAAGAAACCAACATTTTAGGAAAAGTTTTGTTTTGTTAGGCGAGACTGTGGCAGGAAGAGGCTTGCTATGGCGGACTGATGAAGTTGTCTGAGTGAAAGGTAACCTGACTGTCTCTCCCAATGTCTCAGGTATCGGTGGCAATTTGGTGGCCATTCAGGCTAGCAGGATTTCTACCTACCTCCATTTGCATAGCATCCCTGGGGAACTGCCCGAAGAGCCCAAAGGTTGTTCCTATCCATTCAGGACATTCTTTGGTTCAGGTAAGTGTGTGTGGGGTTGTATGGATTTTGCCAGGAACTGCTGCCAGCTGAGATCTGGGCAGGCGCAATTGGTTGAATCGATATGTTGTGAATGTTGTGCTGAGCTAATCTCAGAGGACAGAGGCCTTTTGTGTCCCTAAGTCCATGTGTACAGGTGTGACATTTGTACTTTTTATTCCCATCTCAGTTGGTTAAGAAAGAGGAACCATACTGTTACATTTTTGGTTATGAGCCTAGCTTTTAACAGCTGAACCATCTCTCCAGCACTTGGGAAGCAGAGGCTGGTGGATCTCTTAGTTCAAGGCCAGCCTATCTACTGAGCAAGTTCCAGGACAGTCAGGGCTACACAGAGAAACCCTGTCTCAAAAAAAATGAAAAAAAAAGAAGGAAAGAAAAAGAGAAAGGAAGGAAGGAAGGAAGGAAAAGGAAGAAAGGAAGGAAGGAAGGAAGGAAGGAAGGAAGGAAGGAAGGAAGGAAAGACGGTATGCACAAACACATAGCACCAGTGACTTAGGGACAGACAGACTTTTTTTTCCTATACTACTGTTTTTTGACTCTTTAAAAATGTGGATATTTGCTTTGAAACAGGACATTAGGAGACAGCTCAGTGATGGGAACAATCTATTACTTATATGAGCAGATATGTGACTGCCAAAAAAATTCACTACTTTATATGTATGGGTGTGGTCTGTAAGTGTGTCTGGGCATCACTTGCATGCCTGGTGCTCCTGAGGCTGCAAGAGGGCATCAGGTCCCATGGAACTGGGGTTTCAGAAGGTTGTGAGCCATCCATGGGTCCTGGGAATCCTGGTCTTCTGGAAGAGCAGTCAGAGCTTCTTAACCACTGAGCATCTCAAGCCCCTCCTTGTGATATCAGTGATGGAACAATAAAAGAAGACATAAAATTGACATTCCACTTTGCTTCTGTTTTTATGACACTAATGTTCTTCAAAACAAGGTTTGTTTTGTTTTGTTTTGTTTCCTGAGACAGGGTTTCTCTGTGTAACTCTGCCTGTTCTGGATCTCACTCTGTAGACCAGGCTGGCCTTGAACTCAGAGATCTGCCTGCCTCTGCCTCCTGAGTGCTGGGATCAAAAGCATGTGCCACCACTACCTGGCTCAAAGTAAGTTTTTAAACAGCCATTTTTTATTTGATTTTATAATTATACCTAGTAGGGGAATTCCAAAGAATTAAGTGAATTGTAAGTAATTGAGACTTCTTCTTAACAATTGAATTGTGATGTTGTGAGCTATAGAAATGAGAAAGTAACCTTCAATTTGTTGTTTTGTTTTTCTGAGATAGGGTCTCACTGTCTGGCTTGGGATGGCCTTGAACTCAAGGTGCTGCTGCCTCAGCCTCCATAGTACTGGGGTCACAGGCGTCCAGGGTCGTCCTCTGTCTGTAGTGCTGGGGTCACAGGCGTCCAGGGTCGTCCTCTGTCTGTAGTGCTGGGGTCACAGGCATCCAGGGTCGTCCTCTGTCTGTAGAGCTGGGGTCACAGACTTTCAAGGTTGTCCTCTGGCGTGGTGACTTGGATTACCATGTCCAGTTGATAGGTTCACTTTATTTCCCACCAGAACTGGTTGAACCTTGTGAGTGCTAGACAACAACCCTCCACTGAGCTGTGTCCCCAGCCTAACCTTCCAGTTCCATTGTCAGTGCCACTTGCCTTTCATGTTACAGGAGTGAACAACAAGTCTGCCCAAGTTCTCCTGCTCCTAGTGGTTCCGGGCCACTTGATTTTCCTCTACACAATTCACCTGATGAAGAGTGGCCACACCTCTCTGACCGTCATCTTTGTGGTTGTGTACCTGCTTGCTGCTGTGCTACAGGTAAGAGAACAGACATCTTCAAACTCTCTCTCAGATTGCTGGGAATCCGTCCTGGTGGACTTCTACAGTACACACTTAGTCACATTTCACAACTACAGTACACACATAGTCACCATTTCACAACTACAGTACACACATAGTCACCACCTCACAACTACAGTACACAACATAGTCACCACCTCACAACTACAGTACACACATAGTCACCATTTCACAACTACAGTGCACACATAGTCACCACCTCACAAATACAGTACACACATAGTCACCACCTCACAACTACAGTACACACATAGTCACCACCTCACAACTACAGTGCACACATAGTCACCACCTCACAACTACACTACACACATAGTCACCACCTCACAACTACAGTACACACATAGTCACCACCTCACAACTACAGTACACACATAGTCACCACTCCAGAAGTCGGCCGAGGCCTTTCCGTTGACTTGATCTGTGGACAGTGTGCTCTACCACTTCTGATACAGCCTGGCACACAGAACCTTTGAATTGTCTGGTTTCACAGCATCCTCTGCTGGTTATCCTGCTCTCTTTGACATATCTTCTGATCGGTTCTTGAAGCAGAGAAATACTTTAAATCTTTTCCTTTGTAATTTCGTAGACATGATTTTTTTTTCCTGTTTGGCTGCTCATATTGCCAGTGAGAATAGGTACCATCGACTCTGAATCTTTTGTATGAACTTGTTTTTTATCTGTTTGTGTTCACATGTGTTTATGTGAATGAGTGCGGGTGCATGTGTGTTACCTGCATGTGTGTGGCAGTCCGGGGACAGCTGTGGGTTTTGGCGTTTGCCTTCCACCTCGCTTGAGACAGTGTCTTGTGCGTCACTGCTCGCTGTCTGTGGAGTTCCTGGGCTCTCCAGTCTCTGCCTCCTGTTCACTGAGGAGTGCTGGCTTCCAGGTGTGCATCTCTGCACCTGCCACCCAGGTTCTCACGCTTGCAGACAAGCTCTTCACCCCTGGGCTGTCTCCTCCTCACTAGGTGGCCTTCGCTTTACTGGCTGCTTTTCACTCACTGTCCTGTTTCTTGTCTCACACTGGTGGTCTTGAAATTATGTGCTGATACACTCTGCCGTGGGTATATTTTGTCTCTTTCCTTTGATGCCATCAGTTCAAAAGCTCATGTTTTTCAGTTCTGGGGAAACCTCCTTTAAATATTACTTTTTGATGAATTTTCTTTTCTTTCCTTGATACGTAACCCAGGCTGGGCTCAAACAGTGATCCACGGGCCTTCACCTATGAGTACTGGGCTACAGTAAGTAGTGTTCACCATGCCTAGCACTTCATGGAATCTTTCTAGTTCTGTTTTCTGTTTTCTTTTTAGGTTTCTACTCCTGTGTAGGAAGTAAAAGGCTTTTAATTGTAGAAATGTCCTTGTATGTAAAGAAACCCTCGCCTTTGTTCTTATACACGACTCTGATGAAATGCATTAGTTCTCACAGAAACACTGACACACAGACACACACACACACACACACACACACACACACACACACACACACACACACACACACACACACACACACAATGAAAGTAGAAGGGGGCCTGGCTTGGAAAAGGAAGGGGATTCGAAGTAGAGGAGGGCAACAGAGGGTGATGGATGGGATGTCTGTGTGAATATCAAAATACATTATGTTTGTGTGTAAAGATACCATAATGTAACCCATTACTATGTATAATTAATATATGCCAATGACCAACATTTAAAGGTATGTCGCTATGATAAACATACTCATTTTAAAAATTCAGTAGTACACAAAGACTCTTATTTCCCTAGATCTGTTTCTTAGACACCATCACTTGGAAATATTTTAGCTATTTTTTTCTGCCATGATTTGTAAGTTTTAAAGTTACATGCCTAAACTTCAAGTTTATGACTTTGGCTGAAAAATAAAAAGTGAGGGCTTTAGGGCCATTATAATGTCCCATATTTCCCACATAACTTATACCAAACTTTTAAAAATAGGAATTATCAGTATGCATCTAAGCCTATTTTAATATTTTTATTGTAAGGCAGATGGTTTGCTCGGGCTGCATTTCCTTGTTTGTATATTATTTTCCTTAGCATTAATAATTCTTTCTTCACTTGAGTCTCTCTCCATGAACCCAGTCTTAGTGTGCACAGCTGCCCCACTGTCTCACCTCTGGCTTCTGATGTAACCTCATGGACTTGGTGCCTCCTCCAGAGAGAATCCCAAGTCCTTCAGAGGAGATTCAAATAATGCCTGGGGTGGAGTTTGAATTTGGCCTTCAGGGAACTTGGCTGGAGGAATGAGGCTGGGAAAGGTGGATAGGGAGTGTTCCAGGCAGAAGAAGCCCGATTGATAAAGCCATGGATGACACAAGCTGGCCTTTGGAGTGTCTGCTCTCACAGGCCAGCACACTGAGTGCTCAGTGTTATGGGAGATTGGTTCTTTGCCATGAAGCAGTGGTTTTCAATGTGCAGCTCAATCCAGTGCGTGTTGAAATAAAAATGAAAACTTCTGTTGGCCGGATGTGCTTAAAGTGTATCTTATTATCTTTATGATTGATTAATAACAAATGTATTAGCACTGTATTTAATAAGTATGCTCAGTATTTCTACAAGAGAGCAGCATAGTGTGGGATTCTAGATTGCTGAATTAATATACGAAGTGAGAAATGACAGAACTGTGCCAGCAAAAGAAAGTCGTAAACAGAATCTGAGATGGGTGTGTGTGTGTGTGTGTGTGTGTGTGTGTGTGTGTGTGTGTGTGAGATGAGGTCTTACGGCAGAGTGAGTAAGCCTGGTGTGGGAAGGCCTAAACACCCCGGAAGGGAGGCTGGGATAGGTTCTCTCTCAAACAACCCAATCCTGACAAATTCTCTGTAATTCTTTCTAGTCTTCCAACTTTATTTAAGCCACTATTTTTTTTAATTCATTCAGTAAATCTTAAGTTGAATCGCTAAAGGGTGGCTCTGAAGTCCTGAGAGCAATGAATCCAAGCACTGTTGAGGGACTTGCGGTCTGACGCTCTGGGAACACACGAGTGTGCTGTGGTATAAATGCAACCTATGTGAGGTTATTACCCACACAACCATGTTTCCATTGCTTTTGCTGCTGTGAACTTGGGTTGCTCAGGAGCTGGTCATTTATTGTCCTGTTTCACCGTTCTCCTCAGTCCTGGGGAAGTATCCGGGTCTGGTCTGACCAGCTGTTTCTAGAGCAGGTTCCTGTGTATGGCTCTCCCCTGTGTCTGCGTCTGTACACTGTGCTGTCTTGCATTCTTCTCTGTAAGTTGAAGAAAATAGAAGTGATTTTTCTGAGATTATTTGGAAAACATTTTATTAACAAAAGATTTGATTTTAATCATGTCGGGGTGTGTGTGTGTGTGTGTGTGTGTTGTGAGTAACTGCAGAGGCCTGAGGCAGTGGATCCCTGGAGCCCACTTACAGGCAGTTGTGAGCTGCCTGATGTAGGTGCTGATCTGGAAGAGAAATGCCCTCTCTTAACCTCCAGCCCCTGACGTAACTCTTAGAATATACTGACACGCCCCTCCCCTTTCTGAGGCAGGGTCTCTCTGTTAAGTAGTCCTGCCTATCCTGGAACTTGCCATGTGGACCAGGATGGCCTCAGACTCTCCTGCCTCCCCTCCTGAGTGCTGGAATTAAAGGCGGGTCCCACCACCTCCAGACTCCCATGCCCTTTTTATGCCCTTTGCCTAAATCCTTACCAGTGAGGGCTGCAACTGGAGCAGTGAGAGGGCAGTCGCTCGCTTACTGGTCTCACGGGTCCTTCTGCACAGAGAAAGGGCAGTAGCAGCCCTCTGTTTGAAGAATGGATGAGATGTTGGTGTGGTTAGCTGCATGCTGGGGCCTCCCGAGACTTAGTTTGTTATTACCGTTATTAAATGGAGGCCAGGAATGACAGCTGCAGAGGTTGTTTTTTTAATAATGCTGATTGATTTTACAGACTTCATTTTGCTGTGTGTGTGTGTCCATGTATGTGCACCTGTGTGTGTGGTATGTGTACATGTGTGTGCATGCACGTGGAAGCCTGAGATTGAGTGGCTTTCTCCTATCACTCTTTAGTTTCTGAGTCAGGGTCTCTCCGTGAACCTGGAGCTCACTGTTGGGCTAACCTCGCTGGCCAGCAAGCCCTATGGATACTCCTGTCTCCATCTTCCAGTGTAGGATTATAGGTACACACACTGCTGTGCTCAGCTTCCAATGCATATTCTAGGAATCAGAACCCAGGTCTTCTGTTTTTTGTTTTTGTTTTTTGTTTTTACTTATAAACTGTATGGCTGTGGCTCAGGCTTCTTGCTAGCTAGATCTTACAACTTGAATTAACCCATTTCTATACATCTATACATGTATATATATACACATGGCTTGTGGCTTACTGGTATCTTTACATCATGCTTCCTCTGTGTCTGTCTGGTGACTCCTGACTTAGTCTTCCTCTTCCCACCCCCAGGTCCTCTTATATACGTAACTAACAGTGACTGAGCCATCTTCCTAGCCCCACACTGTCATGGAAGGCCAGAGTGGCATGCTCAGTGATGTTCATACTAGGTAGACCATCAGTCACCCTGCTTTTTGAGTTTTTCTTCATAGTGGAGAAAGGTTGGTATCAATCTGCCATCCCATATTAGTCATCCTAGATGACTAGCTGGGGGTAAGCATACAACCATTGGTTTAGATTGCCCTTCTGCACCTCAGTTTGAATCTCATAGACCTGGTGTGATTCCTTACACAACTTCAAGGAGACTGGCTCTTTCCCCGTGAGCATCAACTCCTGCTGATGTGCTGTTGACCACTCACAGCCTGTTAGAAAACAGAGTGCAGTTGGCATTCCATGCCAATGGAATGTGAAATCTGAGATGGACTTCACAGGCTTGCCTTCTAAGTCGTGAGAATCTGTCTTCTTCCCAGTTTTCTTTTAGCTTCTTTTGCGCCCTGTCTTTCTCAAGTGGACAGAGCCTTAACAGCACCAACAACCAGGCAAGGCACAAAGACACCCGCCGGCCATGTTGGCACCCTCGGTTCATTTCCCGCCAGTTCCCCTGGGTTTACATCCTAAGTGTGCATCTTCTGTCTGTGAAGAGACAGAAATGTGAGATGGATGGCACCCTAGAAGAGACAGCAAGACTACCCTGCATAACGGAAAAAGGACGTTTTTTGAGACAGTTTTTCTCTGTGTGGTCCTGCCTGTCCTGGAACTCTCTCTGTACACCAGGCTGACCTGGAACTCAGAGATCGGCCTGTCTCTGCCTCCTGGGTGCTGGGGTTAAAGGTGTGCACCACAACTGCCACGTCTCATTATTTTACACTCCACTTATTTTACCATTTGACTAAACACAAAAACTCTTCTGTTTCACAATTTTATTTTATTTTTCCCTTTCATTGTCTGATTATAGATGTGTGCAGATCACACTAATGCTCTGGTGCTAAAAAGCATTTCAGCAGGGAAAGAAGAAAGGACTTTCCTAGTCTTTGATCCATACTGAAGTCCAAGGAAGTGCTTATGCATACAACCTGTACACGATGACTTGAAATCATCTGTCAATGGAACTGTCAATCATTTCAGTCCCTGACTGTTTCTGAAGAAAGTGAGATCGTTAAAAATGCTATGAAAATTCTAAAAGAATGAGATTCCATAATAAATTTGCCATTAAAGTTGTATTAAATAAACCTTTGCTCCTAGGACAGAGAAAAATGTTTCTCTTGTAGCTCAGTGGATAAGAGTGTGCACCGTTCTTCAGAGGACCCGAGTGTAGTTCATATCCAGTGGCTCACAACTGCCTATAACTCCAGCTCCTGGAGACCTGCCACCCTCTTCTGGCCTCTGCAGGTCCTGCACTCAAGTGCACAAGCCCTCACATACACAGAATTGAACAGTCAGTCTTGGAAAAGGTTCCCCTAATGTGAGTGACAACAGATTCTCAGTATGTGAAGTTGGAAATTAAAAATATGAGGATTTTATTAGGTGATGTGGAAGTCACTGTACAGAAGAAACAGACAGTGCTGTCCCCGTCCCTGACAGACCACACTGTCCATGTCCCCAAGCATATTAGACATCAGGAGCCAACCAGAGAAGAGCCCAAGGCTGAACCCTTACTTACGGGTATTCTCCTGTGACGACAGTCAAACTTCTGTCTGTGTCTGGCTTTCATTCTTAGAAAATACTAGGATTTTTTTTTTCTTAAAGAAAGGATCAAAGGGTATATGTTGTAGCTGGTAAGAAATGAGTTATTATCAGCAAATATAATATTGGTCTTAGCAACATGTATATGTTTCTCATTAACAAAAAAAAAAATTTTTTTTTTTTTGTTTTTTTTCGAGACAGGGTTTCTCTGTGTAGCTTTGCGCCTTTCCTGGAACTCACTTTGGAGACCAGGATGGCCTCGAACTCACAGAGATCCACCTGCCTCTGCCTCCCGAGTGCTGGGATTAAAGGCGTGCGCCACCAACCGCCCGGCCTCATTAACAAAATTTAAAAGACAAATTTCTTTGATTTTTGTTATTACTACATCCTAGATTTGGATTTCATAGGTACATACCTATGAAAATTATACCATCTTCTATTTCCCAATAGATTCATATTCTAAATAAAAGTATTATTCTCTACAAAACCCATACCTACTTTATATGCAAGCAGATGAATCTCCTTCATAATAGGACTTACTATCAGGATGCTGGCTAATAACTTGCTTTTTCATAGGTAATAAAAGCTTGTGATTATTGAAATGTATAATGTAATGTGAGCATCCCCATTGCACACATGGGAGAGTAAGGGCTGTGGTGGGATGTGCTCAGGCTGTAGCACGGACAGCAGCCCGCTATGCTCACCTTAGGATGAGCAGTATCTTCATGCTCAGGTCTCTTTTATGTCACCAGGGGGAGCTACAGAGTATCAAGAGTGGCAAGACCCAGTGAGTGGCAGTGCAGGTCGGGGCCGTGGAACTAGCACCAAGTCCCTGCCACCGTTCTGAAACTCTACCACATGCCTGGAGTGACTTCTCTAACTCACAAATCTTGAAGCTGTGTGGTGACAGCCTGACCTTACTTGGACCCTCAGGACAGTCCCCCACTAAACAAGTTCATTATGTAGTCTCAGGAAGTTATTCGTTCTGGGGTGCCTTGCCGTCCTTGTGCACAGAACGTGCACACTCGTCCTCTGGCATGGCAGCTGTGATAGTTGAGTAGCTGATACGTAGCCTCCTGTTAATGGCAGGGCCATAGCTTGGACTCTAACTGGCACTTAAAGGAAAGAGCCAGACAGCCAGGGGCTTGTATCAGCCTGCTTGGTCTCATTCTCGCCCACACTTTCTGTAGTTACTTGTTCCTTGGGACTGAAATCTATCAGATTTCATTTGGGAAGAATCTCTAGTCTTTCTTGGTTGTTTTTTGTTTTGTTTTGATTTTTTTTTGAGATAGGGTTTCTCTGTGTAGTTTTGGTGCCTGTCCTGGATCTCACTCTGCAGACCAGGTTGGCCTTGAACTTGAAGAGAATCCTCCTGCCTCTGCCTCCCAAGTGCTGGGATTAAAGGCGTGTGCTACCACCACCAGGTTAGATATATTTTATGAAAGGATGAGAAGGCTCTTCACCTCTGACAGCTACATTTTGTCCAGACTTGACTTAGAACATAGGTCTGTGTGGGTCCAGGGGTGGCTAGATTGCTTTTCTGCAGTTTAGTTATGTCTTCTGTAATGTTAATTCCAGTGCAGCCTGAAGTGTTAGCAATGGTTTTGGTTGGGAAAAAGGAAGTCCAAAGACACTTTACTATCTTTAATGATTTATTTTTAGTTTATGTGCTTTGATGTTTTGCCTGCATGTCTGTGTGAGGGTGTCGGGTCTGCTGGAACTGGAGTGACAAACAGGTATGAGCCGCCCTGTGGGTTCAGGGAATTGAACCCGGGTCCTCTGGAAGAGCAGCCAGTGCTCTTAACCACTGAGCCACTTCTCCAGCCCCCACTTTACTATCTTTATTATTTATCCCTGTAATTATTTGGGGTAAGGAAATGAAATCATGGCCTCAGGGCCCTGGGCTATTTTATTTACAGTGTTTGCAAAAGCATGGGGCCATTTTGTTGTTGTTGTTGTTATTGTTGACAGCTTCCAATTGTTCCTGAGGCTTGATGACTTCAGTCTCAGTACCACCAACCTTCACCATGTCTGTCAGGCTGTTGGGGAATCCTAGCCTGGGTTGTTGCAATAGCTCCACAGAAACATCACCCTTATTCCTGGTTGGTATTAGAGAGCTTGATTTATAGGCAGAGCACAGAGCCAGGAATTGAACAGCACATAGGATGTATAGAGATGGGAACACAGAGGAAGGTTCACAGAACCTTGTTCACATTGTTACAATGTAACGTTGTTTCAATGGTCTTGGCTGGGACTGTCTCCTTTGTGCAGTCACACAAAATCTTCAGTTAATAGGCCATCCCCTGTTGTGACTGTCTGTAGTTAGGCCTTCTCCTGTGCATGGCTTCCCAGCACTGCTAAGGTCCCCTCCACTTGGACAGTGGGTGGACAGTGGAGGATATGGACGGTGAGGATGTGGACAGTGAGGATGTGGACAGTGAGGATGTGGACAGTGAGGATGTGGACAGTGGGTGGACAGTGGAGGATGTGGACAGTGGATGGTCAGTGGAGGATGTGGACAGTGGAGGATGTGGACAGTGAGGATGTGGACAGTGGGTGGACAGTGGAGGATGTGGACAGTGGATGGTCAGTGGAGGATGTGGACAGTGGAGGATGTGGACAGTGGATGGTCAGTGGAGGATGTGGACAGTGGAGGATGTGGATAGTGGAGGATGTGGACAGTGGATGGACAGTGAGGATGTGGACAGTGAGGATGTGGACAGTGAGGATGTGGACAGTGAGGATGTAGACAATGGAGGATGTGGACAGTGAGGATGTGGACAGTGGAGGATGTGGACAGTGGAGGATGTGGACAGTGAGGATGTGGACAGTGGAGGATGTGGACAGTGGATGGACAGTGGAGGATGTGGACAGTGAGGATGTGGACAGTGAGGATGTGGACAGTGGGTGGACAGTGGAGGATGTGGACAGTGGATGGTCAGTGGAGGATGTGGACAGTGAGGATGTGGACAGTGGAGGATGTGGACAGTGGATGGTCAGTGGAGGATGTGGACAGTGAGGATGTGGACAGTGGAGGATGTGGACAGTGGATGGTCAGTGGAGGATGTGGACAGTGAGGATGTGGACAGTGGATGGTCAGTGGAGGATGTGGACAGTGAGGATGTGGACAGTGAGGATGTGGACAGTGAGGATGTGGACAGTGGGTGGACAGTGGAGGATGTGGACAGTGGATGGACAGTGAGGATGTGGACAGTGGATGGACAGTGAGGATGTGGACAGTGAGGATGTGGACAGTGAGGATGTGGACAGTGAGGATGTGGACAGTGAGGATGTGGACAGTGAGGATGTGGACAGTGGAGGATGTGGACAGTGGAGGATGTGGACAGTGAGGATGTGGACAGTGGATGGTCAGTGGAGGATGTGGACAGTGAGGATGTGGACAGTGGATGGTCAGTTGAGGATGTGGACAGTGGATGGACAGTGAGGATGTGGACAGTGAGGATGTGGACAGTGAGGATGTGGACAGTGAGGATGTGGACAGTGAGGATGTGGACAGTGAGGATGTGGACAGTGAGGATGTGGACAGTGGAGGATGTGGACAGTGAGGATGTGGACAGTGGATGGTCAGTGGAGGATGTGGACAGTGAGGATGTGGACAGTGGATGGTCAGTGGAGGATGTGGACAGTGGATGGACAGTGAGGATGTGGACAGTGAGGATGTGGACAGTGAGGATGTGGACAGTGGATGGACAGTGAGGATGTGGACAGTGGATGGACAGTGAGGATGTGGACAGTGAGGATGTGGACAGTGAGGATGTGGACAGTGGATGGACAGTGAGGATGTGGACAGTGGATGGACAGTGAGGATGTGGACAGTGAGGATGTGGACAGTGAGGATGTGGACAGTGAGGATGTGGACAGTGAGGATGTGGACAGTGGAGGATGTGGACAGTGGAGGATGTGGACAGTGGAGGATGTGGACAGTGGATGGTCAGTGGAGGATGTGGACAGTGAGGATGTGGACAGTGGATGGTCAGTGGAGGATGTGGACAGCTCAGGTCCTTCCAAGGATACTGTACTCATTGCAGGCTCATCAATCATCCAATACACACCTGTAAAATGAGTATTTAGTCATGGAAATTCTAATTTTACTGAATGCAGTGTCTTATCTCTGAATCCTCCAGACATCTTATTACTATGTCTTCATGTTAGTCATAATCACATTTGTTGTGTAGTGAGTATATATGGTATTGCTAAGAGGGGAAATGTCTGACTGTTCCTCATGTAGAGCAGTAATGGAGCAGTTAGGACATGAAATGTACATATACTGAAGACTTCTGAAATTAGGATCACATGCTCAAGGAGGACACATAAGACCTTTTACCGGCGACTATGACATTCCAGCAATGTAGACATTTTAGCATCTTAGTCCTGTAAATACAATGCTAGCCCTAAAGTTGTTTCTGAAAGTCAGTCCGGTTTCACAGTGGAGTACTATGCAGCAGGAATAAATGATCTGAAGTTTTATATAACAACCCTGACATCCTTGTTAGAAATCAGTTGACTGTACATATGTAGGAGTGTCCAGCCATCTTTCGCTCGGCTCATCTGTGCATCTGCTCTTCTGAGTCTTTGAATGGTCGGCCATCTTGATTTTAGTTTCAAAACGGAATCACTGTTCTTTCTCATCAAGCTCTTTGGGTGAGTCACAGTTGGCTAGTATGGACACATGTCAGTTTTAAATCTACCAGTCAAGTCAGATGTGGGTGACTGCCAAACAGCTCCTGCCAAAGCAGCACACTGTCATCTCCACTCCAGGCCTTCGGGCACTGGCATTCAGCACCAGCAGCAGGCAGACCCTGTGACACGCGTGTGAGCCTCCTCAGCATCCAAGCCGATGCTGTCAGGCTTTCACACCTGCCAACTTCTCTGAGCTGCCCCAATGCCTAACTCACACTTCCAGAATGCTAATTAGATTAATTAGTGTTTCTTCCCTTTGTCCAGTAAACTAGCCTCTGCTTTTCTGTCTGTCTGCTAAGCATGAGAATACATTTTCTCAGGTTCAGATTTCTCAGTTATTTCTGCTCTTCCCTCTTATGCCCTCTCCATACTACTAAGACAAAGTTTTCTTTTTAGCTTTCCCACTTCCATCAGAAAAGTTTCTAAGTCCATTGGTGTCCTCATTGTATTGTTTTTGAGGTAGTACCTGCCTGTGAGGTCCAGCCTGGGTTTAATTTTGCCGTCCTGCCTCAGCTTCCAGAGTACAGGGATTACAGGAATGAACCACCATGTATGGCTGTGTCCATATCTTTCTCTATTAGCCATGATTCTCTTTTCTGTTTTTGTTACTGTCATGCATAGCCCTCATGGACACGCTTCTCCTTGTGGCTGTGCTGTGTGTATTTGGAGCTCTGACTTTGGCATGTTCACACTAAGTATGTTCTTAAGACTTTTTCCTGTGGCTCAGCATTGCTTCTGAGACTCTCTCACAAATGTAGCTATTACTCATCTATTTTACTGTTACAAATTGTATGATGTTGTGTGAATATTATATAATGCATTTACTCTTTTTAATTTTTGATTTTATGTGTATGACTATTTGTAGACAGAATTTTATGTCCTGCCATCACGCTCCCAAATAACCACACAGTGACTTACTATTAATAATAAATGCTTAGCCAATAGCTTAGGCTTGTTATTAACTAGCTCTTACAACTTAAATTAACCCATGTTTCTTATCTACATTCTACCCCGTGACTCAGTACTTTTCTTTAACATGGCATGTTCATCTTCCTTCTCCCCTCCTCTCCTGGGGACTCCACCCTTTTGAGTGCTCTCTCCCTGTCCACAAGTTCCACTTAACCTCTTCCTGCCTAGCTATTGACCATTAGCTCTTCATTAAACCAATGAGAACAACACATCTTCACAGTGTACAAAAAGACTATTCCACAACAAGTATTTTTTGCTTTCATGCATGTATACCATGCAGTGCCCTCAAGGGCCAGAGGCCATCAGATACCCTTGGGCTAGAGTTACAGCCAGTTGTGAGCTGCCATGTGGGTGCTAGGACTTGAACCCAGGTCCTCTGGAAGAGCAGCCAATGCTCTTCATTGCTGGACTATCTCTCTATCCCCCATTCACTCTTCTTTCACTGAGCCTTTAGCTCATGATTATTGAATCTAAGGTGTGTTACTGTGGGTCAGCTGTGGACAGAAAGGTTTATGCACTTTTGTGTCATGGACTCCTTGAGAATTTTTTTAATATTGTGGTTTCAAAATAAGGTTTTAGGGTTTTTTTTCCTCTTGGTGCTGGGGATTGAACTCTAGGTCTCAAGTGCAGAAAGACATCCTGACATTGACCTATGCCCTCAGTCTCCCAAGTCAAGTTTTTGAATGCACACAGGGAATTGTAGTTATATGAAAGAAAATGACATTTTCCTCTCTCCAAAGTATATGCATATCCTAAAAGCATTTTGTATTGTCCAACAGTCATAAAATTTTTCAGAATAAACATAATACAAATAAAAAATAATAAAAACTGTATATATATACATATATACATATATATGTGTATATGTGTGTGTGTGTGTATGTATTGTTCATTAACAGTTTTTTTTTCTCAAGACAGGGTTTCTCTGTGTAGCTTTGGTGCCTGTCCTGGAACTCACTCTTGTAGCCCAGGCTGGCCTTGAACTCAGAGATCTGCCTGCCTCTGCCCCCTGAGTGCGCCACCACTGCCCATCATTAACAGTTTTTGACACTGGGTGGTGGTAGCATACACCTTTAATCTTAGCACTTGGAAGGCAGAGGCAGGTGGATCTCTGTGAGTTCCAGGCCAGCCTGGTCTACAGAGCGAGTTCCAGGCCAGCCAGGGCTACACAGAGAAACCCTGTCTTGAAAAAAAAAAAAAAACAATAAAAAAGAAATTAATATTAAAGATTTTGTTGTTATTTTAAGACATGGTTTCATGTGGCCAAGGTTGGCCCATGTAGCTTACTATGACCTTGAACTCTTGGTCTTCCTGCTTCCACCTCACAGATGTGAGGGCTGAGGTTACAGGTGTGCACTGCCATGCCTGGTTTGAAGAACTGTTATACTCAGGACTCCGTGCCCTCCCTGTTGAAACTAAACATACAGTCAAGAGTGAAATAGCATTTTCCTAGGTTATTTAACTTTAGGAAGATGTCTGTGTAGTCTTTGAACAAATGCCAGGTGTACTTAAAATGCTAAATGTGTGAGCGCCTGGCTTGCTGTGGGCTCTCATCCTTTACTCTCACACCCTTTGCAGGGCTGATGTGTGTGTCCTGTCCAAGAGGTGTGCAGATGGGGATGAAGGGTCATGACCTCTTAGCAGGCGGGAAGAGGGAAAGTCAGTGTGAAGGGCGCTGCCTCTGGCTGTGCGGTTGTGGCCCAAATTCCATGACGTATCAGCCATTTCCAGTCTTGCTCTTGGTGATTGGAGAAGGAACGTGGAGTCTGGCCAGCTCTTGAGAGCTCAGGCCTGCCCCAGTCTCCACCGCACTGAACTTCCACAGGAGAAGCAAAAGCTTCCTCCTTGCACACTTCTGAAACCTTGCAGCAGGGCACAGTCTAGACTGTTGGGCTGCTGCTCGGGAGTCCAAGGGGCATGCTTGTGGGCCTATCTCTTCTCTGAAGCTAAGAAGGACTGTAGCAGGAGTCGCTGCAGCCTACCAGGAATCACCATCTACCAGCTTGGGTCTTTCTCAGTTTATTTTACTCATTCCCTTTTAAATTTTATAAATACTCTTATTTACATATTTGTATGGTGTGTGTGTGTGTGTGTGTGTGTGTGTGTGTGTGTGTGTGTGTGTGTATCAGAGGAGTACTTAACTTACTTTCAAGAGTCCTCTCCTTTTGCTGTATAGGTCATCGAGAGTGAACTCGTGTGTGAACACCACACATGTGCCACTGTGCACAAGTCAGACCTTGTCCGCCACAGCACTTCAGAGCAGCGCTGCAGGGCCGGCACTGTCTCTCCTCCCTTCTCCCTGTAGGAGACTGGGATTGTAGCCTGGCTTTAAGTGGGTTCTGGGGAGCTGAACTCAGGTACTCACACCTGCGTGCCACTTGCTTGAATCAGGAGTCATCTCCCCAGACCTTCAGAAAAGATTTGAGTTTGCTTTTTCCAATAGCCTTAGGGCACTATCAATCTGAGAACCTTTTAAAATAGGCAGGCAACTTGAGGCTATCCGGGTCACCTGGGTCACTTGTTGCTGTATTCAGTTCCTTGAAAGACCATTTGTGGTTAGGAATTTTTGTTGTTGTTGTTGTTGTTGTTGTTGTTTTTTGTTTTTGAGACAGGGTTTCTCTGTGTAGCTATGCGCCTTTCCTGGATCTCTCTCTGTAGACCAGGCTGGCCTTGAACTCACAGACATCTGCCTGCCTCTGCCTCCCGAGTGCTGGGGGATCTTTTTGTAAGGAGTAATTTTTTCTCCTTTCCATGTAATCAAATTTCCCTCCTCTTCTTGAGGACTGGTTTACTTCTTACACAGGGTTTTAGTTTTAATCTTCAAATCTTCTATTAGATGCCCCCCGGGGGGGATGAGACGGCAACTTTGTTTTTCCCTTCTGTTCACTGTGCCCCTGCTACTGTCAAAACACACAAACCAACAAACAAATAACAGACTGAGCAAGCCATGAGGAGCAAGCCAGAAAGCATCATTCCTTCATGGTCTCTGCATCAACTCCTGCCTCCAGGTTCCTGCTCTCTGAGTTCCTGTCCTGACTTCCTTCAGTGTTGAACAGAGATATGGAAGTGTAAGCTTTCCTCCCCCCAAAATACAAAAAACAACACCTGGGAGGCTCCTTGGCTGCTGGAGAGGCAGAGGGTGCATGCAGATGGCTGGGTGAGGTTTGTGTCCGGCGAGGCAGTGGTCACCTCAGCATGCCTGTGGTACCCTCCCTCTGAGGCCTCCGAGTTTTCTTGTCAGTTCAGTGATGCCTTTGAAAAGACATAGCTTACAAAATTGGCTGAGCATTTGAAGTTGTTCTTAATGATTGAGTTATTTGCAATGCTGCTAAAAAGTCATGTCCTTCGTTTGGGCGGGGTTGTCCCTCTGGGAGGGGGTGTCCCTCTGGGAGGGGGTGTCTCTTTAAGGCTTGGATCTGGTTGTGTTGTATATTAATCTACAGGAAGAACCGATTCTTTTCCCAGCAGCCCTCAGTCTGTTCAGCAGAGCCGCAATGGGACGGGGAGAGCAGTGTATAGCCTTTGGAGTTTCCCAGCCTCAGTTGGACCTCACTCTCAGTCGCTGTCTGCCCAGCCAAGTGCCTTCGGTCTTTCTCCATCAAATCCCCTCTGGAGAAACTCTCTGTGAGCACAGTTCACACCATAGTCCTCAGGAGCAAAGGCTATCAAATGTTAGCACCGCTCAGCCCCTAAACCTCACAAAAACAACTCAGATTGGAATGACGTTTCATCTGAATAGCAGAAATAGACTGAATTACTCCTGAATTACTCCTGAATTATTCCCAGACATTTAAATACTAGATTTCAGCAGTGGCCTCAGCCTGGAGACGGAACCAGAGAAGGCTGTTTTATAGGGGCATGAATTCAACCTTTGCAAAGTCCAGTTAGGAAGAACTGTCCTCACTTCTATTTCTGAGGGTTGTTTGTGCCGTATTCCTCAGCATCCCTCCCCAAAGCAATCACCTTTCTTCACACAGTGCACAAGGCTGCTGCTGGCAGTCTTCGGCATTAAAGAAATGCTAATGCATGCGAATATTGATCGGAGCTCAAAGAAGAGCCGGCCTAGAAAGTCAATAGCGTCCAAAGCAAATATATGTTCTTGTGCCTACATATTTATTTAAATTATAGACAGAACATTTATAACTTGCATAATTAACCAGGGCTACAAAGTTGCCTTTTCAGAAGGCATATTTACCCAGAGAAGATATGCATATTTCATAGAGAGCAGGCAATGTTAGAACATAGTATGCCCTTGGTTTGGTATCTGATGTGGAAAGCATTTGTTCCTTAATCAGTGATTTAATTTTGAGGCAAAACAAGTTGCAGTAAGAAGACTTGGACACCATTTTCGTAGTTTACACCAGAGATCCAAGAAAACGCTAATATATTTTGATAACCTGAAAAAAAGAAGTTTTTAAAAAATTAAACCTGTTTAAACTATTAGTCATTAGAACATCTTTAAAAAGAAATCACGTAAGAAGTTGACTTGATTCTGTGGCCTCTTGTGTAGAGTAAATGGAATAAGACCGTGGAAGAGAAAACACGAAGGAGATTGTGTGTGACCGTGTATGATAGTAGGCTCCTTCCCTTGTAGTTACGGCTGGAGCACACTGTACTGACAAGTCCATCCATTTTAAAGAGAGGTTCAGAGGTGAGATGTCACAGCGCTCACTGTTGTTAGAAACCAGTGCTCATACGCTTGTTCCAGCCGGTGCTGACAGTCAGTGCTAGTGTTTGTGGAGTAGAGGAACCAGGCAGTGGTGTAAGCCCCACATAGCAGCCCTGTGAGATGGGTGACAGCGGCTCATGTTAGAGGCTCAGGCAAGGAAGACGTGGGATGTTTTCATCTGTGGACAGCAGCAGTTCCCCGGGTGGAGCCTCTTAGCATACTTGTCTGCTTGCACCTTAGTACTTGAGCCCTGGTGAGTGGGTCCCAGTGTCTCAGCTGCTCATAATCTGAAGTACAGACATGCAGGAACTTGTAAGATATAGCTAACCATTCATTCACTACTCAGCTCTAGCAGTCCTTAAGTTACTGGAAGCAAATATTTCAAAATGATAAATAAAAATACACCATGTACATGACACCCACACACCACTCCCTGCCCCTCTTCATTCCTCTCCAGTGCTCATCAGAACCATAACTTGTCATTGTCCTAACGTGTGACGTCATTTTTAACATCTGGAAGTGTATTGAAGTGTTAACACTTTTCAGTTTTCTGTTGCTGTTTATAGTCAACCTAATGCTTTTGAGACAGCATCATCTAGTTCTGTTCAGTGTAGAATCTGTTCGCTTGTGTGGCCTGAAACTTGGTGTAGCCATGCTTGTCTAGGTCATGTTCGGCTCATGGCTTTTGGAACATGAATGGTGTGGTGAGGATTCTTGCTCACCTGTCAGTACACTTCTGCAAGCATTTCTCTGGCTTTCCACAGGTATCCCTAGGGTTTTCTCTTCCCAGGGAACTGAGATCTGAAGAGCCAAAGAGTCGGTTCCTTAGTGGAGAAAAGTTTATCCTTGTACCCTGGTGGTTCAGGGAGTGAGAAGAAACCAGATCGTTGTTTCTGCATGGAATCTACATTTGAGTGCGTACAGATGACTGTCCTCTCAGCGCTAAAGAAGAACTTGGGCTTTATGACTGGGCGGATTTGAATCTTACTCAACTTATAAGCTGGGTGTTTGTATCTCACCAGGAAAAAAACTTGAGATAAGCACAAAACAATCTCTATCACCCTCCGTTTTTATTATACTCGTTTTTAAAGGTTGTTCTTATTATATATGCTCATTAAACCCACAGTGGAACTGCTGACGTCAAGTACTGGCACCCAGTCATCTTTCCCCTAATGATGCTTGTCACACAAGCCTGGCAGCCTGAGTTTGATCCCAGGAACCCACTCTGACCACTACACATGTGCCATGACACACATGTCATCCCCCACCCCCACCCCCAAATCAGGGGCACACAAAGATTTGTGTTAAATTTTCTTGTGTGTTTACATGTATGTTTTCATGTTTGTGTGGATGCATGTTTGTGTTCCTATGTGTTGAGGCCTGAGGACAATCCTGGATGTCATTCCTCAGGTACTGCCCCGTGCGCATGCACACGCGCGCGCACACACACACAGAGTTTTTCAGACTTGGTCTCTCACTGGCCTAGAACTAGCTGAGGACTGGCCACATCGGCTCTGACTGGCCAGTGAGCTGTGATGATGGGCGTGCACCACACCTGCCGTAACATAGGCTCTGGATTGAACTCCGGCCACCATGCTTGTAGGACACTTTACAGGCGCTGCCTCCCCAGCCCCTAAGCTTCCTTAAACTCAGTAGCTGCTGCTTACAGATGCCTTCACTTTTCTGACTTTACCGCAATCTTTTTGTCTTTAGATTTTCCCCTGCCTTCTCGTTTTCTTCTTCCTCCTCCTTTCTTTTATTTATTTATTTATTTATTTATTTATTTATTTATTTTTTATTTATTCATTTATTTATTCATTTATTTATTGATCTTTCAGAGCTGAGGATTGAACCCAGGGCCTTGCGCTTGCTAGGCAAGCGCTCTACCACTGAGCTAAATCCCCAACCCCCTTATTTATTCTTCTTCCAGTGTTTCCTCTGTCTTGGGGACCCCGACCACCTCGGCAGTGGTTTTCATATCTTGGTTTCTGCTGCTCACCAGGCGTCTTCCATGGGCATCTTTCCCTTGTGTTTAATGAAGATTCATTTTCTCCCGTATTATAGACTTTCGCACTCAGCTGGCATGTGTGGCCCGGAGCAGCCTTGAGTGTGGTCAACAGCAGTCCCGGTTCCCCAGCACTGACGCTTTGACCTGGCGGTCTTGGGCAGTTTTCTTACAATCTGTCTGCTTCTGCTTTCTCCAGTGCCAGAGAAGGATGATGGTCCATACTGTGTTATAGACATGGTCTGAGAATTGAATCAGTGTGTGTGGTGGACCTCTTTGAAGGCCATATAGTCCCATTACAGGCCATTTAAGAGACAGTGTCTGCTGTTATTGTAGTTTACATTTTATTTTTTCCGTGAGATGAGCTTGGAATGCAATACACAAATTGAAACACTGTATTTCACTTCATGCTCACCTTACAGAAAAATCAAAATTATTCGTGTCCCTTATCATCAGTGTGGTCAAACATCTCGGATATTGGCTCTTGAGTTTCTTATTTCCCTTGTTGGATTATTTTTTTATGAACTGTAGGAATTCTCAATAGTTTCTCAAAATGTTCTGAACACGAATTCTCTGTCAATTAAATGAGAGGCAGGGATATTTTATAACCCTGGGGCAAGATTTTCATGTATTGAACTACGAAGCATTCACTGCAACTTAGTAAGTTATTCATTTATACATGTGTTATTTATGAATTCACCTCCAAATCAAGATCAGAATGATACTCTCTTATATTTCCTTATGAAGTTTTTCTTTTTATTCATTTTACCTGCAATTTCTGTCGAGGTTAGAAAAGTTCCTATTTTCTTTCTTTCTTAGTATGCATGTGTCCTTACAGGCCAGAAGAGGGCAACAGAATGAGCCACCATGTGGGTGCTGGGAATTGAACTCAGGGCCTCTGGAAGAGCAGTCGGTGCTCTTAACCTCTGAGCCATCTCTCCAGCCCCTCTTTCTTTCTTTTCTTCTTCGTCTTCTCCTTCTCCTCCTTCTCTTCCTCTTTCTTCTTCCTCCTCTGCCTCTTCTTCCTCTTGTTCCCCTCCTCCTTTTCTAAATTGTTTTTGGTTTTTCAAGACAGGGTTTCTCTGTGTATCCCTGGGTATCCTGGATCTCGCTCTTTAGACCAGGCTGACCTCAAATTCACAATTCACAGAGATCCTCCTGCCTCTGCCTCCAGAGTGCTGGGATTAAAGTTGTGCCACCACACCGGCTTTCTTTCCTTTTTCTGAGAGAGGTGGTAGTGTTTGATACAGGGTCTTTCTGTGTAGCCCAGGCTGACCTCACACTCATGGTTCTCTTTTCTCGGCCTCCTGCACGCTAGGATCAACTATTTCTTTTTTCTACGGCATGCTCTTCTGGATAGGTCCATGCCAGTTTCTGTAAATTGCCAGGTATTGAATTCCCGAAGCTCTGTGGGTTGCCTCTTCTCTGTGGTAACTGCATAGCTGTTTAGACCTCTGCTACAGTTTTTCCAAGTGAATCTTCAGAGTAATAAAATGTAAGGATTCAAAAGTAGACCAAACAGGAGATAAGTAAAGGAATGAGTGGAGTTGTGTTCTGATAAAACTTTATTTACACAAGTAGGTGACAGGTTGAATTGGGCTTATGAGCTGTCATTGCCAATGCTTGTTTGTTTTTTTGTTTGTTTGTTGTTGTTGGGGTTTTTTTTTTTGTTTTGTTTTTGTTTTTTGAGACAGGGTCTCTCTGTGTAGCTTTGTGCCTTTCCTGATCTCCCTCTGTAGCCCAGGCTGGCCTCGAACTCACAAAGATCTGCCTGCCTCTGCCTCCCAAGTATTGGTATTAAAGGCATGCCAATGCTTGTTTTAAACCAGGGTTTTATAATCTTTTCCATTTGTGAATTTTTTCTCTAAATTTTTTTAATTCTCTAAATTTTTATGTGATATTGATCACTCAGTCAACAGAAGTCTTCCCATTGTTTCCTAGATTTTTTAAAAATTTCACCTTTCATTTATTCAATCATCTGATGGTCATCCAGAAGATGTTGCTCGCTGTCTACGTGTTTGTGCTCTCTGAACTCACTTCTTGATTTGTAGTTCTCTTCCACTGTTGTCTGAGAAAATGGACAGTAGTGTTTCAACTTTTATTTATTTATTACGTATACAGCACGTATCCCTGCAGGCCTGAAGAGGGCGCCAGATCTCATTACAGATGGTTGTGAGCCACCATGTGGTTGCTGGGAATTGAACTCATGACCTCTGGAAGAGCAGTCAGTGCTCTTAACCTCTGAGCCATCTCTCCAGCCTCTGTTTCAACTTTTAAAATTCATTGGAACTTGATTTTTGGTCTGTCATGTGATAGTCTTGGGAGATGTATGTGCTGAAGAGCAGAACATGCTGTGTGCTGCTCATGAGGGGCACAGTCCACACATGTGGTTAAGCATTGCTCTCTTGTCTGACCCCAGTGTTGCTTATCTGTTTTATCTGTCCGTTAAAGAAAGGGGTGTTAGAGTTCCCATTGTTACTGGATTATAGTTTCTCCCTTATGTCTAATAATATTTCCTCCTGTATTGAGGTGGTCACATGTTGGGTGTGTGTGTTTGCAGTTCCCATGTCTTTGTGTTGAATCAGTCCTTTCTTCCTTTCATGATGACGTTCTGTGTCTCATTGACTCTGCTGTTTAAGGGCAGACAGCAGTGTCTGGTGAGGGTAGCTGCTCCTGTCCCACACTATTCCCGTGTGTGCGATTTGTGGTTTCCTCCTCCTTTAGATGCTGTGTATCCTCACTGGAGGGAGTCTTCTCATAAGCAGCACATCATGGGGGCTTGCTTTCTCTTTGTTGCACAAATCCTGATTGGTCTTAATAAAAACCCAGAGCTTTCACCCAATCAGAGAAGCAGAGCAAGCCATAGCCACCACCTCTTACCTCACCAACTCCTCAGCCTGAAAGAGCCAGAGTTCCTGTTTCCTTCCACCTTATATTCCTTTCTCTGCCCAGCAATATCACTTTCTCCATCTTCCTAGTGCTGGGATTAAATGTGTGTGATCCCAAGTACTGGAGTTAAAGGTGTATGCCACCAATGCTTGGCTGTTTCTCTATTAGACTGGACTAATCTCATGTAGCCCAGTGTGGCCTTGAACTCACAGAAATCCAGACAGATCTCTGACTCTGCCTCCTGAGTGCTAGGATTAAAGGTGTGTGCCACCACTGCCTGATATCTACAGCTAGCTCTGTCCTCTGATCTTCAGGCAAGCTTTATTACAAACAATATATCACCACACTCTTAATCAGTTAGCCAATATGTTTATTTTGATTTAACTTAATCCATTTAAATTCAGGATTACTCTTAATAATTATGAACTCTTTTCTGTTGTTTCACTAATTATGCACTGCTCACATTTCATGACTTTTTCTTTATGATTTAGCAACTTTCTCTTATGCTGTTTAATTTCTCTTCCATGTATCTGTTCTTCTAGAGAATTTTGTAATGTTTACTTTTGTGACAGATTCTCTTACTTATTTCTTGGATGGCTGATTTAGTAATGCTGAGATTCCTCAGATTCTTTGACTTCATTTCTTCTGATTTGGAAGGAAAATTGTGCTGGGTATAACATTCTTGATAATTGTGCTGGGGATAGCACTCTTTCTTGGTTGGCAGGGTATCTTTTTTCTTCTACTATTTTGCCTGTATTATTCTCTCATATCTCATTTGGCTTATAAGCTTTCTTCTAAGAACTCCACTGCAGGAATCTGCTCTCAGTCTTAATGCACCTTTGCTTATAATGTGACATGATTGTTCTTCCTATTTTTAAGATTTTTCTCTTTGCACTGTACCGTTGATATTTTGACTATAATGTGCTTGGTGATCTGTTTTGATTGACTCTAGAGACTTTTGAGCATCTTGAATCTGTATGTCTGCTTCCCTTTGAAGATTTGGGGCATTTTTCCACTATTATTTTGTGAAATGAGTTATTATTACTATCATTACTGTGAGTGTGTCTGTTTGATGGGAGGGTGCACACATGCTGCACTGTTTGTGAAGTCAGAGGACAGCTTTGGTTCTCTCCTGCCTTTACCCAAGCTCCAAGGATTGAGCTCAGTGGTAGGGTTGGCGGTGACAAACACTGTCCCCGCTGAGCCATCTCACCAGCCTACAAAATGGGATTTAATACTTTCCCCCTTCTCTTTACTTTCCAGAATTACCATGATGCATATTTGCTAACATTCTCCCATATGTCTTAAAGGAGCTCTGTCTGTCTGTGTCTGTCTTTCTAACTAGGTTAATTATAAAAGCCCTGCTTGTGTTGGTTTGTTGTGAAAGTATTCTCTTTTATTTTTCATTTAATTGAAATTTTCAGTTCTAAGGGGTTCCAGCTGGTTCTTATTTTCTGTCTTTTCTGAATTGTCTTCTTTATATTGTTGATCTCTAGACTCTTGCATCTCTAACTAGGTTTTGTTAGGAATGCTACTTTGAGTTCTTTTCAGCACCTCAGTGGTTTTCTTCAAATTGAGATCATTTCTGGAGAATTATGTTCTCCTTTGCAGATTTCGTGTTTCCTTTGCATCCTGTGTGTTGGTGTCTGTGCAGCTGGTGTGTGTGTTTGCCTCTTCTCATCTTGTGAAGGACCTTCCATAGGAAAGGATGTTTGTATTTAGATGGGACCCAGTCAGCTTGGGTACTTGTGGTTGGTCACAGAGACCCCAACAGCACGGTCTTTGTGTGTTTTCTCCCTGTACCTGTACCTGTACCAGCATGGCTGTGAGCACCTTTGCAGTCTAGATTGCGGCCTGAGATAGCTGTATGACCCTGAAGTGGAGGTGTCTTCAGGCTCCACAGAGTCTGGCTGCAATGACACTTTGGCGACAGTGGCATGTGGAGAGAACAGTCTATGTTCTGTAGGGTAAGTGCAGGTGGAACCAAGGAATGAGACCAGTAGCCACGGGATCTCCACAAAAGAGATCTTCCCAGGACTCCCAGGTCTGTGGGAGATGCCTGGGATGGTAACATGGATGTCATAGTTCTGGAGATACAGGGTGGGCTGGGCTAGCTAGCACAGGTGACACTGGGGCCCTGGTTTGACAGGCTTTAGAACACGAAGGAGAGTGTTCCAGGGTCCTGCTGTGTGGTTGTTATGGTTGGTCTGGTGCTGGCGGGTAGGGGAGAAGGCTTTCTCCAATTCCTCTGGGGCAGGCACAGGTGGACTCTGGATTGTAGCTATGGCAGCCTACAGGATAGGATACCAAAGGGCACTCACTCTTCCACCAGGTGAGGCACACACTGACCCAAGGGCTTCCAGCAGCCCAGGTGTTTGGCTGCTGGCTAGAGCTGCGACTAGACAGTGGCTGTCTCAGTATATTCTGGGTTTGGAGGAGCTACAAGGGAGGGCCTTCTTTGCAGCTGAGGTGTGACTTTTAGACTAACCAGCTCCTGGAATTAGGTCTAAAGCTTGTGGAGTCAGGACTGCGGGCCGCTGGTCCCAGATACTTACACCTTTCTGCTCTGAGGTTTGTTTTTTGTTTGTTTTGCTTTCTTCAAATAAGAAGATAGACACTCAGATTCATAAGAAACTTGCCCGAAGAACAAATTGAGATTCAAAAAATCCCAATCTTTTGGCTTTGAGACAGAGTTTCATTATGGTAACTCACTCTGAGGCTCGTGAACTTAGAGCAGTCCTTCCTTGTCCCTCAAGTGCTGAAATTACAAGTCAAATTCCAAATCTTAAAGCACCTAAGTTCAAGATTCTAATATTCTCTGCTTCCTATACACTACACTGGCCAACAGTGTTAGCTTTATGTGACTGCCAGGCATCCTTGGCCAGTGAAGCTGTCAGGAAGCATCAGCCTCACGCAGGAGGCGGCAGGGCTCAGAGTGTGATGTCTGTGGCAGAAGTCCAAGGGCATCCAGCATTCAGCCCCGGCAATCTAATCTTTGGTACCTGTCTCTCAGATTTGGGCAAGCCACCCTCCTTCCTGGTAAAGGGGTCAGAGCTGCAATGGTAACCCAAGGCAGAGATTGGTACTATATGTGTTTTCCAGAGGAGCAAACACCACAAACAACAGCTGGATGAGGATGAAATGCTACAGTTGAAAGCTGGGATGCTTTAAGCATCTCAGGAACCCATGCTTTTGTTTGTTTGTTTGTTTGTTTGTTTGTTATAAAAAGATTACCTTCCTGTTAATTAGCTGCCTCTTTTCAAGCATGGTTCTTGACCTGGACATATGCTCTTTCTTCCAGAAACAAGCGGTTCAGGCTGGTGGCCATGTTAAGGACGGGGAGATGCAGGTGACAGTGGTCATCTCTGGTTTTCTCTTGCAGGTGTTCACGTTGCTGTGGATCGCCGACTGGATGGTCCATCGCTTCTGGAGGAAAGGGAAGGACCCGGACAGTTTCTCCATCCCCTACCTAACGGCACTGGGTGACCTGCTTGGGACAGCTCTGCTGGCCTTAAGTTTCCATTTTCTCTGGCTTATTGGAGACCACGATGGGGACGTTGGGGACTAATGGGTCCTAGAAGCTGTTGCGGGGTCACCCAAGAGGAGAACACAAGGCAGTCCCCGCTGCCCTCTCCAAAGCTGTTGTGTGGCTTATGCCAGGGTCGCCTGCGGTTCACCTGACTCCATAATGGCCTTAACGTACTTTTTAAGGAATTTGTGCTGAAACCACAATGAACGGTATTTGTGCTGCTTTTTGTAGAATAAATAATTTGACACAGACATAGATATAAGCTCATACTCTAAAGTTAATTAGGAAAGAATATAGGATGTGTACAATGAATAATTTTGAAACCACAGAGCTAGCAGAAATATACTTTATTATTAAGTTATAGTGCAAGGTGAGAGGCAAGGGAGCCTTAGCCTTCTTTGTCTTACAGCTGTATCACTGCAGCGGATGTTGTGATGGGAAAGGGACCAGCCGAGGTCCCTAAGTGTTAATTATACCCTCCTCTGCGGGAGCAAGGCTGCCAATCACTTATTCCTAAACTGACCAATTCCTTCTGCTGAGCACGTGGCAAACTGACTTGTGCTCGTGTGTAGGACGGTCCTGTGCCAATGTTCATTTTATTTCAGTTCTCAACAGGTGATGCTTTAAGAGAAGGGGCTCGACATGCCACCCCCCACAGGACTTCAGTTTGCAGGCCTCTTGCTCTGGTTCCCTCCTCCTGACTCTAAAAGCAATGGGCCGTTTTGTTCATTTGGAAAATGTTGATCTGATTTAGAAAATGGTCATCAGAGCAGAAAATCAGTTGAGCTGTATTTGTGGCACAGGATGGGGTGTGTGTGTGTGTGTGTGTGTGTGTGTGTGTGTGAACATGTGTGTATGCGTATGTTTGAGAGTGTGAGCATGTATAAGCATATGTGAGTGTATGTGTGTTCGTGTGTGCATGCGAACATGTGTGAGCATATGTGTATGCATGTGTGTGTGTGTGTGAAGAGAGAGACAGAGACAGATAGAGACCAGAGAGAGACAGAGACAGATAGAGACCAGAGAGAGACAGACAGATAAACAAAGTAATTCCTTTTTCTAAAGTAAATACCATTTAATATAACAGAGACCTAAGATTTGGGAAGCGCAGGCGACCCTGTTGCTCTGTTGGGCCCCCTACCTGTCTGTCATCCCTCCAAAGGAGACTCTGTGGCTTACCTCACTCAGTCAGCATCTCACCATGGGCTCCATCTACAGGGACCATCTCATTTATGTGGCTGCAGTTCTCAAACATTTCCCTGAAGCTCCAGCCGGTCTCCTCTCGCCTGACTTGCACCTGGCAGTCGATAGGAAGCCCTTCTAGATCGCTTAGCACTCAAGAGAACTGCAGTTCAGTCTTTGAAGACTGTTAAATATTTAATCATGAAACTGCCGAGGGAGTAGAGTGCCCATGACATTGACAGTCTCGGTGAGTCGGTGTTGTGTAACTAGTGGGTGGTTTGTAAATATATTGAGGAAGTATTCTTATTGTTGTGGAGGCTGTGGTTTAGAGTTATATATTTTTGCTTATTTTTAAACTTCATTCAATTCTTCTGCCTTATAATCAGACTTTGAAGGCATGGTTTAAACTAATTGGATCTCTCCTTTAGAGAGCTATAATGTCACAGGATGAACATTCTGACAAAATAAGCATAAAGTTTACATTGATGAATATTTAGTTGCAAAGATTATTTTATGTTTTAAAAAATTAGTATACCTTTCTTTTTATTATAAAGTATTTGTGAATTTGGGTTTTGCATTTGGGCTGTACATTCTTTTGTTTTGAGACAGTCTTGCTCTATCTCCCAGGCTGGTCTTGAACCTGAGACCTATCTACTGAGCTTCTTTTCTTTAACTCACAAAAACTGCAGAGTCAGTCCCAGTGTTAGCTGCCAACCGTGTTAGGCTGCTGCTGTCTCTGTCACACGTCCCAAGACACATGCAGATGCTGACAGCAGTCCTCTCCTGTCTGGATCTTAGAGCAGGGACAGAGGGATGCTGAGGAGTGACATTTTTAAGATTGCACAGTTGCAAAGTGGCTGACTGTTCTAGACCTGTATACTTGGCTGTGTCCATCTATGCCCAACCCCCCAAAGCACATAAACTATCCACCTAGTTACCCGAGAGGAAGACGGCTGGAGAAAGTCCTGTCCACTGTCACTAGTCTTTCAGAATTGCAGGGATGCCTTCACCTAATGTATCTTGGTGGTCAGCACAGCCAGCTCTGAGCTAGTCATGTTCCTAATGTCACAGAGACTGTAAATGAAATAACAAATATTTTAACTTATAAAATATTTTTCACTTTATGATGAAGACTTTAGATTTAAAAAGGCGCCTCATTTTTTTCCTTTTGTTGTTGTTTTGTTTTTTGAGACAGGGTTTCTCTGTGTGGCCCTAGCTGTCCTGGATCTCACTCTGTAGACCAGGCTAGCCTGAAACTCACAGAGATCCTCCTGTCTGTGCCTCCTGTGCACCGGGATTGAAGGTGTGCGCAGCCACTGCATGGTGCCGCCTCTAAGCACCTACCATCTTCTTAGAGCTGCTGTGCCACAGGAGGACAGTCTTGGTCAGGACAGCAAACTGTCTAAGATGAATGGAATGGGCAAAAACAGATGCAGCCTGAATGGGTTGTAAAAGGATATACATTTCTTTAAAAACAATTGCAGGTCTTTGAAAGTCTTCATGTAAGCATATAAGTTTTATTTACCCATAAAATTTATTATCAGTCTTAGGTAAACTAACAGTATTTTTATACCACAAAACCCCCTACTTTCCAAAACTTTTTCCACTAATTTACCAGGCACATTACACACAGCTAAATAAATCATATTTTTTTATTCTTGACCATCCACCTTTTTTTGAAATTTCCGAAGTTTCTTAGAAGCTAATAAAATAGAAACACATGGTGGATGTCTTGTGGAGACATCAGAAAACCTCACACCATAAGCTGTCCGTGATATAGCCAAATGAGTCCTTTAAAGCCTCTCAGTGGTGGGGCGTCCCTTCCTCCCTGTGACTAAGGTATAGTTTACCCACTGACAGTGGGCTCTGGCACCTTGGAATTGTGTAAACCTAAGTCAAAATAAAATGTGAGAAGCATTTCCTTGTGCTGTTGTGGTTTCTGTTTTAATTACCCTGCCAGCTACAGAACCTGGAACGTGGGTGGAAATCCCCCAGAAGGGTCCAGGTGGTCTGCACCCCCACTGTGTTTGTGGGGCACAGTGCCTGGCTTTGATGAGAGCCGCACCTCCAGTCCACTGCTCCGCTGTGCTCTTCCGGTTGAGTGCTCCGGCCTTCCCTCCATCACCTCCCACAGAGCTGGGTCTGTCAGTCCCTTCTAGACAGGGCTGGCTGACTAACAGCTCACAGTCTCTGTCTGTCTGTCTGTCTGTCTGTCTGTCTCCATCTCTCTCTGCCTGGCCCTGAGCCATGGAGCATGGCCTGTGAAAGGCATGCCCACTCTGCCCCATCTACATTTCTAGCCTCCTTCAGTGGCAGGAAGCTGAGTGTTCTGTGGTCGTCACTTGCGCTTGGAACAGCGATGTGTCGCCCCAGATAACTGAAAGTGCATTCATCCAGTGATTAATTCCCACCAAAAAGTGATGCCTTGAAAAAAATAACAAACCAGTTGGAGACAGAGGCAGGCAGATCTCTGAGTTCAAGGGTAGCCTGGGCTACAGCACAAGTTTCAGGACAGCCAGGGCTACACAAAGAAACCCTGTCTTGAAAAACAAAACAACAAAAAGCACAGTAGGGGATTAAATGTGACCTAATCACATGGGTGAGCACCCGGCTGTCTCCAGCTCTGCCTCTGGGATCTGCCCATGCTGCCTTCCCTACACTTCCCGAGGCTCCTTGTCCACTCTTCCCCTAGCTCTTTTCTTCTCAGCTTCTCAATGTTGGGATGTTCACCTGTGTCTCCTCACTAGTCTCCTTTATTCCCCTAGGCCTCCCACATCGTTGTTACAGCATCTATGCTAATTCCTAATTTACTTTCCAGGTTCTAGCCTCTCCATTGAGTTCCCCATCTGTATCTCCCAACGGCAGTGGATGGTGCCACTTCTTAAATGACTGACAGCTGGGCACCCCAACTGTTTGGACAGTTGTCATCACTGTACCCAATGGCTACAGGGTCCACCTTAACGCTGACTCCCTTCACCCACGCAGCACTTCTGTAAGTCAGGAAGACCAACAACCCATGGGTGAGACAGCACGCAGAGGGGACAGCTAACAGACAAGAAGAGGTGTAGATGCTCATCTTCAAAATCAAAACAAGGCTAGGACTGGGGAACTGGTGCCGGGATCCCAGGACTTGGGAGGTAGAGGCACGAGGGTCAGGGTTGCAAGGTCCTCCTCAGCAACAAGTCAGGTTTGAGGCAGCCTTGGATACATGAGACCCTGCCTCAAAAACAAAACATAAGTTAAAGTGATCCTTAGCCACTGAACGCAAAACTGAATAAACCATGTTCTTTGCAAGGCTGTAGGGAGGTGGACAGAACTGATGGTAGTTGAACTGGATGGTAACAGATTGTAGAGGAGATTCTGGCCATCTTTTTTTGTTTGTTTTGTTTTGTTTTTTTGTTTTTTCGAGACAGGGTTTCTCTGTGTAACTTTGTGCCTTTCCTGGAACTTGCTTTGGAGACCAGGCTGGCCTCGAACTCACAGAGATCCACCTGCCTCTGCCTCCCGAGTGCTGGGATTAAAGGCGTGCACCACCAACAGCCGGCAGATTCTGGCCATCTTTAACAAAACACAAATGCACTTAGCATTTGATTGCCCAATTTCCCCATTACCACTGAACAGTAACTATAAAGTACCCATCTCTGTCCCGTGACCAGATTCTGTTTGCTGCCTGCCACTCCGAATAAAGTTTTATTAGAATGCACCAGTGGCTACTTCCCATCCTGATGTAGGACTGGGGAGCAGCTAGAAACAGCATAGCTGACCCTTTAACGGTGTGTTCACCATCCCCTGCCTCAGAGAACTCCTCACAGTGGCCAGCTGGGGTCAGGCTACCACTTGGGGAGGACTCCCAGCCTGGGGCTCGCCCTTTTCACAGCATGGTAAGTCACTCTCCATAGCCTGGGAGTTCCCAAACCTGGCTGTCCCTTGGGCCCCTCTAGCTTCTTCCTCTCTTGCTTAAGGCCCAGCAGACTCCAGAGACATTGATGTATGGGCTTGTTTGGGGCTTCTGGGCCAGCCCCAGGTAGGCAACTCTGTGAGTAGATCAGTCTTACTGCCTAGAATGTGTTGTTTTGGGGTGACCCACACGTCAGACACAGGACAGCTTCAGTGCTCACTTAGACTCGAGCCTCAGCTCTCTCCTCAACCTTCTGACTGCGTGTGGACCTGACGGTCTAACCTCAAAGGGCTCCACACCCTCCTGCAGGTTCTGGGCCACATGTCTGGCAGGCCTCTGGGTGAGGGTGGGGAATTGTATCTCTAAAGGCTTTCAGCCACCATTGCCCTTCGCAGACTTCCTTCCTCTGGTTGGTATGGTGATATTTTCTCTGATCAGTCTTTTTTCTTTCGTAGCTTTTATTTATGTGTGTGCAGCATGTGTGCAGGTACCCATAGAGACCAGAAGAGGACATTGGATCCCCTGGAGTTAGCTAGTTGTGAACCACCTGACACTATGGCTGGGAACTAAACTCAGGTCCTCTTGGGAAACACACTTGACAGCTGAACCACATCTCCAACCCCTTAGGTCAGTCTTAGGAGAGCTGAGCCAGGCTAGGAATGGGTTTCATGGGGCACACGTGACCATTCTGTGCTGGGCCCCTCACCATCTCAGTCACCACAAGTGAGTGTGTGAAAAGCGGAGATCCAGCCCACTGGGCAAGCTATCACATGTTAGGAATGCAGGACACATAGCCCAGATATTCAGAAGACCGTCATTCTACATGTATGCTGTAAAAGCCTACATGTCGAGTTTAAATCAATGTATGTCAGCCCAGGCACAAGACAAGCATAGTCTCAGACATACTCTGTGCACAACTGGCCATTAACAAAGTGCAGTTACTTCTGATTCACAGGAAGCCGGTATTTATGAGGGTGATGGGTGCTGGATGTTTGGAATGAATGGTCTTAAGGAAATGCTCAAGGCAAAGAAATCCACTCGGTTTCAACCAAGCTGGTTCTGAAGAGCTGTGTCAGTATAACAAGCAACACTGATGGGATCTTCCTCTCTTGATGGAAAACAGGACGTTAGCCCGAAATGACACTGTTGACAATGAGGAAAACACACAAAATATGGTCCCTGAACACTGAATCTTCACTTGTGCTCATTGGACACAACTCCAGTGCAAAAGTGCCTCTTCTTAGGTCCAAAGTGGGCACCCCTCAAGCCCCTAAAGTGTTGCAGGTTACAGCCTGGGCTCTGCTCAGGCCGGACTGACGGGTTGCTACTTCAAATCAGCATTCCTCAAACCTTGTGAAGGGGGTTTCTGTTTGCCAGGAAAGGCCATTACTTTCTTATCTGCCACCTACAGCCCCTCACTCCGGAAGGGGGTCTAGTTCTCTATTAACTCAAACAAGACTCCCACAGATCAAAGCCTCACGCTAGTTCCCAGGCTGTCCCAGATAACTGGCCCACCATCGCCCCTCATAACTGGCAGGACCCCACCCTCTCCCTCTGACCCTGGAGAGAGAGGCTTGACAGCTGGAATAAACCTTCTCTGCTCTGCCCACCGAGTGGTCTGGTTTCCTCCTGTTACATCGCGGTTTCAGAGATAAGCCACTCCACAGGAGCCAAAGGAGTTTGTAAAGCAGTTTAAAATCCAGTTGTGTATGAGGCCAGGGTCCCTGCATTTTTTACCCAGAAGCCCCGATGTCCTAGAGGCCCCTGGAACAGGCCGAACATACAGTAAACCCATACATATCATGGCTTGTTAACAGCAAAAGAAACAGCTGGAGACAAAGGAGAAGAAGTGTGTTTGCAAACTGCAGTGCCGGTGTACCGAGGGCGAAAAAGCTAGACAGAACATAGTCTCCCCTTGTGCGGGACTGACCAAAACACCAGAAGGAAAAGCGATAGTCTAAGCCGCCACCACACGGGGACCTATGAGCTCATGGGTACACAGGACAGACACTTGCCTGTGTGGACTTTTCCAGATTCTTTTGGATCTGAAACCCTTCACATGTATTACTTAGGTAAAATATCTTTTCAACATTGTCTTTGAGCCTCATTCTCACTGTGTTGTCCAGGTGGACCTGGAACTCTCGGTAGACCAGGCTGGCCTGCCTCCACGTCTCCAGTGCTGGGATTACAGGAATGTGCCACCACACCCAGCAATGAAAACTCATTTATTTTTAGAGAAAATTTATTCTTAAACAAAAATTATTATTTTAACCATTGGACCCCTGTTCTTTTGATCTGAACATGCACAGCATTGGTATTCAACATGAACATTGTCCACTTGAAAATAAGTTGAAAGGGAACTGGAGAGATGGCTCTGTGGTGCAGAGCACTGGCTGCCTTAGCAGAGGACTGGGTTCAGTTCCCAGAATCCCCATGGTGGTTCGCAGGCACCTGTTGTTAAAGTTCCAGAGGACTCAACACTTGCTTAGTAGCATTTTGTACTTTCAGACAAATAGGTCCTCAGCTCAAATTAGTATTTAATTATTATATCCAATATCAGGAATGAAAATACATTGTTTTGTTTAGCAATGAGGACGTTTGTGTGTGTGTGTGTGCTTGTGTATGAATATAGTGTTTGTACATGTGTGTAGTTATCGATGCATGCATGTGTGGACTCCAGAAGTTGACACTGGGAGTCTTTCTCTGTTCCTCTCTGTCTAATTTTCTGAGGCAGAGTCTCACTGAGCCTGGAGCATGCTGTTTCAGCTAGACTGGCTGGCCAGGGATCCTGGTCTCCGTTCCCCATTTCCACCAGTTCTGAGGTTGCAGACACAGGTCCCCTTGTCTGAATTTTGAGAAGGTGCTGCGATTCCAAACTGAGGTCCTTCTGTGTGTGCTGCAGGCACTGTCACCCACAAGCCACCCTCTAGCTCCAACCCCACCTCCTCCACCCTTTGTTAAAGCTGTGAACATGGTTCTTATTCTTCCAGGTAGTAGAAGGCGTTGTGTGGAAATGGGGCCTTTTGGTCTAATACAATTCTGGATTGTAAGTAACAAACACTAGTAAATGAACTTGGGGCCAGAAGAACTCTTGCCCATTGCCGACCCTTAGGCTTCTAGCTTTTGGTGATTCCCTCAGACAACCTTTCTAAAGCCTTCTACCAGATCATGGATTGCCAGTGGATTGGCATGGAATGCTCCAGCCCATGCCGCCAACTCTACAGAGGCCTTGAGGAGGCTGCAAACAGCCTCTTTGCCTGTCTCTCTTCTCCTTCCCCACAGCAGCTGGCCTGCCTAGATACTCCTCTCTTCTCTATTGTGAAGTTTGCCCATTCCTTTCCTATAACATGTCCCCACATTTTTTTCTTCAGTATCAGTACATTTCTTCAGTGAGCCCCATATCCAGATTCTTGGATGCCCAAGTCCTCATCCAAATGGCAGCATTTGCATATGAGCTCTGAACATATTCCCATATAGTTAATATCTTGATGTGGTTGGCTTTGAGATAGTGTTTCCATGCTTGGCCTTTAACTCCAGTCCAGGTGCAGGCTGCCCAGCCTGACCTCCTGTGTATTTTTTTTTAATATTTTTATTTTTTTTTAACCATTTATTATGTACAGTGTTCTGCCTGCATGTATGTCTGCAGACCAGAAGAGGGTACCAGATCTCATTATAGATGGTTGTGAGCCACCATGTGGTTGCTGCTGGGAATTGAACTTAGGACCTCTGGAAGAGCAGCCAGCCCTCTTAACCTCTGAGCCATCTCTCCAGCCCCATTTTGTTTGTTTGTTTGTTTGTTTTAGTTTTTTGGTTTTTTTTTAAAAGATTTATTTATTTGTTATGTATACACTGTTCTGTCTCCAGAAGAGGGCACCAGATCTCACTATATTTGGATGTGAGCCACCATGTGGTTGCTGGGAATTGAACTCAGGACCTCTGGAAGAGCAGCCAGTGCTCTTAACCTCTGAGCCACCTCTCCAGCCCTGTCCCATGTATTTTTAATCATCTTTAGAATACTCACTGGACTTGGTACATTGATTCCCTTGATCACTGTGGGCTCCGCACAGCACTTGGAAGTCAAGTTTTGTATTTGGGAACTTTCTAGAACTGTGTGTTGGGGGGTTCCCCTCCATCTAAGGATGGTGGAATCTGTGTGTGGTACCTCACTGGATATGGAAAGTTGTGTTAGCTCTCTGCTCTCTGCTTATGATGTTCATAAGCCTCCTTAGAGAGTACAGCCCTTCTGAGCTCCTCTTTTCCTGACAGCCACCTGCAGGGCAGGACCTCCTGCCTCCACCTCTCTGTTAGCATCCCAAGCCCCCAGGACCTCCTGCCTCCACCTCTCTGTTAGTGTCCCAAGTCCCCAGCCTTTCATTTCTCTCAGTTCTCTGGCTTCTGGGCTACATCTCTCTTGATCTGCCACCTTCTTTCTTTCTTGCTCTGTCTCTTCCCTTGTTTTCCTGCATCTTACAACATGGCCAAATAAACACAGCTCTCATTCTGGATTTGTGTGTTCCCATCTCTGAATGAAGTGCCTATCCAAGCCTTGTTATTCACTATAATTTGACGAATATTCAAAGCCATCTCTCCCCTTGATTCAAGTCGACAAATGTTTAGGGAGCGTCTGTGTTCTGCTAGGCATTGTTCTGGGAGGTGTAAGTCACTGGAGAAGAATTTGGACACACTCTTACAGAATGGAACTGGACAGTAACATGCACACACAGGAGAAACTGAAAGTGAATACTCCATCATTTCAGACAATGACAGAATCAATAGAGTAGGGATGCCAGGCACTCAAGATGTTCAGGAAACAAACCACTTCTCTATGGGACCTTGGGCATTGGTCTGTCTTTGCAGGAGCCAAACCTGAAAAACCTCAGGAGCTGAGAATTTAAGGTGGGAAGAACCAGATTGCAAAGGCTTTCAGGAAGAATGAGTGTGGTCCGGGCAGTGGCTCATCCAGTGAGGTTCTGCTTCGGACAGGAACTGTATCACATTCTTCCTCTGTTGTCCATAGCGCTGACCTTCAACCCAGACATAACCACGTACTGTTTGCCACAAGTCTGCCTGAGACACACTTGTGGCTCGAGAGAAGGTCTTCTGTTGCTTGCTTTGTGTGTTGGAAGGCTCTGTTAAAATGTGGGTGCTGCTCCTAGGAGGTGGAGACTCCCCTGCTGCCCTGGGAGGTCTATATTTCTTTTCTCTGTAAATCTGAAATGGCAATCTCATTTTCTTTTTTAAAGATGCATTTTTGTTTACTATGTATATGTGTGTATATGATCACATGTGTGCAGGTACCCACAATGGCAGAAGAGGGAATTAGATCCCCGGACCTTACTTTATAGATAGTTTTGAACGTCCTATATAAAATGTGGGTGCTGGGGATTGAACTGGGTCCTCAGCAAGAACAGCAAGTGCCACTGGCCGCTGAGCCATCTCTCCAGCCTCTCTTGTGTTTCTTGTCACGGTGTTTTACTTAGCATGCCCATGGAGATGAAGCAGGTGGATTATAGACCAGTAACTTCAGTTTACCTTTTGTGATTTCTCAATAAAAGTCCATCTTAGCAGCCAGCATGTTTTATTACGGTGCATAATGAGTATGGCTTCCCATGGGTGGCCATCCCAAGCCTTATGTGTCTTTGGTCTCAGCCATTCTGGATGAAGATAGCCTGTTTCTCTGAGGTGTTTTCTGGCATTTCCAAAAGACTGTTATGAATGCCACACTTGAAGTCAGACCATTTCCAAAGCCTCCTGCATATTGTTAAAATCATCCAGCTACTTCCCAACTGTGGGTTTGAAAGAAAATGGCCCCCAAAGGGAGTGGTACTATTAGGAAGTGTGGCTTTGTTGGAGGAGGTATGGCCTTGTTGGAGGAAGTGTGTCACTGTGGAGGTTGGCTTTGAGGTCTCATATGTGCTCAGGCCACACCCAATGTCTTAGACCACTTCCTCTTGCCTGCAAGTCAAGATGGAGGCCACTCAGCTACTTCTCCAGCACCACGTCTGCCTGCATGCCACCATGTTGCACCATGATGACAATGGACTGAATCTCTGAACTGTAACCCACACAATTAAATGTTTTTCCTTTATAAGAGTGGCCATGGTCCTGGTGTCTCTTCACAGCAATAGAAACCCTAACTAAAACACCAACAAACCATTGATTCAGGAAGGTGACTGTCCTTGACACTAACAAGGCCTCAGGTGGGCTGTAGCTTGGGGGTCCAGGATCTCAGCAATTCAGCAACTACCAAAGCCACTTTGGGCTAGTAGTCTCCGGATTCTTGTGAATTCAAAGAATGAAATGCACGGGCTGCTGAAGGGTGAGGTTCAGAAGGCAGGCTTATAAGGTTATAGGTAAGTGTTTTAGAATGGCAGAGACACTGTATAGCAAGAGTGTGTCCCAGAAATGGCAGGCCATCGAGCTTTCAGCCCAGAGACATTTGACAGAAACTGGAGTGAGACTTTTGGGGTGGGGTGGATGAGGAATGTCCCCGCAGGCTCATGCACTTGAACGCTTGGTCCCAGCTGGTGGTCCAAGGGGAGGTTATGGTGCCTTTAGGAAGTAGAAACTTGCTGGAGGAAGTGTCACTGGGAGTGGCCTTAGGGTTTATAGCTTTGCCCACTTCCTGTTCTCTCTCTGCTCCCTGTGTAGATAAAAATGTGACCAGCCTGCTGTTCCTGACACTGTACCATAACTTCCACACCATTATGGACTCCATCCCTCTGGAGCCACAAGCTAAAATAAAACCTTCTTTTCTTAAGATGCTTTTGCTAGGATTTTTATCACCTCCCTTCTGGTATTCCCAAGGACAGAAGTGCCAAGAACAAGACTACAAGACTCATGACTGCTCACTCCCGGGATGCCTACTGAATGCTTGGCCAAAGCTTTCGTCTGCTCTCAACACAAGGAACTTCATGGCATGCATACAGAAGACACTGGCCCACCCATTGACCTCAGATAGCGGTCACCTACAGCAGGCTCCATCTGGAAGCCCAGAGACTTCTTCATACCAGCCAGGCTCGGAAACAGTGCTCATAGACCCACCCTCCTCTAAACCTGGGGCTGACTTTAGGAAAGCAACTTTAGAGTTCTTTTCATTGGCCTAGGTTCATCACACAGAGCACTGGGTTTCACACAGACAATTTCTCTCCAGTATATCATTGTACTCTGACCAAAATCAACTTTGAGGGCCAGTTTCCTCCTCTTTAAAACAGTAGTGAGATTTCACTTAAAGATTTGAGGAATTTAGCTGGGTGGTGGTGGTGCACACGTTTAATCCCAGCACTCAGGAGGCAGAGCCTGGAGGATCTCTGTGAGTTCAAGGCCAGCCTGGTCTACAGAGTGAGTTCCAGGGCAGGCTCCAAAACTACACAGAGAAACCCTGTCTCAAAAAACAAACAAATAAACAAAAGATTTGATGAATTGGAATAAAATACTCACAAGGGCTGAATGGATAATAATGTTTTTTGTTTTTTGTTAATATTAAAATATATTCTTTTTTTCAGTTTGATGCAAAAATCATAGGTGATGCCCTTGGATTTGAAACTTGATCCCATTCCTTACAGAACAGCACAATCTTGGGTTGCTGTTTATTTATTTTTATTTTATACATAGGAGAGTTTTGCCTACAAGGATGTGTACTATATGGTGCAGTACCCACAGAGGCCAGAAGATGGCATAAGATCCTCTACTATGTGGGCGCTGGGAATTAAGCCCAGGTCCTGCAAAAGCAGCAACACTCTCAACTGGAGAGCCATCTCCCCAGACCCACTATGTATGTATGTATTTTTATTTCTATTTTATTTTTCCTGGGTAGGTTATTTAACCCCAAAGGCTCGGGTTTCTTTTTCATTTATAAAATGAAGTAGCAATGCCTGCCTCATAAGACAATCAAGAAATTTAAACAAGATAAAGTCAAACTAAGTAGCACAGAGGTAGTGGAAGGGATGTGATGAACATCACTTTCTCCAAACAATTTATACAAGTTTCAAATAACAGCAGCACAGGACCCAGAATTACAGCACCTGAGTCATCCATGGAAAAAAATGATTAGAAAGCGTCTCTCCTGTAGGGCTCAGAAAAAAATAAGTTTTGTGACCCGAGAAGTCCACTGGAGCACAGAGGGCCCTCCCCAGGGGTATGGGCTCTGACTCCCTAGCCTGTGCCAAGAGGCCTGGTCTTCGGCTCACTTGATAGACTATTTTTAAATCATGAGTTTAAAGAATCAGGAACCCGAGGGGGGGTGGGGAGAGAGAGAGAGAGAGAGAGAGAGAGAGAGAGAGAGAGAGAGAGAGAGAATTATTATACAGATATGACTGTAGCTGGGAAACATACTTACCCATCTGTACAGACAGTTCTCAAACAGTGGATTTGGTTGCTGATATGAAGCTGGATATACTTCTGAGTTGAAAAGAAAGACACACCTGGACCGTTTTCATATTTTCAAGGTCTGACCAGTTTAATGGAAGCAGATTGGCAAACGCTGAAATCTGACCTTTCTCACCAAATCAAAGAAATCACAGTTTTAGAAACAGGTATTTTTAGAAAGCCGCCTATTTCAAGAGGTACACATCCCACCCCCACGTTTCTTTAATTCATCACAAAGTCTCTGAGAGCTAGGGAGAGGGACCCCCCGGTGCTCAAGGCGCTGCAGGACCACCTCTTCGGCAGTGGTCTCACCCAGAATGAGAATGGGAGTACACCTGAAAAGTCAAACTGCATGAACAGCAGGGGTGGGGGACCATGCCTAGGCCCTCAGAGAGGTGGGCATTTCAGGTTAAAATCCAGCCTGGGCTACACCAGCACTCCAAGGTCAGGGTAGACTACACCAGCACTTGGAAAGGGGAGGCAGGAGGGTCAGAAGTTAGAGGTCATCCTTGGCCAAATGAAGAAGGCATCCTGGGCTACATAAGATTCTGTTAAAAAAAGAAAAAAAAAGAAAAAAGAAAGAAAGAAAGAAAGAAAGGAAGGAAGGAAGGAAGGAAGGAAGGAAGGAAGGAAGGAAGAAACAAGAGAATTCAACAGGAGTAACAACCACAAGAAAGAAAGGAATAGACTAGTTGAAGCCCTCCATCCTGTCCTTGGAAATTACCAGAAGTATTTAATTTATTTTTCATATATGTATGTATGTGTGTGTGTGTGTGTGTGTGTGTGTGTGTGTGTGGTTGTGTGTGTGTGTGTACATGTAGATATAAGAGGTTGACATCATATGTCTTGGCTCTACTGCTCTCAACCTTATTTTTTTTGAGGCAGGGTCTCTCACTAAACTAGACTTCACTGATTGCCTGGACTGACGGCCAGTGAGTCCACGTTGCCTCCTTTCTCTGGCCTTCTAGCCCTGGGATAACAGGTGTGTGCCACCGTGTCTGGCTTTCATGGGCATGCTATGAATCCTAACTCAGTTTCTCACACTTGGATGACAAACACATTACCCACTGAGCCATCTCTGCCACCCCCATAAATATGGGGAATTGTTACCATAGGTGGGATGAAGCTTGTGTTCTTCAAGATAGGATGGGGTGAGGCCCTACAACTCCACGCAGTAAGCTTGAGCCCAGGTGTGGCTCATGAGGTTCCCCCTTCCTACACAGCTACATCATCTTCAGCACACAACCTCTAACCTTGGTGCCTTGGTACAGAGGAAAAACATCTGTCTTCCACCAGAAGCTGCTGCATGCTACAACCTTTTCACAGAAAACTCTGACACAGTGGAGAAAGACAACATCACAACACGAAGGTGTAGATGAACAGTCTTATTAAATAAGAAACACAGAGCCAAATGCAGAGTTAAAAATCCTAAGAGGTCAGAGCAGTAGCTGAAACTAAAACCGCCTTCTTATCCTTCCTGCTGCTGCTGTCCTTCCCCTCAACAAGTGACCTACTTCCTGTGTATCTGTCTTTTTATTGACTTTCTGTTCTGCCTTCTCATTGGTTGTAAACCCAACTACATGACCTCCTCATCACTGCCTGTCTATACAGACCTCCAGGTCTTCTATGGTTGGTATTGAGATTAAAGACATGTGTCGCCATGCTGGCTGTGTCCTTGAACACACAGAGATCTGCCTAGCTCTGCCTGTCATGTGATTGGGATTAAAGGTGTGTGCCATCACCGGCCCAGCTTCTGCTATGGCTTGCTATTAGCTCTGACCCCCAGGCAACTTTATTTATTAACATACAAATAAAATCACATTTCAGTACAAATAAAATATCACCATATTTCCCCTTTTCTATTTTAATAAAAAGAAAAAAGGAAAAAAGTTATAACTAATATATGAAAAACTATACACAAAAGTACAATAACTATATACCATATATATAAGCAATAAATACCTAAACAATGTCTAGTCCATTTGCACTTGACAAATTCAGAGAAAATAATTCCATTATCTATCCTATTTTGGTAAGTCCAAAATGTACCTGATTCACCTTCTCTCCTAACTTATATTACTAACAGAACTATCTTAAAAAGTCTTTCAAATTTATACACTTACTCTTTAGTGAGTTTCTTTTCTAAAATTCTTAACAAGGAAAATTATAACTATCTAATCTTCAACTCTAAATAACTAATCTTCAACTCCCTCAGAGACCCAAGAAAGAAATAATATTACCTAATAAAACAACAAAAACAGGAAGTGCACACAAGCAGCTTCCAAAAAAAAAAATGTGAGTTGACAGAAACAGCCAGCTGCCTGGACAGTCACCTGAGGTTTCTCCGCAGTATTGGGGCATCATCTTTAGCCTATAGACTTAGCGTATCTGACAGACTCTTTTGTGAACTAGGATGTACACAAGGTCAACAGTTCGACCTCACATTTGGTGAGAGCAGTCCATGTACCAGAAACACCTGAATTCCATTAGTGTCATGTCATGATTCAGGATTTTAAATTCTGGAAATTGTTGATGTCTTTTGAATTCAGCGCTCCATTCTTCTTGGTTGTGTGTGTGTGTGTGTGTGTGTGTGTGTGTGTGTGTGTGTGTCTGTCTGTCTGTCTGTCTGTCTTCATCTTGGCATCCCATTCTTCTCCACATCCCTCTATTAAATGCCATTCTACCATTGAGAGGTGTGAGCTTAGTTATTCTTCAAGAATAACTGTTTCAGCTGCTGTTCCATTGCACATCAGAAGCCATCAGCCCACTGCCTGTTCAGTTGCCTTTGAAGAAAAGGGCACTGTACTTTTTCAGAATTGCAAAGGCCACTTCAGGGATGGTGCCATATTGTCCTGGCTTCTGAAGATGCCTTTTGATGAAGCCACAACCACACTTGTTTTGGCAAGAATCAGTAGTTCTTTGTTTCATGTCCTGTCTGTCCATTTTGTCCTGTTTGTCAGCAGTTGATTCGAGGATACTTTGTTGTCCAGTGGTTAACTTTTGCCACAACGAAAGTTAACTCCATGTGCAGTTTCTTCAATGCCCATATTTTCTCTGAAGTAGATTGGTACTGCCAGGAGCCAACATGCCTCATAGTCATAACAAAAAGAAAAATTTTCTAAATTATTAAAACATTTAAAATGCCATTTCTGTAGATCTCTGAAGGGTTTGAAGATGACCTGTCTATCTAAAATATATCTGCTCAACCTTGAAAACATATCTAATATGACTACAAGTTCTATTGTAATGTCTAACTACCAACTTTCATTTTTTTATCCTAATAGTTGGTAATAATAACATTCAAGGATCAGCAAATTGCATTACATTGTTAAATGAATGGTATAAGTACAATATCTCGAGCAAGATTAGAAATATGTGCATGGCATATGCTAACAATCTCGATCTCAATATATATATAACTAGTAATTGTCTTTTTTTTTAAACAAGAACCTTAAATCTAATCTTTGTTTAGCCCTTTTCCTAACCCTTAACAACAACTTGTAACCAACCCTCATAAACAATGAAAATTATCCCAGACCCAAAACCCATTAAAAGACCAAAAAACCACCTGCCCCACACCACCTCTTTGGGAATGTGGGCATCGTATTCTTAAAATTGCTTCCTGCTGGGTATGGGTGAAGGTATCTTTATTCTGAAAAGAAAAATTTTGGGTTAATAGTCAAATTCTAGGAAAGAATTTGTTGTCCAGTTTGAGCAAAATGCCAAAGTTCAGGGCTTATCTCAAGTCCTTATTCAAGTAGTCTTTGAAACTGGATCATCTCAGCTAGCCCTCTCAAAATTGCTCTGAGCAGTTTGTAGTTCAAAGCTGATCTGTGGATGATGTTTGTCAGCTTAGTGGTATTATTATTGTTCACATGGAATTATTGTTGTTGTGGGGCCCCATCTTCTTCCTGGAGACTTCAGTTGATGTTAGGCCTGGCCATGATTTCCTGCAGAAAACTGATAAGAGACTTGAACACAAAGACATGTATAGGCAGCTAATTGAAGCCTTTTTTCTAGAATTAATTAGTACTCTATATGGCTATTACTATCTTAACAAAGTTTTAGATATATATATATATACATACATATATATGTATGTATGTATGTATGTATATATATATATATATATAGTAAATTTTGATATAAAATTTATACTTTAAGAAAAGTTTAGGGTTGGAGAGATGGCTCAGAGGTTAAGAGCACCAACTCTTCTTCCAGAGGTCCTGAGTTCAATTCCCAGCACCCACATGGTGGCTCACAACCATCTGTAATAAGATCTTGTGCCCTCTTCTGTATACATAATGAATAAATAAATCTTAAAAAAAAGAAAAATTTAAAGAATCAGAATAGAATCAAAGAATTAAGATTAGTAATAGAATAGTCCCTTAATTAATTTGGTTTTTCTCCTGTCCCATGTCAGAAGATGGCTCTTACTTCTGGTATGATACAGGGAGTTTGCATTTTCCTTTTAACAACATGCTTGAGTTTAAAGAAGGAGAGAGCCATTCTATAACTCCAAAGCCAGCTTTAAATTTTAATTGAACTGGGACTACAAGAAGACCAATAGTGTTAAATTTCTTTAGAGAAGACCAGAAACAAACATTTAGGAAGTCTTATGAAATTTTATAGATGATATACCAATAGGGCATTTTACTCTTTTTCTTGGGACAGATGATTTGTCCTTTTTCTTCAGTTGTCTCATTTGTCCAGTGTTCTTCAGATTCCTTAGCCTTCATTCTCCTAAAAGACAAAAACAAAAACCTTTCCCTAAGACTAATTTTGGGGAGGTTCCCTTTCTGAAAGTTATTATCTGATTAAATGAAAAGGCATGTGTTAATGGTGCAAGTTAGCTTAAACTGGATGGTCATGCTGGTTGATGAACTATCACTTCCTCTAATAAGAGGTCTTTCTTATTCAAATTGAACCTTTATCAATTTTGATGGTATCCACAGCTTATCTTCTCCTGTAGAAATAAAAGCAAAACCTTGTCCCCAACATAACACATATCCTGGTTTCCATTCTGAGGTCAGCACATCCTTGAAGTATATAGGCTGATTTAATTCTGTAGTTTTTTCTATTATCCAATGTCTCTCTGCAGCTGTTGTTCCTTTCTCATTAGCATTGAGAAAATTCAAAGTTAATAGAGCATTATGCAGTCTATTTCTGGTTTTTTGTTACCCCTTTCTGTTTATTTAGCATATCCTTTAGAGTTCTGTTTGATCTTTCTATAACTGCTTGGCCTGTAGGATTATGTGATATACATGTAATATGCTTTATATTGTAATAAGCAAAAAACTGTTTCATTTTAACAGAGACATATGTTGGAGCATTGTCAGTTTTAATTTGTGCAGGTACACCCATGATGGCCATAACTTCTAGCAAATGAGTAATTACAGAATTAGCTTTTTCAGAACTCAAAGCAGTTGCCCATTGAAATCCCGAATAAGTATCAATGGTATGGTGTACATATTTCAATTTTCCAAATTTTGCAAAGTGAAACACATCAATCTGCCAGATTTCATTCCTCTGAGTACCCTTTGGGTTACATCCTGCTGGTAATGGTGTCTGATTGTAAAGGGAACAAGTAGGACATTTCTTTACAATTTCCTTGGCTTGTTGCCAGGTTATGGAAAAATACTTTTTTAAACCTTTACTATTGACATGATGTTTTTTATGAAATTCTGAGGCCTCCAGCACATTTCCTATCGATAATTTATCAATCTTATCATTACCTTGTGCTAGAGGGCCTGGCAGACCAGTATGGGATCGGATGTGAGTTATATATAAAGGATGACTCCTTTCCCTGATTGTATCTTGTAATTGAATAAATAGTGAAGTTAATTCTGAAGCATCAGGGATAAATTCTGCAGTCTCAATATGTAATACCATTCTTTCAGCATACTGAGAGTCAGTAACTATGTTGAGAGGTTCTGAAAAATCCATTAATACCAACAGAATAGCATACAATTCTGATTTTTGAACTGAATTATAAGGACTTTGAACCACTTTACTTAAAATTTCTGATTTGTAACCTGCCTTTCCTTGTTTGTTTGCATCTGTATAAAATGTATGAACTCCAGATATGGGTTTTTCCTGTACAATTTGAGGCAAAATCCAATCAGCTTTATAAGATCAATTCTATCGCTTTGGGGATATTTGCTGTTAATTTCTCCCCAAAAAATTACTGCAAGCTCTTTGCCAAGGTTCACTTTTTGTCTATAATTTTTCAATATCCTCCTTAGTTAAAGGTCTGACAATTTCTGCTGGGTCCATTCCTGCTAATTGACGAAGTCTCAATTTTCCTTTCCAAATCAAGTCAGAGATTTTTTTCCACATAAGTTTTTAATTTTTATTCAGTTTATTTGGTAAAAATATCCATTCCAATATAATATCTTCCCTCTGCATTAATATTCCTGTAGGAGAATGCCTAGAAGGTAAAATAACCAAAATGCAATCCAGCTTTGGATCGATACGATCCACGTGTCCATCATGTACTTTCTTTTCTACCAAGGCCAATTCTTTCTCAGCTTCAGGTGATAAGTCTCTTGGACTATTTAAGTCCTTGTCACCTTCTAAGGTTTTGAACAAATTATTCAGTTCATCATTTTTTACCCTAACAATAGTTTGTAGATGAGAAATGTCCCCAAATAATCTTTGAAAGTATTAAGAGTCTGTAGTCGATCTCTCCTAATTTGCAACTTTTGAGGTCTAATTTTTTGTAGCTCTATTTTATATCCTAAATAATTAATAGAATCTCCTTTTTGTATATTTTCAGGAGCAATTTATAATCCTCAGCAAGGCAAAATTTTCTTTAGTTCTTCAAACATTCTAAAGTATCTGCATTTGAGTCAGCTAGTAAAGTATCATCCATATAATGATAAATTATAGATTTAGGAAATTCTTTACGTATCACTTCCAATGGCTGCTGTACAAAATATTGGCACAGGATTGGGCTATTCAACATTCCCTGTGGGAGGACCCTCCATTGAAATCTCTTAACCGGTTGAGAATTATTATAAGTAGGCACCATGAAGGCAAATCTTTCTCTGTCTTTTTCTTGTAAGGGTATTGAAAAGAAACAGTTTTAAATCAGTAACTATGAGAGGCCATCCTTTTGGTAACAGAGTAGGCAGAGGAATTGTAGAGAGCCCATTGGCTGAATTACTTTATTAATTGCTCTAAGGTCTGTTACCATTCTCTATTTACTGGATTTCTTTTTAATAACAAATACAGGAGAATTCCAAGGGCTGGATGATTCTTCAATATGCTGAACATTTAACTGTTCTTCTACCAGCTCTTCTAAAGCCTGGAGTTTCTCTGTTGTTAAAGTCCATTGATGAACCCAGACAGTCTTGTCTGTTAACCATTTTAAAGGTAGAGCTGTTGGTGTCTTTGGAAGATCATCAGTTGTTATGTCCTGTTCTTGTATAATATGGATGGCTGGTGAGTGACCACTCATTAGAATAATACCTTTTAATATTTCTCTCAGAAACATGTGCTAGTTTATGATTTGTTTCTGAGGTTGGAGGAATGTTAACCTGAGTATTCCATTGTTGCAACAGGTCTCAACCCCATAGGTTCATAGCTATGTTAGCCACATATGGTTTTAATTTTCTTCTCTGTCCTTCTGGACCTATACATTCGAGCCATCTTGCACTCTGTTTCACTTGAGATAATGTTCCAGTTCCTAACAGTTGAACGTTTACCTCCTGAAGAGGCCAAGTTGGATGCCAAAATTCTGGTGCAATTATCGTCACATCAGCACCTGTGTCTACCAGACCATACAACAAAACACCATTTATTTTTATTGTTAATTTTGGTCTTTGTTCATTTATAGAAGTTTGCCAAAAAATTTCTTTATGGTTTCTCCTGAATTTTCTGTTCTCTCTGTCTCAGGTGTTTCATCATCCCAAGCAGCCTGATTTATTCCATTAGGCATTTGGTTATTTAATTGCTGAGAGTAGGGGTTTCCTCTACAACTGCAGGAAAGGTCTGAACTGGATTTGCTGTGGGGGCCTGCCTGAGGCCCCTCTGGGAGTTTCCCAAAGACTGAGGCAAAGTATTACCTTGTCTGTCCCTTGTTGATCTACATTGACACCCCCCCCCCAGGCAACTTTATTTATTAACATACAAATAAAATCACATTCCAGTACAAATACAATATCATAAGGAGGTAGTTTACATTCGTCATTAGACAAGTGAAACTCTGGCTGTCCCATGAGGTACTGTCCCAGTGGATCCTGCCACACTGGAGCTGACCAGTTAACTGTGCAAATAGCTGATGGGGGAGACCAGGTTTCTCACTGCCAGGGTGGAAGGAAGGCAGGAGGAGCTGGAATGACCCACTGGAGTAGAGAAAGTGGCCCAAGTTAGCAGCAATGGATTCTGGGAAGTATGGACTTTCTGTCTGCCCAAGAAGAGGGAAAGGAAGTAAGGACTGACCATTAGTCTTAGCCTCAGAACTCAAGACATTTGACTTGATGTTCAAGGATGATGCAGTCAGAAGGCCGAAGGGCTTGAGGCTTCAGGAAACACAAAGCCAAGAGTCAGTGTTTCCAGCTACTCATGAGTCACAGGGGCCCTGGCCAAGACAGTATTAACCACATGTAACTGGACTGCCTCTTCCAGCACCAAGTCCACTACCAAAAAGTAAAGAAAGAGGGTCCCACACCAGGCTAACCTACATACCATTTCTTTGTTTTCTATTACTGTGACAAGACACCACGACAAAGGCAACTTATTAAAGAAAGCATTTAACTGGGGGCTGACTTACAGTTTTGGAGAGCAAATCCATGACCATCATGGTGGGGAGCATGGTGGCAGACAGACAGGCAGGCATGGTGCTGGAGCAGTAGCTTACATCTTATCCACAGGTTGGAGATGAGGGAGAAAAGCTGGGCCTGGCATGGACTTTTGAAACCTCAAAGTCCACCACCATAATATACCTCCCCCAACAAGGCCACACCTCTTGATCCTTCCCAAAATAGTTCCACCAACTAGAGACAGAGAATTTAAACATGAGTGGGGGAGGGGAGCATGCTCATTTAATCCACCACACCATGGAAAGGTAACCAGGGTCATGTGTGAATTGCTCAGAGCAGACCAGAAATCACTTCTGCCTTATACTTCACACTTTCCTGCATCCAAGCATCTTCAACAGGAAAAGTAGCAAAATTCAGTCACATAACATAAAAAGACACCAAAAGCACCCGTGAACATGTGATCAGGGAGAAGGAAGAAGAGAAGGATGGAGGGAGGGGCATTATGCACAGCAAATATGTAGAAAGCATTTCCTCAAGCAAAGACTACTGTTCAAAATGTTAAATCTCTTTTAGTTTGTTTAACAAATACATTACCCTTCCAAATCCTTTTCCATCCAAATCAAAATAAGAGTGTCTATAGAGAAACCTGGCGCCTGGCTCAACCCTTCCCAGGGGGATGGAAACAATTCATCCAAACCTCACTGCAGAGAGCCTGCAATCTCCCTCCAGTTCGGGACTCAGAGCAGCCCTGCTTGAAGGAAATTAGGAAACTAGTCTTTAAAGGCTGGCTTCCAGATGACACCATTTTGCTTTGGGATGATGGTCCCCACTCACCTGGCATCACATCTTTCACTGAATTGACAGCTGATGCTCACATCCATTATTGGAATATCACCATCTCATATGCAGCCATGTGTATACACACATGTGGGATCATCCAATCCAGACTTCATGAAATGGTCTGCACACACTCAGGTGTTTCCAACCTTTTCATACTGCAACATGACATCATCTACAAAGAATACACTTAGGAGCCATGCAGTCAAGTTATAAGAAAGAAAAACTAAAAGAAAAAAAATGCCCCTAACATTTCAAGGAAGCGTTAGGATTTTGTGTAGGACAGCATGCATAGCTATCCTTGGGCCACAGGTTGGACACACCTGCCTGTGCAGCACAGAAAGCTCCAGAAGGTGGTTTGAACTAAGGACTGCCTTTGGTTTGCCACACAGCTCCTCTTTTAGTTAATTTCATTTATTTGTCTATGTGTATGGGTGTCTTTTTTGTCTGCATGTCTGTCTGTGCGTCATGTGTGTGCCTGGTGCACACAGAGGCCAGAGGAGGGCATTGGATTTCCTGGGACTGGAGTTACACATGGTTGTGAACCTCTATGTGGGTGCTGGGAATTGAACCCAGGTCCTCTTGAAGAGCAGCCAGTGCTCTTAACCACTGAGCCAGCTCTCCAGCTCCACAGTTCCTCTTGCAAGGACACCCTATGGAGATGGAGTCTGTCACAAATATTCATGATAGAGTCATTGCAAAGCATCTGGAAACGGTGCTTTGCTTCTCTGGCACTTTGACGATTTCTGCTAATAGCCATTTCCAAACTTGAACAGAACAAAATGGGAAATGCCTGTTTGTGGAGAGGGTAGCTTGTAGTGGATGGCTACTTGGATTTGGCACACTCTTGTGAGTTCATATGGCTTCATATTAAAGAGACAGTTTTTATTGGGCACCAATGCAAGCCACTAAGGGCCATAAGTGAAGTTAATAAGTCTCTATTACATGCCATATGTGAAACCGCTCCTTCTTTTGACACAGAGGAGTTCAAATGGAGCTCAGTGTTCACATCAAATAACACATGGGATGGCCAATGATCTACATGTGAAAAAGTTTTTATCAACAAGGGTGACAATTGGAAAGACACCAAACATTCAACACTTAATTTGTAAAACATATGCTGTGGATATGGATCTGTATAAATAAAATGCTGATTGGTCAGTAGCCAGGCAGGAAGTATAGGAGGGACAAGAGAGAAGAGAATTCTGGCAAGTGGAAGGCCAAGGGAGAGAGAGACATGGCGGTGAGCCGCTGCCATGACAAGATGTAAGGTACAGGTAAGCCACGAGCCATGTGGCAACTTATAGACTAATAGAAATGGGCTAATTTAAGATAGAAGAAGTAGATAACAAGAAGCCTGCCATGGCCATACAGTTTGTAAGCAATATAAGTCTCTGTGTGTTTACTTGGTTGGTTCTGAGCAACTATGGGCCTGGTGGGTGAGAGAGATTTGTCCTGACTGTGGGCCAGGCAGGAAAACTCTAACTACAAATGGTGCCCAACGTGTTGGCAAGAGTTTCCACCTAAAACCGGTAAAAAGATTCTAAAATGGAGCTAAAAACAGCTTCCTAGTTGTCTCTCTCAAGTTAGCAGCAGCCTGCCGGTTTGAGCTACTATGGTGGGTTCCTGGCATATGCATCTGACCTGCACTGTGGCGGGAATGAGGAGTCTACAAGCAGCACTTTACTCTGCTGCATGAGGGATTTAGCCTTTGCTAGTTAAAAAAAAAAGTTTCTGGGCTATGAACTGCTTTGATAGAACTGCTTCTGATAGTTGATGGTACACATGGCTCCAGACCCACAGCTGGTGGTAAACTGTGCCACCACCATGTTGGGAAGCTGAGGTGGGCAGAGCCAGCAGCCACAGCAGTGTTTCAGTCGTACAAAGATGGATATTACACAGAGAATCTGGTTTGTGTTGTCTTTGGGATTTTTAACTGCAGAAAAAGATTTGATCGTAAAAGCTGTTGAGTTAAACAAATATGTAAATTTTAAAGGTACCTTGACTTCAAATTTTGGATATAAGGATATGTTGCTTTGGAAAAGAGTCTCTGCTTTTGTTTCCACAGAAAGCCAGAGGCTGTGGATTTCTTCCAGATTAAGATTCATCAGGTTTGATCAGCCAAGACCACCTGAAAGGTCGCTGATGACACCATGGCCCAGATGATCCAACATCCAGAATGGTTTCAAGGCAACTGGCTCAGAGGTTTACCCTCACGGACTGCTCCATAATCCTAAAATTTTCTTTGTTTCCCCATAAGATACAGCACTCCCCTCCAGCAGGAAGTAGTAAGAAAAACTATGCCCAATTTCCCAAAATTATCAAGCTGGCTTTGGAGATGGAATTGGCTCACTCCTTCTCTAAACTCAGACATATTGCTAAAAGAAAAGGTTAAGAGATTCTTGTGTCCCAAATCAGAAGAGCCCTCTGGTGTGGGACAGAAAAAAAAAAAACAACAATATTTTTATTTAAAGCAGGTTGATTATAAATGTGATCTCTTTCTAAAGAAGAAAAGGGGATATGATATAGATATAATGGGATGAAAGGGTAGATTAATGAACTTACTTCTAAATAGCAACAACTCATTTAAAATGTTTTACATTGGTATAGATTTTAGTCTATTGATACAAACTTAAAGTTAATTTTGTTATACTGTGTGTATATCTCTACTCTTGTTTAAGGTATTATGTTTGTATAGCTCATTTAAAATTGTAATGGATAATTAAAAATAGATTAATAATTAATCATGTGTGATAATCATACTCATAGGCATGTTAGTTAAGTCTTCTAGGTATACACAAAGATATTTCAGATAGATAGGTAATCTTCAAATACTTCAAAGACCTTCAGAATATGGCATTTAAAATACTTTTAAAATTTAGACTTTCTGGACAGTGAGACATGTCTGCTCCTGGCAACACTGATTTACTTCAGAGAGGAGAATGGGCATTGAAGACACTTCATATCTTATCTTCACCTTGGCAAAAATAGCCATTTGGGCAAGAAACTGTTCTTGCCTGGACTGCTTGATCGACTGGACATGCAGGACCCATAGAAAGGTGACCACTAAACTTTGTTTGACAAAATGGTCCTTCAGGTTCCTGCTTTGCAGAGGAAACTGCCAGACATTCTACAGGACACTGAAAAAAGAGACCGAGAGACTCTAGCCCTGTGGGCTAAAGACAAATGTCCCAACTTTACAAAGGAACATTAGGTGACTGTTCAGACTGCCAGCTGTCTCTGTCTACCCTACAAGACTCCCGAAAGTTGCTTGCATCCTTCTCCTGGTTCTCAGGTAATATTATATCCTTCTGAGGTCTTTGATGTAGTTGAAGACTAGATAGTTATAATTTCCTCAGTTATGATAAAAGATAAGTTAGATATAAAACTTTAGACTCACAAATATAAGATAGATAGGATGTCTTCTTTAATATTGTAATTCTTGCTTGATAATTGTTTTGTTATATGTAATTGTACTATGTAAAAGTTAAAACCTTCCTTAAAAAAAAAAAAGAAAAGGGGAAGTGCTGTGGATATTGTTCTGTATAAATAAAATGCTGATTGGCTAGTAGCCAGGCAGGAAGTATAGGAGGGACAAGAGAGAAGAGAATTCTGGCAAGTGGAAGGCCAAGGGAGAGAGATACAGCGGCAAGCTGCCGCCATGACAAGATGTAAGGTACAGGTAAGCCACCAGCCATGTGGCAACTTACAGACTAACAGAAATGGGTTAATTTAAGATAGAAGAAGTAGATAACAAGAAGCCTGCCACGGCTATGCAGTTTATAACCAATATAAGTTTCTGTGTGTTTACTTGGTTGGTTCTGAGCAACTATGGGCCTGGCGGGTGAGAGAGATTTGTCCTGACTGTGGGCCAGGCAGGAAAACTCTAACTACAAACACATACTGTCATGTACAATTCTATTCTCCCCAAACATTTCATGACATGGAAGTGGAAAAGCAAATTGTGTATGTGACACACACACACCCACCCCGCCCCCATCATCCACCATCCCTGCACCTTGGGCTTAGGTGCAAGGCAAAGGAACCCACACAAATCAGGAGGGAGCAGCTACTGCCTCAGGAAGGGAATGAAGCCTCCTCCTCAGCGTTGGCCTGTATGTTCATACCTTATTTTAGGGTGGACAGCCACATCCATTCCTGGTCCAGCTCACTCGAAATCCCACACCAGCTGCTCACAGCTGCCCCTGCTGGAGGAAACAGAAACTGCAAAGAAAGCAGGTGCCCTCTGAGGGATTCTGGGGAGCTCAGGGTGAGTGAGCATCTTTTTGGCAGATGAGGAGCAAAGGGTTCCAGGAAGGGAGGTTGCTGGGGAGACCACAGGGAGGAAGTAAGTACAGTAGGATCCACCTGCCTTGGGAGCATGTGGAGGCAGAGGATACATCTGCTGTCTTCCTCTATTCTTCTCCACCTTATTTAATAATTACTTTTGTTACATTATTTATTAGGGGGATGGAGTGGTATACTGTGCATGCTACAGCATGTCCATGGAGGTCAGAGAACAAGTTCCTGGAATCGGCTTGTGGATTCTGGGACTGAGCTTGGTTCTTGAGCCTCGGAGCCAGGTGTCTTTTCCCACTGAGTTATCTCATCAGCCTTATTTTCTGAGAACAGAGTCTCTGAGTCTGGAGCTCAATGACCCAGTTATGTGGGCCACCCAGACAGCCCCTGGGATTCATCTGTCTGCCACTGGGGTTACAGACACAAGCCAGCACACCCAGCTTCGGTGGGTGCTGGGGAATCCAAACTCAGGTCCTCATTCAGTAAACCCTTTGTCTCTGAGCCATCTTCCCAGCCCTGCCATCCAAGTTTTGCTGGAAACATACTAAGCAGGTCTGAGCTTGAGTTCAACACTACTGTGTAAAGTTCCATCCGAGGAATGTTTGATTCTGTGATCCTTTCTCTTGCTGCAGATCCAGGCACTTTATGGATCCTGGACAAAGGACAATGTGCTTAGCGGCCTCAGAGGAATAAACACATTAACCATTCTGCAGGAATTTAAAACCATCCTGTGTGGGTTAATGGGCACAATTAACACCAAAATTAGACAGAATATGTAAGTAATTGAGACTATTGAACATAGCTATTGACTATACCACCCCTGGTCCGTGGATTAGGCAGCCTCATAATTTATTAGAGAAGGCAATTAGCAAGACCTTATTGGATTTTATTATTGGCTCCAGGACAGATTTGCATGGAAAAACCTGGCAGGTGACTTTCTAAGAATAACCAAGCAGCCGTCATTCTAGTTTTGAGTGGGTAAGTACTGCCAGCCGCAGGTAAGTTTACCAATCTAAACCGAATCTGCAGCTCCCCCGCCCTCCCCACTTCTCTCCAGTCACCAATGGCTCCTTTCTTCCCACCACATCAAGTGGCTTCCTCAGCTCAAGCAACAGGGGCTTTGCCATCCATTTCACTTTGATTTAGCTGGCATTGCTCATTTTCTGTTTTATCTCCCAGCTCCTGCATGGCTGACTCCTGTCCACACAGGGCAAAGTGCTATTTACTGAGAGGAAAAAAAAAAAAACAGCCTCGAGTCGATAAGGCACAGTAGGGAGAAACAGATAACTGTTTGAACCTGTCAGGGGGGCTGTCACTGCCACGGAGCATCAATCAGTTTCCATTACTGTGACAGGATCTAAACTAATCAACTTATAAAAAGAAAGGGTGTTTGCTAGCTCATGTTTCCAAAGGTTCCAGTCCATGATCTGTTGGTCCCAAGGCAAAGGAGCAAGTCATGATGGAATAATGGTAGAATGAACAGGTTCTCTCACGGCTGGGCACAGAAGAGAGAGAAGGGTCTGGAGCCCCATGATCCTCTGTAAGGGCACACAACACACACACACACACACACACACACACACACACACACACACACACACGAGCCAAGCTTCCTCAGATTAATGTGCAGATCAACCAGTTGGGGCTCTGCTGGGGGAAGATGTGAGTTTTGTAGGTCTGAAACAAGACTTGGTAGTCCGCACTTCCAGGCATTCTCAGATCTGCTGCTGTCTACACATCCCTCCAAGACGACACCACTCAATGATGAGAATGGTGAAGTCAGGTGGGGTGTGCAGACTGCAAAGACTTTGCACCCCAAACCGAGTTGGGACAGAGCAAACCTGCTATGCTGATAAGAACTCTAAGCCCAGACAAAAGAAAATAAGTTTCCTCACACCTCCCCATTGTGGGTGCAAATAAGGCCCCAAGTTGACAATTGTTTTTATACCCACACTTCCAGCTTCTACTCACTGCCCAATTTGCTCATCACAGAGACTCTGGCTCTGTTAAATTATTTCTAAGAATTTGGGGGTCTCATCTCTCTTCAACTAGCATCCTCTTGGCTCTGTAGCTCGGGATCCTTCTGTTCACATGCAAAGCTCAGGACTGCATTTGGAGAGGGAGGTGACTGTTGCTGGAACTGGGGCCTGCCCTGATGGCCCAGACAAGGCATTATGTCCATGGGGCCCAAAGTTGTGAGTCACCCAGAGATCAGAGCTAGTCTCTGTTCCTGAGCCAAAGAGCCAGGTCCCACCCCAGTCCCTTCTTAGCTTTTCAGCTTGGTGCCTGCAGAGTCAGGTTTTGGTCTCTTTGGAAGTGGTATCAGGTTCCAGCTGCAGCCCTCCCTGAGCCAAATCTACAGCTGGCAAAGAAACAAGCATCCTATCTGTCTTAGCCAAGAGGAAGGGATTATGAAGGGTTTTCTGCTGGAACAGAGCTCATAGACGGACTTTATATTCAGAAGGGGATTTACTGGAATGGCTTACACAATAGAATGGTCTGTGAAGTCCAACAGTGGTCATCTACACACTGGGGAGTCTGAGAACCCGGTGCCTCAGCAGTCCCAACCTGGTGCTGAAGGCCTCGGAGATTTCTGGAGAATCAGTGGTCTTCAGTCTGTGCTGGAGGGCTGAAAAGGTGGTACTCTGATGTCAGTGAAGGGGAGTGGCGACCACACAGGGTGGCTGCATTCACCAGCAGGCAGCAAGGCCTGCAGGTGACACTGCTTCTTATTCAGACCTCTTTATGTCTGGGCCATGCCTGCCAGTGGGTGCCACCCGCTCTGGGAAGGGCTTCTCCACTCCTCCTTCCTGGAAACATTCTCACAGATCCACCCAGAGGCATGTCTCCTAGCTGATTCCAGGCACTATTAACCGTGAAGAAGATAGTGTAGCTAAAACTGCACAATCTGCTTCTGGGCTTGAGGTCCTCATCCCAGGGAGGACAGCGGTGGGGAGGGCGGCCACAGCTGCGCCTACTGCAGAGCTGCAGTGCCAAATAACACCCTCCCTCTTTTTAGTGCGAAGATCTCCACTTTTTGATCATTTCACACCATGGTTGGTAAGATGGCTCAGTGGATCAAAGTGCCTGCCCCCAAGGCAGAGGACCCGAATCCAATGCCCAGAACCCATGTGGTGGAGGGAGAGAGCCAGCTCCCACAAGTTGTCCTGTGACACCCCCCCACATGTGTGGCCCCTCCCCTACAATTCTTTATTTTTCTTTTTTCTTTTCTTTTCTTTTCTTTTCTTTTTTTTTTTTGTAATCATTACTTCAAATTGCTTTGGGGGGTGAAAACTCAAAACAGCGTGGAGATACAATCCTGTTTGCACTCATAGGCTAGTTAGTTCACTTATGGCATCTAACTTTGTTGTTAATCATACACATTAACCACATGACTTCAGATTCTTGGGGCATGTTTAATAGGCCGATACATTTATGGTTTTGTACATCTGGAAGTGGGTTTTCACATATCTGAGCTTTTGCAGTAAGTTTTTGCACATGTGAAAATGTGTTATGATCTCTAACACTTGATTCCTATTTAAGTTAATTCTGCATTAAAAGCCTTTTTATTCTGTCATAACTTTGGAAGAATTTCTAAGAGCTTTCTAAAAGGAAGTGGTGATTCCAGTGATCTGGCAGACTTTGGGATCTGAACCCCATTTTTCCATGAACCAGCTGTCTATATATGGATAAGTTCCTCTGTTGCATGAATCCTAAATGGTCTTATAATAAAAACCCGGAAACAGATATCAGGGTGAATGCTGAAAGATCAGAGGAAACAAACCACAGCCACTTCTCACCTCACCAACTCCTCAGCTGAAAAGAGCAGATCCTGTCTCCATGAATCCTCAGACTGAATGCCTCTGAGTCCTCAGCCGAAAGGGCCTAATTCCTGTCTCCTCCCACTCTACATTCTTTTCTCTGCCCAGCCATATCACTTCTTGTCTCAACCTTCCTAGTGCTGGGATTAAAGGTGTGTGACTCCCAAGTACTGGGATTAAAGGTGTGTGTCACCACTGCCTGGATGGCTGTTCCTCTTTTAAACTGGATTAATCTTGTGTAGTCTAGGGTGGCTTTGAATTCACAGAGATCCAGATGGATCTCTGCCTCTCGAGTGCTAGGATTAAAGGTGTGTACCACCACTGCCTGACCTCTGTGGCTGACTCTATGGCTGGCTCTGTCCTCTGATCTTCAGGCAAGTTTTATTAGAGTACAACCAAATGTCACCACATTCCTATTTTAGGTTGGGAAAAATGCTAATTACAGCTAGTTATTAGGCATATTTCAGGGCTTAAAGACCTTTCATTTTTTTAAATTTGTATTTGTGTGCATGTGGTGTGTGTGTTTGTCTGTATGAGTATATGCCACATGACTGTAGATGTCTACAAGGCCAGCAAGAGGGGGCTAAATGCTGAAGCTGCAGGTGTTCCTGAGTTGCCTGTGCTTGATGGAAACCAAACTCTGCCCCCTGGGACAGCAGGAAGCGCTCTTAAAGGATGGGTCATCTCTCCAGGCCCTACAGTGAAGTTTAAATTAACTAATACCTGTCACGTGACTGAAACGGCTATTGAATGATGAGCCCCATGAAAGGGACAGCTGTTTTTTTTTCCTATCAACTCCATCATCCCCCATCCTGAGCATTCTGAAATGTCATAATCCTCTAGCTCTCTCGGTTATTTCATGCTCATCAAACTTGGAACGTACAAGACTTTTAGAATATCATCCTTTAGACCTGAAGTTTTTCTTTTTAAAAATTGAAAGTAACTCCATGCCTCCCCCTTTCTCTTTCTTACTCTAGGAAGGCTCAATTAAATCCCACTTTTCTCTGATCCACCTTATACACTTCTTGCCTTTTTTTTCCTTCAGATTTTTTCATTCCTTTGCCTTTTCGTTTTATGTTCTGAGAGATTTTTTGTCATCCATGTCTCTCACCTAGTTTATTGCATTATTAATTTCTGCCTTTGTATCTTTAGTTTTCAAAACCTACCTCTCGATCTCTGCTTCTGCGTCTCCTTCTCCTTCTTCTCCTTCTCCTTCTCCTTCTTCTTCTTCTTCTTCTTCTTTTTTGTTAGTACTTTGAAGTTTCTAATGAGCACACGCTCTACCCATCTGTCTTTGTGATTTTCAGGTAGACTGGTTTTATGACCCCTGCATTCTGCTTTCTCACTGGCTTCCACACCATGACTGGCAGCTGTCATTCACAGAGCCTCCACATCTCTTCTGAACATTAACTCAGTTTGATAGTTCTTCATTACACTAACTCCTCCTACCTGTGACATACGTCTTAACATTGCATTGCCAGCTCCCTGTCACTAGGATGCACATGTTGGTTCTTCCCCCAGCTGCTTTCCTTTCTGCTGCAATGATAAGACACTCTGGCAAAGGCCGTCATAAGAATGAAAGGATTGACATGGCTCCCAGGTCCATGTTTCAGCCCATCACTACAGCTCACCCTCTCATCCCTTACACAGTCCAGGACCCCTGCACAGGGAACAGGGCCGCCTGCAAGTATCTCTTTTGTCTAAATCCGGCTCCAACCCCAGGCCCTTTGCACATGCTACTTTTTCCTTACAGAGGGAGCCTTGTCTCTTTGGTTCATTGCCAATATCTGCAACACCTCAGCTCACATAGGTCTTTCAGCAGTCATTGAGAAACTGAGTAAATACAGTTAGAGGGGGCGCTGAGCTCTAAAGCCAGACTGATATGCAGGATTCATTGTGTCCTCTAGCCCTAGCTCTTTCTCCTTTGTGTGTCTTTGAATGACATCATTGTGGGTGACCTGCTTATATCCAATGCTGAAATGCTGGACTCATTTTCTTAGGAGATTAGTGTGATTTTCTGTTTTTACTGGTCTTTATTGACAGCCTACCATACATCTCTTTTCCCTGTGCTCTCCTCTCTCGTTTGGGGTGGCAGCTGTTGGAGCGTTAATGGCGGCCTCACAGAAGCTTGCACTAAAGCACGTCTGGGGTGGAATCAGGCAGTAGATGAGCTTATGTCATCAACAGAGTTGCCCTAAATTTCCTCTTGCTCTTGGTTTTTTTTTTTTTGGATAGGGTCTCATGTACCCTAGGCTAGCTCAGAACTTGTTATGTAGATAAGGATGGCCTTGAACCTCTGATCCTTTTGAGAGCTGGGATTAAAGGCATGCACCTCCTCATCTTATTTGTATTCCCTGCTGAGAACTTGATGCATGCTAAGCAAGCACTCTACTTGGTTGGGCTGTATCTCAGGCCTACTTGAATTCTTTAGAGAGTATTTCTCAGGTTCCAGCTTGGAGACAAAGCCCCATCTGTGGTGGATATGAAGGTAACCAATTTCAGATGCTTTTCCATAGTATCCATTATTATTATCTGCTCTGTGGCTCACATTTGACCTTTACTGGGGCTGAAGGGTCTTGGAAGAGAGACCCTGAACTATGTACCCTGAGAGGGGCACTTCTTTGCTCACTGGGCTCATGGTACCCATTCCCCATCCTCCTGTAGTCAAACTCTAAACCCACAGATGCTGCTGTCTTTCCATTCTCAGCAACGCCAGCATCTCCCTGACCTTGCTCTCTCTCTCATTCCCTTTTGCCATTGGGCTGCCAACGGGTTTCCAGGCAGATGGGAGGTTAAGCTCAGTGAGCAGATGCAGGAAGACACCTCATTACGTTGCAGTTTTTAGCAGCCACCTTCCCCGGTGATCTATAGTTTTACTCATCCTTATACTTCTGCCAGGAGCTTCCTCCTAGTGTTATGAAGTTTTATGATGACACACCTCTTGTGGGTGGTTTTAATTCATGGTGTTGAACATAGAATCCATCCTTTACTTCTAGAAAAGCTTCTAGGCCTTTATGATTACCTCCTGCTCATTATTTTATGTTCTTGGGGTCCCAATTAACTGGGTATTACACCTCCCAGGTAGATGAACCACCTCTCTCATCTCTCTCTCTTCTGTTTGTAATTTTAAATATTCTTTCTGTGCATTTTCTTCAATTTTATCTCCGTATTCTTTGGCTGAACTTGTTTGGGCTAAGCTATTTTTAATTTTCTAGGGCCTCTTTTATTCTCTCGGTCTTGGCACCTCAAGTTTTATGTAAACAATATCCTCACTCACCTCTTCGCTGTTTTGCTTTGGTGTTCTCTATTTCCTCTAGATTTATTTTTTTTCCTTTTTGTGCCATGTGTTTTCTTTTGCTCCAGATGGCTTTCGGAATATCTGGGGGTTCCTGGCCGTGTGCTTATATTCAGGAGTCACGCATGGCCGTCGTTCGTCAGGAGGGAAGAATTAAATTATTACAACACTTGGGTGTTCCCGGAGGGAAGATTCTCTGGGCCCACCTGGCAGGTGCATTTATTACGGGGCTTATTCCTACACCAGCTGCCCAGTGTCAGCAGTGAGAGAGCGTAGTCTATATGTGGCCCTAAGCTGTGTCTTTACAGCATGCCATGGTGTGAATGTTCCCTCCGCCCTGCCATGCTCATGTTGAAATTTGAATGCCATTGGGACACCATAAGCAGGACCTGGGAGAGACATTTAGGCCCCAAGGCCCTGCTGTCACCAACAGGTTGATGTCTTTGTCATGAAAGTACATTAATAATCATGTGGGCTCCGAGAGGGTGAGTGTGGACTCATTTCCCTGTGCTCATGTGTCTGCAAGAAGGCCTTTCCCAGGAGCTGGTACCATGCTGGCGACTCCCCCCCACCCCCATCTCCAGAACCGTGAACCAAATGACTTATTATTTGTAAATCACTCAGCCTCTGGCATTCTGTTATAACAACAGAAAAATGGACTGAGGTGCCATCTTGTCTTACTCTTACATCCTTAGAGACTGACTGATAGACAACTATGAGAACCATGGCTTGTTCATGTTGGTGTTCCCCAGAGTCTTAAGAAATGGTTTCCCAGGGCTGGAGGGATGGCTCAGCAGTTAAGAGCACTGGCTGCTCTTGCAGAAGTCCTGAGTTCAAATCTCAGCACCTGCATGGTGGCTCACAGCATGTATAACCATAGTCCCATGGGATTCAATACCCTCTTCTAGTGTGCTGATGTACATGCAGACAAAACACCCATATACATAAATAAATTTTAAAAAAAGAAGAAAAGAAAAAAAACCCAGCTTCCATGGCACGAATGAGTGAATGAGCAGGCATTTGCTTAGAACTCCCCCAGTCACCAAACAAACATGAAAAGGCCTCTGAAGGCCAGCAGGAAGCCACCCCGCCTGGGCTGGGCTCATTCCTACAGCAAGGCTGTGGTCACTGATGTGATCATCTAAAACAGGATAGTAACGGCTTCCAGCATGACGACCCCAAACCACTTAGCCTCTTTACTAGAAACCTCCTTATTCAAGTGATACTGGTTGTGTCTTAATTAGTCGCCTCGGCATCTGATAACCGAAAGAACCGCTTGTCCTCTGAGGCCCGCAGAGAATGCCAGATTCCCTGTTTCTTCTCTTTTTCCCGCTGTAAATCAGAGTCTATGGCCTCGTTTCCAGTGCCAAGATGATAAAAGCTTTATTTACTTATTTGTCAAGAGTCGGGCTGGTGTCAAACTCAGTATACGGGAGAATAACATTGAAGGTCTGAGCCTGCTGTCTCCGCTGCCTAAGTCCTGAGAATGCAGACGTGCATCACCCAGACTGGTTTATAACATGCTAGGGAGTGAACCTAGGGCTTCACGTGTGCTAGGCAAACACTACCAACTGACTGCACCCCTAGCCCAATAAAAACTTTTCATAGTTCCTTAAGACTTTTGGGCAATAAAAATAACAAAGCTTTCCCCATTTAACTATGCATTATTTATGTTGCATCATGCAAAGTATATACTAATGGATTTTAGGAAGTGCTCTCTTCAGAGTCTTATGACTTAGTGGAGGAAAAACACATAAACATAACTAACATCAGTTTGGCAAACGCTGAGTTAGTACTAACACCACAAAAATAGTACTTGGGGCGAAGAGTAAGCCCGTGGCTGTCTGTCGGGAGCCTTGCTGCATGTGCTGGGTCTCTAAGCAATCCCTGGGCGTGGAAGCAAAATTCCAAATCCGGAAAATCACCTTGGGCTGGGTTCTTATCGTTTGCAGCTTGGATCTGTAAATTAACACATGGAAATCTGAAGTGACAGGCAGGTGTGAACAGGAACTCAGAGAAACAGCTGCTTTCAGGGATAATATTGAAAATACATAAAAGCTGTTAATAAATAAAAAGAGGCCCATATGTGTAGTTTTGAAGCCCAAAGCACTTCATTCCTGGCTTCTTCCCACTCCCCAAATGTAAATAGATTTTTTCCCCCTAAAAGTTAACCAGTTCCGCCCAGCTTTGCAAAGATCCTTACAGAAGCATCAAGATGAGATTTAGTGTGAAAGATTAAGATGGGATGGTTCCTATCAAGACCTGGAGAGTGTCTAGAAAACAACCCAAGCTCACAAATACAGGCGGCCCTGAGGCAAGGAGTTGGCTTCCACCTGGAGCTGCTGGGACGGAAGCAAGTGGTCAGCTCTGCGACTCCCAGCATGCTCTTTGGGTCTTGTGTGGTGGTGGGCTGAAGGGACAAGAAAGCACCACACCTCCTTTCTACCACCACTGAACATCAGCACAGACCTGGGCATGTCTCCTCTGGCAGACGTCACTTCTACAGAGGACTTTGTTTGGCCCCAGTGGCAGTCCCTGCAGAGCTCCCAGGAACGTCACCACATCAGCACAAGGGGCCACTCCTCCAGGTGGAAGGTGAAAGCAGGTCACAGAAGCAGGCACTGCCATGCAAGAGAAATGGACAGGCCTTGGCAGTCCTGCAGGAACTCAACGGACAGAGTGGAGTGAGTGGCCACAGACCTTCCCAGGAAGGCCAGGGCTGTTGGAAGTCACCGGAGATCCATGTCCTGACCTGTGTGGTGAGCTGGCAGTGCAGAGAACGACACCCACAGGAGCTGCAATCAAAGATGACTGCCGTCGGTGCCGGAAGGGAGCGTTGAGACAAGGAACAAAACAATTCCAATTACAGAGAAGAAAATGGAAAGAGAAAGGCCACAGAGTATTCCCCAGGGCTGGCCAGGTTGACATGTAAAGGCTGGGTTGACTTTCCACTTGACCTGTAACCCAGGCCAGGCTGACCTTTCTTTTAGAACAAAAATGTGCTGAAATAATTCACTGGCCCAAGATCCCACAGCTGCAAGATCTTTTCTGGGGCAGGGCAGCAGTCGGAGCTTGAATTGGATGAAAGCTCTCCTGAAATGGAAATTTTCTAGAACATTCCCAGAGGCATGGTCAGCAAGAGAATGCAAATGTTTATAAATCAGACTACAAAACACGAAAAGCCACGATACAAATTCTCTAAAAAGTTGAAATTCTTGGGTTAATCCACACACCTGGCCTCCATAGATTTCCAGTCAGGCTCTCAATAATTGCTGTTTTTGAGGCATACTATCTCAAATGTAACTCAGGATGGCCTAAAACTCACCACGTAGCCAAAGATGACCTTGAACTGTGATCCTCTTGCCCTCCCCCCACATCCCCCCTTCCCCAGTGCCAGAGTCGTAGCCATGCGCCAGCAGGCCCAGTTTATATGGTGCTGCGGTAGAATCCAGAGCTTCATGCATTACCAGCTGAGCTCCACACCAGCTCCTGATAATTGCATAAATCTGTGTGCCAGGAACAGCATGAGACCAGAAGAAGATGGTGGCAACAATGTAGTCACAGTCCCCATGTGTTGAAAGGGGGGAACAGACCTGGGGATGTCCTGTAACACTTGTGGTGATAAAGAACAGACCTGGGGATGTCCTGTAACACCTGTGATGATACAGAACAGACCTGGGGATGTCCTGTAACACTTGTGGTGATACAGAACAGACCTGGGGATGTCCTGTAACACCTGTGATGATAAAGAACAGACTTGGGGATGTCCTACAACACCTGTGATGACAAAGAACAGACCTGGGGATGTCCAGTAACACCTGTGATGATACAGAACAGACCTGGGGATGTCCTGTAACACTTGTGGTGATACAGAACAGACCTGGGGATGTCCTGTAACACCTGTGATGATAAAGAACAGACTTGGGGATGTCCTACAACACCTGTGATGATACAGAACAGACCTGGGGATGTCCTACAACACCTGTGATGATACAGAACAGACCTGGGGATGTCCTGTAACACCTGTGATGATACAGAGCAGACCTGGGGATGTCCTGTAGCACCTGTGATGATACATAACAGACCTGGGGATGTCCTATAGCACCTGTGATGATACAAAAGGGAATCAGGCCACAGCAGTGTTTAAAACTGAATTTAGATGGTGATGAAAACACAAATGCATTAATGTAAGGGGCAGGGATAGTGAAATCCTCTGGATAAAGACATTAAGACCAAAATCTGGGAACTGGTGAGGTGGTGGACTGCTTGCTACAGCATGAGGTTCTGAGTTCCAAAACCTAGAACCTAAGGAAAAAGCCAGGTATGGTGAGGTGCCAGTAATTTGAGCTGGGGAGGCAGAGCCAAGAGGCTCTCTGGAGCTCACCAGCCAGCTCAGCTAGCCTTCTGAAATAATGAGCTCCCTGTTCAGGGAGAGACCCTGCCTCAAAAGAAATAATGTGGAGAGTAATAAAGAAGACATTTGATGTTGACCTCTGACCCCACATGCACACAACACCCTTCCACAAACAAAATCTAGTCATTTTTGGCTTAAAGAAACACAGCCATTAATAAAAATTTTACAAAAACTACAAAGAGGATTAATGGGGAAAAAGGAAGAGAGAGAGAGAGAGAGAGAGAGAGAGAGAGAGAGAGAGAGGAAAAAAGAGGAAGAACCCCCCCACAAGAGTCGTATGTTGTAGTCCTACAAAATATCATGAGGCTCCACATTCTAACATGGTAATTCCACTTGATCTGTCATCAAAGATGAGGAATACTTTGTACACTAGGGAATCCAGACATTCATTTATCTGATGGGAAAATGCACAATTGTCCTACTAACAGAAGAAGGAAAAATAAAGTGAACGATTTTCTAGGCGCCATCACTCACGGTTCCAGCTAAATAAACAAACAAACAAACAAACAAACAAACAAATAAATAAATAAATAAAGTGGTGAAGCCTAGAGCCAGCGATCAGCAGAGAGATGTACTCCTGTTCCCAGGGCAACAGGAGCCAGGAAACGCTCACTCTCCTCCTTTGTTCTGGCAACTGGATCTTAAGGAGACTGACTAAATGAAAAGCAGTTCTTTATAGTAACGTTCATATTAACACTGTATTGTTTCCTAAGTGACAGAAATCATTAGGAAACCACAGGTACAATTTTTTATTTTATTTTATTTTTTTTACATTTTACTAATTGTTTTAGTGTGTGCACACACACACACATGCCACAGAGTATGTGCGGACATCAGAAGACATCTTGCAAGAGTCAGTTGCTCTCTACTGTGTGGGCGGGCCCTGGGCTCGGTGGCAGGCACTCTTAATCTTGCAGAAATCCCGCCCCCTCATGTTTTTAAAAATTAGAGACATGTCACTAAATTTGCAGTGTCATGGGGCAAGTTAGACATCCTTTGCATATGGGGCTGACGACATAGTCCCACATGTGCTGTGGGCTCCACCACATAAGTCAGATTTCTGCACCTGACCGAGAGACAGTGAGTCTCAGAATTAACCCCACATAGGTCAACACAAAGCCGGGCCTGAGGCGTCGGCTCTGAGGAGTCGGCTCAGGAAAGTGCTTGCTGTACAAGCATGAAGAAAGACCTGAGTTTGGATCCCCAACATCCACACAAAACCTGGGTGTGGCAGAGAAGAGGAGCCTGCGGCTGATGGCCCATCCAGTCCAGCCAATCAGTGAGCTCCAAGTTCTTGAACTCTTGTTACAAAAAATGAGGTAGAAGCAATTGAGGAAGACACTCATCATGGACCTCTAACTTCTGCACATGTGTACATATATGCATATAGGCGTACACATAATAAACAGCTATCTTCAGGCCTTGGATCCCAAGATCCATTGATCCCTGAGGAAAGGAAGCAAGGGTGTTGCGGGGAGCTGAGACTTCTTTTTTCACAGATGGAATCCCATGTAGCCCAGGCTGGCCTTGAACTCACTATGTAGCTGAGGATGACCTTGAACTTCCATCCTCCTGCTTCTGTCTCTTGAGTACTAGGATTACAGGTGTGTGCCACCACACCTGGTTTGTGAGGCACTGGGGATGGAATGCAGGACTTGAGGCATGCTAGACAAGCACTCTACTGACCGAGCTATGTTCCCAGCCCTGTTGTGAAGTATTTCTGTCTGGGGGGAATTAATGCCTGGCCTATGACCGCAGCAGAGGGACATGCCTACTGTCCTGTGAATTAAAGATTGGTCCTTAATTCTGAAAGGCCAAATAGGCTAGAGTTAGGTATAGTTCTGAAGGAAGAAGGAACTCCAGAAGAATGAATTTAAGGAATCTGGAGAGTCGGCTTCAGAGCCTTTGACTGAAGGCCACACATGTGTGTGTGCAGAGTAAAATCCCAAAGTCCAGTTAAGAGAGCATTTAAGAGCTGGGACTCTTCAAGGTTCCAACATCTCCTAGTAGCATCATGGGGTCACACCTTTGACACAAGGGCTTCTGGGGGATATTTACCCAAACTGCAGCAGGACACAACCCCAACCCAAAGGGAAGTTAAATAGTTAAATTTCATTCAAATGAAAGATGTTTGCTTTCCTGTGCTGTAATAAACACCGGGACCCGATGCCATGTGGGAGAGGAAAGGGCTCCTTTGGTTTGTAGGCTGGAGTCCGTCCTCAGGAGAGGTCAGGCAGGAACTGAAGCGGAGACTATGAGGAAACCCTTGCTTACTGGCTGGCTTCCTCTTAGAAAACCCAGGCCCATTGTCGAGGGACTGGCACCACCCTCTGGCATCAGTTACCAATTGAGAAAATACCCAGCAGACATGGCCACAGAGCCGCCTTATCTGGGCAGTCCTTCAGCTGAGGTTCTCTTCCCAGGTAGCGAGGTGTGTCAAGTCGACAGCTGCATACTGAGTTCAAGGCTAGTCTGGGCAACATAGCATGACCCTGTCTCAAAGCAAAACCCACACAACCAAACCAATGAACCACAGCACCAGAAAGATGAGCCTTTACACACGAGAATGGGCAAAGACTTTGAATAGAAACTTTGAAGAAGATCTAGAGCCATGTATGTATAATAGTATAAAGCAATATAGACTGTCTAAATGTGTAATTTAGATACACACAGTGAGACTCAGAGATGAATCACAAAGTAATTTTGAGTTCAATATTCACTGCAATACTTTAAAATACATTTTAAAAGACATATTTTTAGGAAGCTTAAATTGATTTGGATGGGTGATGGATAATGATGGCTTTGGTGACATGATCCTGGATTTCTAACTTCTCCTGGCAGTAAGAGAGGGCAGACACACTGCATCCTATGAAGCTCCTTTTCGGATTTACATTGCTTCTAGGTGGAAGGTGCTGGACCCTGTCTCTGCTGATGCTTTTGGGGGCTGGCTGTGTTTCACTGAGTAGAGGGAGGCCTTTTGGTCCTGGCTGGTGCTGAGGTGGGAGCCTGGCTCATTCTGGAAGGACCTGGGAGGAGGAACCAACACTGCACTCTGTATGTCCTCAGCACCTGACTTGACTCTCTGGGGTGCTCCAGTCAGTCTGGGCTCACCCACAGATCCTTCCAGAATCTGCAGGCTTCCCTATTGCTATCATCTGCTGTGCCTGGTCACCGGGCAGAAGTTGATTCCAGAAGGGGACTTTTAGCTTTGGACTGACACCCAGGCACCTGTGAGTCCGGTGCAGGGTTGACTTTTTGGTACCCATCCTTCTCTGGGGAGCTGTAGGCTCTGTTTTTCAGCCCCTCACCTGTGTGCTTTGAGCTGAAAACTTCCTCATTGCCAGTAAAAGGAGGCTTGCTTGGGCTATTCACAGAGCTGTGTCCTACTCCACAAGCCTCTTGGAACTTCTGTGGTGAGGACAGATGGAGAAATGACCTATGACCTGGCCATCCATAAAATCAAGGGTGCACAAGTTCCAAGACTGAATGTGAAACCCTTGGTACAGATGTGTGTTCGGATGAAGATACTTTCAAATACCATGTAAATTGCATGTACATCTACCCCCCACCCCTGCTTCTCAGCAGAGAGCAAGGATGCTCTCCCCTGGTAAAACGTGAATATTTCGGCAGGAAAAGCTCAGACTTTCACAGTAAGTGGGACAAGAACAGACTATAATTAGCCTGTGTTAGCTAAGGTCAGGGTTTTCTGCCAAGGGAGCTTACTTCAAATCTGTCTTAAAAAAATCTTTTAACGATTTTTTCCTTAATGTTCAAGGGTTTTATGAATTTTAAAACTGCAGATGAGGAGTGTGGAGTTATTCTGTTCAGGAGCTCCGCTGAAGCCATGCGTGTTGTGCGATTTGCATTGGTGCACTGTCTAGGTGGTCCTGCATTTGGGCCCATAGTTTGACAAGCAGAGTACAAAAAGGGGACCCTGCATTTCAGGGTGAATGTCCATCCTACCCCGAGCTCCAGACCCTGCGCGTCTCCAGATTTCTCAAACAATAAGCCGTGGTGGAAGGTGTCCTCACTCAGAGCCACAGTTTGACCTCCAACCCCTGCTCTCAACCAGCAAATGTGAACCCATCGTGAATCACCCTGTGGAGCTTCTTAAAACACCCAGGAGGCGGGGTGGGGGGGGGAGGTTGGGTAGTGTCACAAACAGTGAGTGTCCTTGAGCAGCATCCATGGCCCACAGATCACCTTTCCTTTATGCCTCTGAATGCCTGACTTTGCTCTTCCTGTCCCATAGCCTTCCCTTGGCCACTTTGTGTTTTTGATTCCCATTGACAGCTGCTGTCCTCCCACGTGGCCAGTGGCATCCCCATCCACTCCCCAGTCCTCAAGGATCATGGGTTCTGTACCCATGTATGTTTTCGATTGTATAAGAACTCAAAGTTCTAGCCTGGGTGCTCCTGACCCTGGGAACCAGGAAATTCTTTGCTATAGGGATTGCTCTGTGTGTGTGTGTGGGGGGGGGGGGGTGTTTCAGATCCCCTTTGGTGGGGGACCATTCCTCCAATCCCTCACCTGCCTCTACCCCTTGGGACACTCTTTCCCAAGCAGAATGTGGTGTTTTGTCTTTCTGTATAAATCAGCTACCCTTTAACATAGGACCACATGGCCCAGGACAACAGTGAACACAGCCTCATACAGAAATAGAAACTTACCTAAAATGTTGCCAGTTTTTGCTTTGTGTGTGTATGTGTGTGTGCATAAGCGTGCGTGTGTGTGACTTCTTTGTGTGGCTCACTGTGTGAACTTTGTAGATGAAAACATCACGTTTGAATGTCTAAAGAGTGGGCACGTGTGCTATTATCTGTGAAGAGTTCTGCATTCTCCCTAAATGAAGGGTCTAAGTATTTCATGTTCTCTGCCCCTGGCAATGAATGGGTCTGACTTTGGTGGATGCCCTGCCTTTGAGTGGGTGAGTGAATAATTCCTTCTGCACAGCTACTGGTTCCTAGGGACAGTGATGAAGGGAAGCTGGGGATGCCTCAGGCTTTCCACTGCTCACAGATCTGCTCCAGAGTGTGCAATGGTTTGGGCCTGCCCACAGGGAGCCCTACTCAGAGGGGTCTCTGTACATGGAGATCATGGGCAATGGAAGCAAAGTATGTCTAAGACACTCCCAGTGCCCACTTGCCTTTTTCTTACCTTGGTTTTGCCTGGCCACTTCTTGGGAAGGCCATTCATCCTAGCTAAATGGTTTCATCCCCACATCCTCACTTTGTGACTTGAGAATGGTGCCTTCCCTGGAATTGGCTGGGAAGAGGCTGAGGTTGGCGCTGCCTGCCAAGAGCACCAGATACTGACAGCTCACCCCTGCCATTCAACAGTCTCTGGGACATAGCCCTCCACCCAGGACTTCCACTTTGCCATTGACTTTTATATAAAGAATGGTTGGCACACATTTGGTAATTGCCAGTCCAGTGTAGCATGAATCTCAAAGAATCTTATTAATAAAATCAAACCCGAGGCCAGTTATTGGGGTGAACGCTGGAAGATCAGAGAAGCAGAACAAGCCACAGTTTCCTCACCTCGCCAGTTCCTTAGCTGATCCTGTTTCCTCAGACTGGAAGCCTCTGAGTCCTCATCCCAATGGCTCTCAGCTGAACTGCTGCCGAAAGCCTGAATACTTAACCAGCCAAAATGCTTCTAGTTTCTGGTCTTCACCCTTATATGTTTTTCTACTTTCTGCAGTCATTCCCTGGTATTAAAGGCTGGATTTCTGGATAAAGGCGTGTGTCACCATGCCTGGCTGTTTCTAATGTGGCCTTGAACTCAGAGATCCAGAGGTATTTCTGTCTCTGAAATACTAGGATTAAAGGCCTGTGCTGCCACTGCCTATCCTCATGTTTAATATTGTGGCCGTCCTGCTCTCTGACCCCAGATAAGTTTATTTCGGGGAACACACAATATTTTGGGGAACACAATATCACCACAGTCCAGTGGTTTTTGAAGGCAGTGTAACAGGCCACGAGGGCAGGGTCTTTGTTTGGCAGATGACCCAGTTTTCTATGTCTATTTTGGTCTGAACTTTGCCCCTTTTCTTCCCGTTCTCCTGTGTTATCCCATGTCAATGTCTGTCAACTTGTTGGCCAGCTTCTGCCACATGGCTCTTCTGCTGCTTCTGCTTCTCCTTTTCTCCTTCTCTTCTCTTCTCCTTCCTGTCCTCCTCCTCCTCCTCCTCCTCCTCCTCCTCCTCCTCTTTCTTCCTTCTTCCTCCTCTTCCTTCTATCTTGGCTCACCAAAAGCTCATAACATTATGAGCTGTGGAGTCAGCAGACCTGGGAGCAAATCCCCTCTCTGTTGCTGAAGGGATGAGCAGTTTGCAGCAGATGTTAACTGTCCTAGTCTGCTTTCTGATCTGAAGAAAGGGTCCATGCTCCTGCCTTGCTTGTTTTTATGAAGAGCACTGACCACCCCGCATCATCTATAGTAAATAATGCATTAGTGCAAAAAAGTCACATCCCTTTGTGGTCAACTTTTCTTAAGACAATACATAACTTGGGGCCTGGCATGATGGCTCAGTGGGTAAAGATGCTTGCTGCCAATCCTAACAGCCTGAGTTTGATCATGTGGTAGGAGAGAACCCATTCCTGAGAATTGTACTCTGACATTCACACACAAGCTATCTCACATGTAAACACATAAAATGTAATAAAAATAGGAGAAAATATATAATTTGGGGGCTGGGATCTCATTGAGTGGAGCACTAGCCAGGCAAGCCTGATAGCCTGAGTTTGGATCCCAATGATACTGGTGGCTGGGGTCTTGTCCAAGTGTTTCCGATTCTTGCCTTCTTATGCAAAGAATTGAAAACAAGGGCTGGAATTACATGGATTTGCAAAGAAGCAAGATAGCTTTTTTTCAGAGTGAAGCAAGAGATAGATTATAGAGGGATGTACTGTCAAGATTGACAGCAGGCCATCTGAGTGAGAGTACTCAAGCCCTGTTATTGTCTGGGGCTTCAAGAGGAGGGGCTGGTAACTAGGGGGATAACTTGGGTGGTTCTCTATTTTGATTGACAGATTATGTCGCATATTCATTTTTCCCATTATGCAGTCCCTTCTCATAATGCATCTGACTTTAATGGTATGTACTCCCTATTTGCATAGGCATATGATGTTAAGTAGGGCCTGCTCCCTAAAAGGTTACTAGAAGACGCATTTCTGCTTTACTGCACATGTAACCTAAATCAGTTCAGGATCATCCCCTCTGTTCTTCATATGGTGGGAATACATTTGACTGGTAACTGTCTAAATTTGATTGTTATTGGGAGTGGGGAAATCTATACTGTTGTTCAGAGTTGTGAGTACCTGTAGCCTGATGCAGGGGGTTGGGGGAGGAGGTTCTGTGGTTGCTAGGTGCATTATTTGGAGAGGGGTCTGTGTGTACAGTATATGCACCTGAACTGGGTTGACAAGTGTGTTATTACAAGGTGTGTGTGTGTGTGTGTGTGTGTGTGTGTGTGTGTTCATATTCCCAAACCAAATGGGACTCCAAGCTAAACTCTGTCCTGTGCTTGTTTATGTCACTAGAATCCACTAAAATGCTGGAGGAAAGTCACAAAGACACTCATGAGTCTGGAATTCCTGCACAGCTGTGGGAAGATGGCAGGCAGGACAGAAGACTCTGGAAGCATGTGTGGCAGCTGGCACGGTGTGTGTCGCAGTCAGTGAGAGACCCTTTCTCAAACACGGGTCATGGAAGGATGACAGCACAGGAGACAGTCCTCTGACCTCTGCCTGTGTTCTGTGACAAATGTGTGCTCAAATCCACACATACACACACACACACATCAGATACAAACACATGTGCTTCTGCTCTGTGATATGTATCCCCAAATCCATATATATATACACACATCATATGCAAACACAATACAACATGCACAAGGAAATACGTAATTTGGAAAAGGCCACTTTGAAAGCAAACATTCTGGGCTGGAGAGATGGCTCAGCCGTTAAAGGCTAGGCTCACAACTAAAAATATAAGAAAGCAAACATTCTAAAGTCCCTTGAGGAGTTGGGATGGGGCAGAAGAGCTGTGCTTGAGCGTCCTTCAGGTACACACCCAGAGCCCATTCTGGCTGTCAGCACTTTGTTCTTCGTGAGCTTAGTTCCAGGCAGCGGCTGTTTCTGACCTGGCCCTGAGTAGGCCAGGCTCACTCATAACACTGTGGAAGATTCCAAAGCCTTTGCTACGTTTCCACATCAAGATGTATTATTATCTTAAAGAATGGAAGAGCTGAGGATGTGGTTCAGTCGGTGGAGCGCTCGCCAACATGTATCTAGTCCCTGGGTTCAATTCTAAAACTGGGCATGGAACAGCATGCCTGTGGTTCCAGGAATTGATGAGCAGAGGTAGAAAGATCAGGAGCTCAAGGTCATTCTTCGTTACATATCAAGTTTGAGGCCAGCCTAAGCTCCAGGAACAAGCAAACAAAAATTGAAGAAGAGGACGCTCATTCGTGCAGAGCCTATTTCTCTTCTTCTTCTTCTTCTTCTTCTTCTTCTTCTTCTTCTTCTTCTTATTATTATTATTATTATTATTATTATTATTATTCTAGGCTATTTCTCATTCCCATATTTTGAAAGAAGGGACCCCTTGTCTCCCTGGAAGACCATTCAAGAAATGAGTACATATTTTGATTTCTGACTTGAATTTGGGTATAAACTAATTCCCACTTTCTTTAAAACATTCTTCTGTTTTATTTATGTGTGTCTATTATAAATGTTCTTTCATTAAAAAAAAAAAATTGGAAAGTCATACCCCAGGCAAATACACCTCTTTCCAACATGGGGCATTTCGCCCCTTTGCCTAGTGACCTGGACCTGTCTTCTCTTGGGGGTGAGTAAAGACCTGGTGTGTGGTGGTGGTGATGGTTTGGGGGGCAAGGGAGAGCTGCACCCACACAAGCCTTGGTCTCTGCACTTCCTGCAGTGTCCAACAGAGGGCGCCCATGACACTATCAGACTTTCTTACTGATTGGCTGGCTGCAGACAAGAAGCCCTTCAGCCCCTCCCTGATGGAAGCAGAGGTGGCCAGGAAGGTCTTCATTTGCAAGGACAGGGGTAGATGCTGGCAAGCTTACATCTAGTTTGACTGACAGACAGTGCTTCCTACCCACTTGAGATGACTAAGCCCTGTAGTCTGGGCATTTCTCAACTGCAAGGGTAATAGTGACACCAGAACTGGGTGTCAGCTCTTCAGCTGGTGGCAAAGACAGCTGGTGTGTGGACTCATCAGGGCTCACACACAGTGTGGCTAAATACAGAACCGAGGGCTGAGTAGGACTCAGTAAGGTGCTTGCTATGCAGGCATGAAGAATGCAAGTTAGATTTTCAGAACTCATGTGAGGAAAAAAAAAAAACAGATTGACATAGACATGCACACTTGTAATCCCAGCACTGGGCGGGCTCACCAGCTAGCCTGGCTGAATTGGTGAGCGCCAGGCCAATAGAGACTCCATCACAAAAAATGGTGTCTGAGGAATGATACTGAAGGTTGACCTGTGAAACACACACACACACACACACACACACACACACACACACACACACGAGTCACCGATTTTTGTTCAGGCTTACCTCAAGCTCAGGGCAATGCTCCTGCTTCAGTGAATGTGGGGATTACCAGCTTGTTGCACACCAGGCCTGCCCCTCTTTTGTTTCACTGATACCTGCTCTGTGTGGCTGAGACTGGTTCCTAGAAGCAGCTTTCAAGTGGGATTTCTCCGTGGAAAAACACAGGGAAGTGATCTGGGCGGCAAAGCTAAAAGATGGATTCTGGTAGCATTTGAGTGTGTACCTCAAGATTTGTATCAGGTGGTACTGAAGTCATGGGAGGGAGTTGGGGGTAGTCAACTGGTTCCCTAGTGCCTCTCTCCTGCTGGATCCTTCTGCAGGTTCTGTTCTCTTCCCATTTCTGTTGTGACGTACCCAGAGGATCTCTTTTTTGCTAGGACATCTGCATAATTCTATTACTTGAACCATGAACTAAATAAACATGCTCACCAAGTAAGTACCCACCTCAAGCATGTTGTTACAGCAACAAAAAACACCAAGACTGTGCCCAACTGTGATGGCTAATCTTGATTGTTGTGGTGGTTTGAAAGAAAATGGCCCCCAAAGGGAGTGCCACTATTAGGAGGTGTGGCTTTGATAGGTATGGCCTTGTTGGAGGAAGTGTGTCACTGTGGAGCCGGGCTTAGAGGTCTCATACATGCTCAAGCCACACCCAGTGTTTCCATTTACTTCCTGTTTCCTGTTTATCAAGGTTTAGGACTCTCAGCTCCAACAGCATGTCTGCCCACATGCTCCCATGTCCCACCATGTTGATAATGGACTAAACCTCTGAAGGTAAACCACCCCATTAAATGTTCTCCTTTGTAAGAGTTGCTGTGGTCATGGTGTCTCTTCACAGTAATGGAAACCCTAACTAAAACAACTGTCAACTCAGTGGGAGTCTAGAATCACCATGGGAACAACCCTCTAGGCATGTCTGTGAGGGATGTTTTTAGATTGAGAAAAGACCACTCCAAATGTGGTGGCATCTTGCCCTGGGCTGGGATTCTGAACTGAATAAAAAGGAGAATGGGAGCTAAGTGCCAGCGTTCATCTTCCCATGCCTCCTGATGATCAACTACCACCCTCCACCATGTATCCCTCACACCATGAGCCCAAACAGGCTCTTCTCTCAAGTGGCTTCTGTCACATCGAAAGGAAAATAACTAAGAACCTCCGTGCAGCCAAAGGAGGTGATGTGGGGAAGAAACTGAGTGGAGTCTGCAGAGTGGCTCTGTGGTTTCCCAGCTGTAGGAATGGGCAGTTGCAGAGGCTAGAGAGATGGCTCAGTGGTTAAGAGCACTGGCCATTCTTCCAAAGGACCGGGGTTCAATTCCCAGCACCCACATGGCAGTTCACAACTGTCTGTAAACTCCAGTTCCGGGGGATCTGGCATCCTCATGCAGGCAAAACCCCAATGTACATAAAAAAAAAAAATTAGGAAGGATGGGCAGTTACTCAGAGAGAGACACAGTCCAGTACCAGGGCATAGGGTTTGAGGACTCATCAGACTACATTTGCACACTGGTTCTGCCACCACCCACGGCGTCTTCACTGTCCTTGTTTTTGACACAGTGGCAGGACCATACTAGCCAGCGGGCCTTCCAACAAGCACAGAGACTTCTAGAGAAAAGCAAAATAAGGTAAAGCCTCATCCATCCTGTTAACACAGACGACCTGTCGCCGGACGTGAGGGGCCTTCACCACAGCTGAGTCTCATGTCCACACTCACGCACATGAACAGGGCACCCACAGGCTAGAGGGCACAGCCACCCCACCCCACCCCACCCCACAGTCTCATCAATGAGCCACAGATAGACCATATACAGAAAGTAGCTTTTTTTTTTTCCCTTCAATTTAATTGAAGTTACTTAGAAAAATAATCAGGCTTGAATGGCTTTTCCTGGAGGAAGGTTCGGGAACATTTCACGCATCTGTTGGCAACATGGAATTCAGCTTCTTTAACAGTATAGTAGGATACAGGGAGAGAATTCTACAACAGGCCCTTGACTGCACACAAATATGTAAAAAACACACACTCCACAAAGATGTTAAGTTCTATGTCCATATGCCTTACTGAGCATGCTCAGAAGAGAATACGGATACCTCCCTTTGTACCTGATGAGAGCAGACCAAAATTAGCCTGCTGCTGTCCAAGGGCCCAGCTGGTTCTAGAAGGTCCTGTCGCCTATTCAGAGGGTCTATTTACCTGTGGTGGGGGAAAAGCTGGGGGATGCTGGTGGGCAGAACCTAGGGGAATGACAGAGTCAGACCTGCTGACGAAGAGGTGGGCCAAGATGGGAGTTGGGTGCCAGCAGCGCACGGGCTGGGGCAACTTGTGTATGAGTGTGTGTGCATATCTACTGTGCATGTGTATGTGTGGATATCTACTGTGCATGTATGTATGTGCACATCCATGTGTGCATGTGTGTGTGTATACAGAGGAGGCCTGGGCAGAGGAAGCAAGTAGGAAAGTAAGCAAAGTCCCTGTGGTTTTGTCAGTTGAAGCAGGATAGTAATGCAATTGTTATCCTAAGTGTCCTCGGGCCTTGCGCAAGGCACGGGAGCTCTCTCTGAGCCCAGACTAGACTTGTGTGCTCCAGAGGGCTGGCCAGAATGAAATTTCTGGTTCCCACAATTCTCCTTCTGGCTGAACAAGCATGAGAGAAAGGCTTGCTCTTGGAACCAGGTGGTCCCTCTGAGACCCGGACAATGGGCTGCCCTGCTTCCCAGACCAGCTGAGAAGGGTACTGAGGCAGGGGAGGCTGGAGAGGCTGTAGGCAGGGACCCCTGTGGCTGATAGTCTAGACATTTCCAACAAAGGGGTAGGCTAAGCAGGCACGTTCTTGTCATTCTACTTGACTGTACCTGGTCCTAAAAACACAGCTGCACCTTAGAACAGTGGCTCAGAGCCGGGATACCGGCAGCTCCTTTTCCTAGCTAAGCATGAGAGGCATGCAAGAGAAAGTCTTGTCAACATTTTCCTGTAGAAAACACTTGGGTTTCCAAGCACACTTCACCAATGGATGTCTTTAGCCAGGGACACAGAATACTTTCTACATCCTACAAAACAGTCAAACCAATACATATTTTTTAAAATTGTCACTAGAAAACAAAATGTGAACACAAAACAGAAGAGAGAGCCCTCATCCCAGAAGCATGGTGATGATCCATAGTCCCCTGAATAAAAATTGTTCTCACTTTAGAGAGAGGACCGGAGGAACTGCCATCTTCACACAGCACTGTACCACAGACAAAAGACAAACAAAAATCGCAAAACGCGAAAATCAACATGAATTTCCGTTCCAACCCCCCCCCCCCCCCCGAAGCACATGGTTCCAAACTGTGGGTGGAAGTGAGAAGTGTTTGTCACGAGGCCATGGTCCCCACTGAGCGGCCTTTCAGGCCAGAAAGTGAGGGCTATTATTTGTGTCCTTACACCACCTTCGCCCTCCACAGCACCCAAGACTTTCCTCCCGTGTGTGGAGGGGCAGGATGGCTGTCTGGGGCAGCATCCAGATGGAGCCATCCTACTTAGGTAAAGCGTAATTCATTTCAAATTTCCCAGACAGATGCTGTGGTGCTGTTTCAGCTTGCCTGTTTGTGGAGGTTCTGGGAGGCAGTTGTCAATCTTTGCAGACCTCAGACAGGCTAGATCACCCTCACCAAAGGCTACTGTGTGAAATACCAGCTAAGACGCATCTGCCATACAGGACACCCAGGTCATACAGCCAAGAAATGCTGCTTTCTCCTGGATTCACAAGGCAGACCATGTATTCAAGGCCCTGAAAAGTCCTGCAGAGAGGAACCTGACTTAATTTTGTTTCCTAAGAATATGTGACCACAAACCCCTCCAAACTGATACCCTACAGAGCCTGGGCTCTGTGGAACATGCATCAGCAACATCACACAGACCGTTGTATCAGCAGAAGGCCAGTTTCTGAGGAAAGGAGTCCCCTCTCTATTCCAGGGACAGCCAAAGTCTGTCACTGTTCTTGGTCAAATACATGACATAAACCTATCTATCAGAGGTGAGAGGAGAGAAACTGGGGAAGGTACCTGCGTTTTATAAATAGCTTCAGTCAGCTGCTCTGGTGCACATTTCCCTCACATTAAATAAAGTAGTTTCCTCAGTGAAACAGAGCAGCAACTACTGCTGCTTTTGGCTCGCTGTGAGCCTGACAATACCATTTTAATAGTTTCTGTGAATAAATTATTCATTTTTTTTGTTTTTCAGAATATTCTCACCCCTTCACTCCACACTGCATCAAAACAAAAACCACACAAACAAAACCAACTAACAGCACAAAAAGCAAAATTTACACCCCACACCCTCCCCTATCATTAGAACTATTATATACAGCATCTGCTACCCACCTAGACACTGGCTGTTAACAGGAGTGTGGCTCAAATGTCAACTGAGAGGCCTCAGAAATGACTAGAAATGAGAACTAGGTCTGGGTGTTGATCAGCAAGGAACCAGAAACACCAAGTTTCCAGCATTCTGGAGGAGAGGGAGCATGGGTTAAGATCCTGGGTGGCTGTCCTGGATGCTCTGTCAATGCAGGACATGGGAGGGTGTGCACGTGCCTGTGGGTACCAACAGTCCACTTTTAACCTTCTTTACCTTCAGGCGGGATCTTTGTACGTCTCCAGACATATGCAGTACACTTAAAGTGGCAGGCAGGAGATGTGGACTGGCAATCACAGTAGGAGGCACTTGAGAAATGTTCCCCTTCCCTTACCCAAGGCAGACATCGCTAATCAATCACAGCACTCCTCCATTTGTGCCTGGAGAATACTGAGGCTTACAGGCATCTAACTGCAGTAGACATACATGATCAAAAAGGTTTCTACTGTTTCTTGTGTTGGGCAATGAACTTAGGTTGCTTAGCTAGTTAAGTGGACTGATCCAAATGTGGAGTTTTCAAATTTGAGCTGTAGGAGAATGCAAATTTGCTAGGGTCATGGCCTCTCTGGGCCACTTGAGAATAGTCAACACCCTAAGTGAGGACCACAAGGATGGGGGCTGGTTCACTGTTGAGCTGTATACCTGTCCTGTGTTCACATAAAGCTTGTTGAGGGCCAAGGCTAATGGGTTCACTCAATATTCTACCTGCAGTCAAGCCTGGAAAACAGTAGGTGCTCAATAAATATTTATCAAATATAAAGTGACAGTCATTCTGCCTTCACTAGATCTGGCACGTGCTGGTTATAAATTTCCACAAAAAGCCTATTCTTATAGACCGCTAATTTTGGTGAACAGAAAATCGCTATTATCCACTCTCTCCTTGGGTTAAAATTTGCATTTCTGTACTGCAAGGTACTTTGGGGTTGCTAGCAATCAGTGTGAACCACTCCCACCTGTTTCTTAGTGCAAGGATGATTTGCTTATTTCTAGCAGGGTTTCTTGAATGGTGGCATCCACACATGCCAGCAGCTGTCACCATGCAATTCTAGGGGAGGTTACTGGGGAGACAGTCACAGCCCCTAAACAATCCATAGGCAGCAAAGCACAGACCGTTTTTTTTTTTCTTCTAGAAAGACACGAGCAGTCTGTTGCCCCCCCCCCCAAAACCTATATAGAGACTACATTTAAATAACTATAAATAAGAATCATTAGACTTTACGGAATGCACAGTTTGTGGAATTCACCAGAACACAAAGACACCTTGGAGACGGTGTTGCAGTTTCCGCTTCTAAAAAACAGGGACGCTCCACCCCCTGCTCCCCTGTGAAGACAGCCGTTCTTTCCCATGGAGGATTTAAATAATTCTTACCATGCCGCTTGCAGCATCCCCCACAAAGACATATTAACTTACAAAATAACCCAGTATCCATAGAATTCTTTTGACAAATAAAAATCTTAAATTAAAAAGCAGGATTCTCTCCCTCTCCCCAACCACCCCCTTACCCCTTTATTCCAACTTCAGGTAGTTTGGCACTGAGTAATTGAACATTAAAAAGTCCAGTTTATAGACTTCGTACAGCTGTGTCTGGTGCTCGGCGCTGATGTTCTGGAAGAACTCCGTGGTCATCTCGTCCGTAGTTCTGGTGGATTTTGCATAGGTGGGGAACTTCAGGTAGCCGCTCACTCCTGCCAGCTGTAGCACATAATTGGAGTCCTCCTCCAGCGTCTCATACTTGCCCACGAGGTCATAGTGGATGTGGCAAGGGTGGCAGAGGGAGTAGACGGTCTGCCAGTGCTCGTTGAAGGGCTCCTCCCGCTGTGTGTGTGGGTCAATGAGGTAGGCCACGAACTCCTCAAACTTCACATCGTCTCCCTTGCGAAGGGCCTCCTGCGTGGCGTTCTTCCGCTGGCGACGGATGATCTTGGTGCCATAGCGCTTGTGGAAGGAGGTGTTGTACTTCTGCGTGAACTTATTGCGGTAGGCTGACACCAACCTCTCGAAGGGCTCCCGCACGAACAGGAACTTCATGTAGCTTTTCAAGCGGTGGTTGATCTCTGGGATGCTGTACTGGTTGAGGGTCTTCAGATTGGCCGACACATGGGCCTCGTTGGCTGGGATCTCCATGGGATCGCTGTATTTGCCCCGGCCGCTCAGGACCATCATGAGCCTCTTCCAGTTGGTACACGCCACCTTGGGCACATAGCAGTAGATCAGTTCGTGGTCCTCATCCACCACCAGGTGCTTCAGGTCATTGGGGGTCAGCACCCTGCGCTTTCGGCTCATGGCACTGTTGGCCCGGCAGGTGTCTGTCACTTGGTCCCGTCTCATCTGGTGCAGGATGGCAGTGTTGGACAGCTCCAACTGCAGAGGAGACAGAAGAAGGAGAAATCAGGGCTAATCTAGAACATTCCTATGTGGATGCTGATCCATTTGTTCAAACAGTTGTCTAGATAGATCCTGTGAGGCAGACAGGGAGAGGTGAGACTTAGCCTAACTGCTTAGCATGGGATGCTCCACAGAGGCCAGAGGGGAATGCCTCAGAAGATGTCTGTGTTCTCTGGGAGCAAAAGCCCCTCCCCAAAGTAGATGTGTTAGTTTTAACTGTCAGCTTGACACAACCAAGGATCATCTGGTGAGAGAGTCTACATGAGGACTTATCTAGTTTAGAATGGCCTGTGATGTTGTTTGTGGGGTTTGTCTCTATTGTTAACTGATATAAGAGAAACCCAGCCCATTGTGGGCATCACTATGCCTTAGGCTGGGCTCGGTACTATCTAAGAGTGAAAAACACTACCAAGTAAGCAAGGATGTATTTATGTTCTCTCGGCTCTTGACTGAGTATGACTGCCTTCATCACCCCCCTCCCGCCCCCACCACAGACAGCCCCACACCCCGTCCCCGGTAACAGGCTATTGTATAGAACTGTAAGCCAAATATATCCCCCTTTCCCCATCAAGTTGTCTTTGGTCAGGATATTTTGTCATAGCAACAGAAATGGAGCTAGAATAGCCGATCATTCCCAGTCAGAACCAGTTCTCTCAGGCCACCCAGATAGGAAAACCTACTCTGCCCTGGTCTGCTATATCTTGGTTCCCAGCACCCTGAGGGGCAGAGATCACGTGGAGTGGTGACACCCTACTAGTTATCTTGGTGCACTCTGCTGCTTACTTAGCTGGCTTATGCAACATGCTCTTTTTTTTTTTTTTTTTTTTTTTTAAATAAAAAGAAACTGTTGTCATCTTGACTTGAGATTCTGGAGCTATGTAACAGCTGCTCTGGGGAGGGGGGTTCTGTTTTTCTCTCACCCTTTTGAATACTTGTCTTTTGACATCCACAGTCCACTACCAACCTGCCTTTCCAGCTTCATGCCTACACCTCACCCATTTCAAACAGAGGAATACTCCCGAGAAACCAACTGTTCACCCTTCACTTTTGCCCCAGAATGCTGTGGCTGGGCCCTGTTGGACTCTCCACTCACTATCTCTGTTGACATAAACACACTTTTTGGCCACACCGCCAAAGGACATTCCAATCTTGAACACCCTTGACTCTGGGTGTCCTTCATAGCACAACCAGAGACGACGTCATACTTCCCCTGTGGCCACAGGTCACTACTGACTGTCCTAGGTCACTGGCTCTTTAGGCCAGATTATAAGTGGCCTCAAGACCTGAGAATGCATGAGGATCAAGAGAATGTCTAAGTCACTGGATACGCAAGTCAGTGGAGCCCAGGGCTCAGGTGGGACCTACAAAGCCAACCCCGAACCTCCAGCATTGAGCCATACTTTGTATGATTCACTCCAAAATGTGCACAAGCCCAAAGGACCCGAATTTCAGTGAGTCTCGCCTGCCTTGTCTGTAGAAAGAAGGCACTTAAAACAGCTAAGTGTAGGGTCTTGGCCACCTTCAAGGTTGAGTACAGTTCCTGTTCAGTCTAGGGACTCAATACTGCAGACTCAGCCCCCAGTGACCTCACTTGATTGGTATATACTTTCTTTCTCTGCTTATTTCTAATTAGCTCAAGGTGATAAACTGGGATGTCGTGGTATCCCTGAGGCTATCAATAAGTAACAGCACCCTGATGTCCCATGGTGGAACGACTCCATCTAGGGTGGGGCATGTTACTCAGAAATGCTTAACAGTTTCAAAAGATATCGCTGGACATGCCTCAGCAGTTACAAGCACTGTCGGCTCACCCAAGTTCAATTCTCAGGGCCTGCACAGTGACTCACAACTACCTGTAACTCCAGTTCTAGGGCATCCAACACATTTGGTGGGCTCCACACATGCACATAGTACACAGACATACTTTGCCGATAAAACACCCCCACACATTAAATAACTCAAGTCACCAAGACAAAAACACAAAAGTGATGGAATTCTTACACAGAGCTCTAGGCTCCAGGAATTCTATCTGGCCTCTTTGAAGCCTGCCTTAAGAGACCTGGGTTTGGGGGCGTTTTCAACAGGTAGAAGGAGAAGATGAGGTTTTTGCTTGAATGCCCAGAAGGAAATGGAGAGACCTTGCAGAGTAGCCTGATTGTCCCCTCAGGACAAGGAGTTATGACTTGAAATTTAAAAACCCATTATTGTCACTTCCACATCCCCCAACAGGACGGCATTCTTGTCTCCAACCGGGGCTCAGGGAGCTGTGGTAATGGCCATAACTTACAAACATGTTCCGTGTACATTCCCCGCAGACTTCAGGAGCTGTCTGAGGGGCTTAGTTACAGCTCTTTGGGGACAGCAGGAGACAAAGGGGTGAAGAAGACATAGGAGTGGTAAACATTTTGTTCCTTATCACGGGAAGGAGACCCTGCTGCTTGCCAGCCAAGCTGCATCAGTTTTACAAGGCGGGGGTTTGCTGGGGGCTCTGTCGGTGAGGAGCGCTGAAAGACAGATCTCTTCCTTCCCCATTTCCATCTCTCCCTTCTTCCTTTTTGCCCTTTCTGATGGGTTCGAGAAGATCAGAGCAGAGGATCTGTGTGCAACTTTGAGGATCTTATTTGGTTGTGAGTTTCTGAGCAACAGGGGCACAGGGGGAAACGAGACAGAATTTCCTTGCTCTTGCTATCAAAGAGAAAAGCATTTCGATTGTTTAGGGGCAGAAACCGTGCCAGATCTAAGGGATTCGGGAAATCCAGTCAGGGAGGGAGGTTCTTGGATTCAGTGCACTCAGGATGGGCTCTTCAAAGGGCTCAGTCTTCAGCTGGCTAAATGTTAATGCTGGATTGCCTACAGAATTCAGGGATGTGTACAGTCCCCTATTCAAGGAAGGAGCCCATTGAGACTTAGAGAGATTGCAGAATCCGTGAAAAGAACATCTGCCCTATGGAGCAACCCTCACCAGCAGCCCCGTCACTCTTTCCTGGGCTGGCTCCCCTCAGCACCAGTGACAGTTTATGCTAGTGCTTCTCAAATGTGGGCACGTGTGGAGGTCACATTGTTCCAGCTACTCTCTGGCTTCCGTCCAGAGCTGGAGACGTTGGCAGGGTGGAAGGTCAGCCAATGTTCCTCCGCTGAGATTGTGCAAGATGCCACAGAGTGAGGCTTAACCACAGCAGTGCATTCTCTGACAGTAACGAAGACCGGATTCCAAGATCAAGTCCTCCAGGGTGGTGTCCTCGTGAGGCCTCATTCCTTGGCCCATGATGGCCTCTCCTGCTGGCTCTTCACATTGTCTTTTCCCTGGACAGGCACCCCTGAGCCAGCATAACATCCAAGCAGCTTTAGTTTTCCTTAATGGCATCCTTAAAACCCCGTCTCCAATACCAGTCATATCCTAGGGTCCTCCAGGCTAAAGGAAGGGCCTAACATGAATTGGAGTGGGAAAGATAATTCAACCAAATGCCAAGTATGGCTGCTGTGCTGGACCACACTTTGAGAGCTGCAGGTCCACACTATGTGGGAATGGTAGAATTCTAACATCTTGGATCAATTCATAGCCATCCTTAATGACAGAACACAGAACACAGTTCACTATCAGATGCCCAGAGACTCTACCCTAGCCTTGCCACCAACTCCTTTCATCTCCCTGTGATGTCCTCAAAGTATAGGCTGAGGAGGTCCAGTCCTAGGTATTCCTGAACACAGCTCCTGGCTCTGGGCTGCATCCGGCACGCTTGATTTGATATCTATTTTTAATCTGGACGTTTTGAAAGGCAACTGTAATTAGTGTGAGGACCAAGCTTTAGGGGGCGTTTTTAAGAAGTTTTACTGTGTTTTATCTTAAAAGGAAAAGCCAGGCTACCCTGAAAGGTCTGCAGTCTCCTGGGATGCAAGACCCACACCGAAGCAAGCAGCACCCCCTCACTGCCTGTGGTTGGGGAGACCCAGGGAAATGGAAGGCCAGATAAAGAGGTAAATCCAGAAGCTTCCAATGACTCTCCACCTGTTGCAGCTGTTTGCTTGGGTCCAGGCTTGGTTTCCCAATTTAAAAATCTGAAGGCAAGGCTGTGAGGACGGTTCCGTTGGTGACATGCTTGCTTGCCTATGAGTATGGGGACCTGAGCTCATTCTCTGAAACCCACTTACAAGAAGCTGGTTATGGTGGTGCATGCTTGTGACCTCAGGGCTGTGGGGCTGAGGTCATCCTTGCCAGTATTTCTGTGGTGCTGCTGTCACCCGCTGTCTTGAGTTGTAGGGATGGAAAGAGCACCTGATGGATGGATTTGCTGCAGAAACCACAGCCCCGGCCAACACAAGCACCAATGGCTACTAGCTGTACTTACTAATGTGAGTCACCACTGAGTCTCACACTCTCTGAAGCAGGCACTGTCAGCATTCCTAACTGCAGATAAAGAAACTGAGTCACGGGGAGAAGTAGCTTGCTCAAGGTCATAGAACTTGGAACTGGGACTGGAGTTCGAGTGCTGGAAGACAGTGCTGAGACACTGATGCGTGTGGCTCCCGGGGTCTGAAGACGCACCTAGGAGTTACCACCTCCAGGATAGCCACTTGGGGACTCAACTTGGTGGGGGGCTGTTAACAGCCCTGTTCTACTCCTATCCCAGAGGCCTGTTGCCAGGGACGCCAGGGTCCTGGTACTGCCAGGGTAGGAACCACGGCTTCGGAGGGCCCAGAGTCAGTAGCTGGACTAAGCAGGGACCTGAGTGTGACCCTTGTCAAGTTTTGTTGGATCTGCTGGGGCTGTTGCTGCCTGTGAGCAACCAGCTGGTGTCCTCTCTGGCATCTGATAGTAAGGCTCTCTTGGAGCGCCTGCTGCACCTGGGCTATCTGCTTAGCTTAAGGACCCTGGGACAAAGAAAAGGTAGGTGGGCATCCTGAGAAACACACTCCATCGGTTTACTAAGAGGAAGTTCTGAGGCCCAGCCCTTGCCCAGCTGAAGCACTCACCTCCTTGCATGCTTGCCACAGTCCACTCATTCTGTCCTCAGTCCCCCTAGAACACTAACTCCCAGGGTGTAGGTGTCTCCCCCTCTTTTTTGTCCTCTGCTATATCACAAATCCCTGACATAGTAGATAGTCAAAGGTTTGTTGAATGAATGTGTGAATGCACGCATGCACATGAGTCAGTGCACACATGCATGAATGAATAAGCACATATATTCATGAATGAATGTAACACATGCACGAATAAATGAATGAGTGAATGATGCAGTTATGAATGAATGAAATGGGATGCAAGAGATTGGATAGGTTCTTGGTGACAGCAGAGGCTGCACACTCCTCTGGTGCCTACATCTGCTGTTCTAGCTCATCTTCCCACTGAGGCTTTGGGCCAGAGGCAGAAGCTGCAGAAATGCACAAAAGCATTAGCAGATGGGCTGTGGGTCTTGGGGGAAACTGGCTCTGATGGTAACAGCTCTGATGAGGGGAGAGCCCTGTGCCGTCTACCTGCTGAGTGAGGCCAGGAAACAGGAGGAGCAGTCATGCCACGCCAGAGGGCTTTGCACAGGGCACGTGCATTGGGGCTTCTTTCCAGGAAGCCAGGTGCAGCTGAAGAGGCCTTATTTACATCTCAGACCCGCTGTTTGGGCTTCCGGCGTTTTGGGCCTGGTGAAGAGGGGTTCAGGCCTAGGAATGGGGCCACTGCCAAGCCGAACTGAATGGTGGCCCAGAAAAGGGACAATAGTGAAGAAGGGACAGGGCTCTGACACTGAGTAGGAGGCTGGGCCCTGAGAAATCTGAAGTCAGAGGGGTAGGCAGGCTCTGCACCTGCTAGCTGACACACTCTGGGGACTTCAGAAGGTCACTGCTGGCAGGAGGAAGGGCACAAGCTGGAGGCTGGCAGCTCCCCCAAAGGACTGGGCTGCCCATGATATTTTGGGGAGGTAGGTAGGTAGGGGTGGCTTGGCCCTGCAGGGTCTCCTGGCCGCTGACTAGACACTTGGCTGTGTGGTTTCGATCCTGCCTCTCTCCAGAGACTTAGCAACATGTTCTCCTGGACACTTTTGCCTGAGCATCTTGGCTCCCCCAGGCCTTGGTTCTCCACTCTGCAGCATGGGGACAATAACTGCAGTTCTTGGGGGGCTGTTTTGAGGATTGAGGGCTCAGAGGAAAGCACACAGCACCATGCGTGAGTCTTAGGGAACACCACGGAAGTAGAAATTCTCTGTTTCAAATCATTGTGGAGCACTGTCTGGGAAGGGGCGGGCAGCAGCCAGATGACTGGAAAGCCTTCATTGAACTCGAATGTTCGGCACAGGCGAGAACCCCTGTCATCTGGTGACTGTTGCCTCTTGATTCCACCTTAGGAACCTGATGGTAGAGTCAGTGTTGGTGGCCCAGACACCTGCTCCTGACCACTACCCTGGGGTATTTCCATCATATCAACTCCGGTGACTTTGTTTCACCTGGAGAACTGCAGATTGAGCGTCTTTCTCCAGGAGTGAACACCAAACACATCTGTCATCCATACACAACTTCTGGCTCAAGGCGATCTGGTATCTCACTGACAGAGAAGACAGACTGATGTAATTGGCAGCACCCTGGAAGCCGCTCATCAGAAGAGCAACTGTCCAGCCATATAGAGATTAGCTATCAACATGGATTAACACACTGTAAAGCAGGAACAGATTTCAGAGTGTCAGAACCGTGTGTGTGTGTGTGTGTGTGTGTGTGTGTGTGTGTGTGTACACTTGCTGAGGTTAACCTTGGCTATCATTCCTTAGATGCTGCCCACCTCCCCCTACCTTTTAAAGACAGAGTTTCCTACTGGCCTGGACTCACTATGCTTGCTGGGTAATGAGCCTGGAGACTCCCCAAGTGCTGGAATTACAAGCAGATACCACCATGCCCAACTTTTTACATGGGTTCTAGGGATTGAGCCTGTTTTCATGCTTGTGCGGCAAACACTTTACTGGTTGACCTATCTCTGAAGCTCCTTGACCTTTCTCTTAATAGAAGAGCAGGTTTCCACACTCCATCTCCCTCACTTCTGAAAGTTTGCATGCACCATTCCTGGTGAGGAGAAGGCTGGGATTGAACCAGCCCTGCGGATATTCCTCCCTCTCCCATAAGTCACCCACAAACCTGGGCCCTGAGGAGCCACTTGCAGCAGCAGGCTCCACTGTCTCTAGCAGCCCTGCCTTCAACAGTAACATCGTCATGAACAGACACAGTCAGTGCCTTTCCTGTCCCCAGGACTGCTGGGGCTGGTCCACACATCTTTGTGTCCCAAGAGCACTGGTGCCTGATACTGGCAGGATTCATAAAAGAAGATTAGCTTTGTGTCAACACATTAACATCTCTCTAGGGCTAAGACTTTCCATCACATCTCAAGGAGGATGGCCTATTTTGTGGTCCTCACGGCAGTGCACCAGGAAGGCCACAGGGAGGCGCTATTGGGATCCGTATCTCTGAATTCACCAGCGGAGGAATGTAAGCACTTGAGTTTTTAGGTCACAACTGAGGACACACAGCTGTGCCCAAAAGCCACACAGATGACTGGAGCCCTGAAATGAGTAAGACACCCAAACTGAGCACAACAGAGGTGTCAAGACCATGCATATAATGTAGATTTTTTGAGCTATTGCATATGTGGGGGGGGTGGGGGATGGGAGATGGGCTCATAGCTCAGGGCTGGACATTCCTTTGCGACCATCTATTCCCAACCACAGGTTTTTTCAGACTCTGCATAGACTGAGGCATGGCCCTAGATGCTTGGTTATCCATTCCTAGGATGCAGCAGGGAGAAGAATGTTCTCTCTATCCAACTGGCAGCATCCCTTGGAGGTACAGGGATGAGTCCCAGACCTGAGCATGGGACGAGCCAGCCAGGGGCTGGCTGCCATGTATGTGGTTCTAGCCCACCTCTGTGCACTGAGGAAAATACCCTCTACTTCCTCTATCTAAGTGGAAGCCCTTCCCATGCACGAATTCATTTGTGTGCAGGTGCACAGGCGTGGAAACCAGAGGTCAACTTCTGGTCATCTCCAGGTGCTGTTTCCTCCCCCTTTTTGGAGACAGGGTCTCTCATTGGTCAGAACTCTCTAGGCCGGCTGGCTAACAAGCCTCAGGGAGCTGCCTGTCTGCCTCCCCGAGGCTGAAGCTATAAGCGAGCACCATCACCACCATGCCCAGCGTTTTTATTCAGGCTCTAGGGGCTGAACTCAGGTCCTCAAGCACTGCCTGACTGAGCCATGCCCCAGTTCTCAGGAGACATTTCTGTGAAACCTGTGGAGTAGGGGTGACTGCAAGCTCTGAGCAGGTGGCCTACTTTCTTAACCATAACAGGGAACGTGGGCTAGGCACTCCTGGGCTGGCCTGATTTGGGAACTCATTAAAATGAGTAGAGAATGGGCAGATTTTCTTTTAAAGGACAGTGCCTCTGCTTGGCTAACAGAAGAGACTAAAGGAGTCCATTTCTGGATATAATATTTAATAGGAAATAGGTGCCTCCCATGAAAATCACTGAGCAGACACTGAGGGAATTTGCTTTGTCGGGCAATGGCTGTCCAGCTGGGGTGACACTGGGTTTGCAGGTCTGTATGTGAACTCTGACAACAGCTACGTAACTTGGGTCAGTCATGCCCACCTCCTAGACTCAGTTTCCCTGCCAATAAAGTGGGTGTTCATAGCACCACACACCTGATGTGCTTAAAATTCTTTATAAATTCATTTGGTCTGAGTGTGGTTACACACACTTAGGAGGCAGAGGCAGAGGCAGAGGCAGGTGGATCTCTGCAGCCAGCCTGGGCTACCCAGTGAAACTCTTAACTCCAAAGGAGGGGGAAAAATCTTATTTTGTATATTGTTGGGTTTTGGGGTGTGTGTGTGTGTGTGTGTGTGTGTGTGTGTGTGTGTGTGTGTGTGTGAATATGGGTGTATGTGTGCTGTGGTGTGCACGTGGAGATCAGAGGACATTACTTGGGAGTCCATTCTCTTTTCCTTCCATGTGATTTGGGGATCAAACTCAGGCTCTCCATTTTGCGCAGCAAGCACCTGGTGAGCTCATTTGCAGAGGAGACACATTTCAGGGAGAGAGTACCCATGGCAGGGAGCAGGCTGAGGGAACAGGGGACTGCAGTGTGCGGGAGGAGGAGAGACCTAGCACCCGCTGGCCGCCAGACCAGACTCCCTCCTTGGGCCTCTGTGTGCTCATCTGTAAAGTGGGCTGTTGAATCAGATGCCAGCAGGGAGTTCTGCATGCCTGCGTGCGAGTGTTCCCGTGTACCGGGGCCACCTGGCAGGGAAGATGTGAAGGGCTCGGGTGACGGCGCTGCTTCAGTTCAGGCAGAAAGCCACTGATTTCCCACACAGGAGTGTTCGATAAAGTTCCGGAAACATCAGAAATAGGCTGGCCAGCCGGGCAGTGGTGGCGCACACCTTTAATCCCAGCACTCGGGAGGCAGAGGCAGGCGGATCTCTGTGAGTTCGAGGCCAGCCTGGGCTACCAAGTGAGTTCCAGGAAAGGCGCAAAGCTACACAGAGAAACACTGTCTTGAAAAACCATAAGAAAAAAAAAAAAAAGAAAGAAAGAAAGAAAGAAAAGAAAAAGAAAAAAGAAAAAGAAAAAGAAAAAGAAAAAGAAAAAGAAAAAGAAAAAGAAAAAGAAAAAGAAAAGAAATAGGCTGGCCAAAGGAGAGGACAACTAAGGGAGGTTGGGGACAGAGGGCAGACTTGGGCAGGATCCTGGCTGATTCAATCTGTGGTATACCTACCTACCTATGGGCTGCGTGCGCGTGCGCGCGTGCGCGTGCGCGTGTGTGTTCCCAGGGCCTCAGTAGACCGACCCATCTAGGCTGGACCAGTCCAAGGGTGGGGAGGCCGCACGGAGAGGAAGCTTCTCAGACGCAATTACACTGGCCCTGGTGGGCGGTGGGGAGGGGATGGGAACCTTCTTTTGTACTCCAAGTGGCATTCTCTGTGTCAAAGCAATGAACAGAGGGCTCAGAAAAGCATCCGTGGCCGGGCCTGGGGATGGGTCCTGTGGGGACGGCGGCCACAAATGAAGGAACCTGCTCCTGATCTAACTGCTGCCCCCAGCTCTGGGGACAAGGGCGCCGGGGGACAGCCCTGCAGCCTCCCAGGGGAGAAGCCAGTGTCTGTCTGCTCCCCGGGGCTCAGCTTTTACTTCCCCTGCCCAGTAGACATTATAGGCTTCTGGTAGGGATTCTGTCTCTAAGTGTGTGCATGTGTGGTGTGCATGTGTGCGTGTGTGTGTTTTCCCTAAAGTACCATCTACCATATATATATTTTTTGAGACAAAGTCTCTCTCTCCTGGTGTGCAACTGGCTAATTAGGCTGTGCTGACTAAGCTGGTGGCCCCAGGGATCTGCCTGCCTCTACTTCCCCACTGTTGGGATTATACGTATGCCTGGCTTTTCACCTGGATTCTGAATATCAAAACTCAGGACAGCATACTTTCATGGCAAGTACCTCACTATCTTCACAGATCTCTTTTCTAATGGAAACAAACAAACAATCCCCATAGTCTGTCAAGAAGAGGCCAGAATACTCCCACTCTGTGTTCACTCTGCTGCCCCGAGGAAGGCACTGGGAAGGCAGTCAGTGGGAGGTCTGGAGAGAAAAGGAAGGATCTAGAATATTCTGGACCACATGATCATTCATAAACATGTCTATGGCTCCAAAGTGTCTGGGGCAAAAGAGGACTACACATTCACCTGTGGGCATCTGTGCCAGATGTCTGGTCAAGTACCAGCCATTGCCCACCTTGAGGTGTTACTGTCAGTTTGCAGACCAGCAAAGTGAAGTTCAGAGTCTAGCATGGTTGTTAGATCCCCAGGCTCACAGCATCAGAGTGACAATGCTCAAATTTACCCCTGCTATCCTGTGCTGGGTTACCTGTCTTCAGCTAGAAGCAGGCATCAAGACTTTGACTTCTATCTGATCTATCCATGAGAACAGGCTGCTGCTGTGGAGCTTTTCCTCTGAATTGAAACATTCCCTCCAGGTGCAAAGCCAGGAAAGGAAGCTTGCAGGACTTAGGAAGTAAAGAAAACTCACAAGTCTCAGGAAGGCCCTAAAACAGAGCAGACTTACAAGGCAAGGGTGATATGAGGCATAACAATTGCTGGGGAGAGGGGACTCTCTGGTGAAGCTGCCTGCAAGTTGTGCATAGAACTCTAGGGACGCGGTTTTGTGAGCTGCCATCTATGCTCAGGTAGACTTTGGTACATAACCTCACATCCATACTTACATAACTAACTCCAATAAACATACCTATTCACTCGGCTAGATTGGGTGGAGTTGTTTCTTCGGCCCTATCTGCAGCTTGCATCTACACAGGAAAAGTCATATAGCTCGATTTAATGAAACTTCACTGACGATACTGAATTCACCACCTTTCCTGCTCAGAGTCAAAGGGATGTCCAGTTTTTCTCTCTAAGCTGCTTGCAGTTCCACAGTATGTGGCTTTGCCTTCTAGTCTTCCAAAGGCTCCTATCAAGACACACCATGAGGATGTGTTTCCCTCCAGCTGCCACAGGCCAGGGCTTCAGGGTGTGTGTATACAGTTCCTAGCACAACTATGGGGTCAGAGTGAGGCCCCCGTCTTTCAGAGACACCCGGCAAACCACGTACTCCCTAGATGCACTCAGTAAGGGATACATGCAGCTTCTTAAGAACTGGGCTGTAGTCCAGTTGGCCTGGGGCACTCTCCAAACTGGGCCAGAACCCAGAAGGGCAAGACACTGTCTCTGGACTTTAGAGTCTTCTAGCCAGAGACATCTGGAAATCCACATGTGATGGCTATTACTGGTTGTCAACCTGGCTATATCTGGAATGAACTAAAACCCACATGGCTGGGGTACACCTGTGAAGGGTTTTTCTCTTAATTAAATCATCGAGGTGGAAAGACATAACTTTAACCCAGAACTTTGAGGTGGAAGATCCACCTTTAATCTGGGCCACACCTCCTGCTGGCAGCTTACATAATGGACACAGAAGGAGGCTTGCTCTCTTTGCCTGCTTGCCTTCATTCTCACTAGCAAGACCATTCATTCCTTCACTGGCACTGGAGCCTACTTCTTCGGAATTCTGGTGTATACTGAAGACCAGCTGAGACATCCAGCCTCGTGACTGAACAACTACTGGAGTCTTGGACCTTCCATTAGAAGACAGCCATTGTTGGATTAGCTGGACCACAGCCTATAAGCCACTCTAACAAATCCCTTATATATATATATATATATTTATTCTCTAAATTTTGTTCCTCTAGAGAACCTTGACTAATACAGTATGGGACTGAGCTGGATGCCTGGGTGAGTCTGCAGCTCATGTAGGCCAGGCCGTGGTTATATAAGCTTGTAAGTCATTGGCCTGTTTCCAGCCTCCTCCCCATCCCAGTGGTCTCCCTTCCCTCCTTCCCTCACTCCCTCTCTCTGAACTTGCTATGCTTGTGTCATTTTAATGACCACTGAACCTCCCATTCCCTCTCTACAGAACGTTCTTTCTCCATACCTTATAGGGTACCAGAAGAACCACTTTGTGGGGAGCACAAGGAAGGCAGGATTTGCAAGTCAGGTGTGGAGTATATTCTCACCTTCCTCTTAGTGATTCAGCCTAGAACCCTCCACAGGGACTCCAAACTCTGATTAAAAGCAAGGTGTCCCTAGCACATCTGTGTCTCATTGGGAGGACACTGCTGTCCATACAGGTGGCTCTCCAGAGCCAGAGTGCGCCCTTGGTGGCGTGACAACCCCAGTACAGACACATCACCTCTAGATGTGACAGCCACTGACAGACCAGACTGCCACTCTGATCACAGTGGACTCCAGCCCTCCTTATTTTAAGTTGTCCATGCATCTCCACTGTCCTCCATGGGAAGGTCAGACACCTGGGCCTGCTGAAAGCTCCGGCGTGATCTGACTCTGACTGCTCCTCAAAGCTCTGTCTCAGAACCCCATGGCGACCAGATGTGGGTGTTTTCTCTAACCTAAGGGACTCGCACGGGGTGGAGTCCTCTGCCTCGGAGTGTCCCTCTTGAATGTCACACTCTTAATATGCTTCCTGTTTCAAGACCTTCTACCACACTTCCTCCAAAACAGTGCCTCTGATGGTTCCAACCCCAGGGTCATGTCAGTCAGCTAGCTCTCTCTTCCTTCCATGTCTGCCACGGGTCTGGGCTTCCTCTCTCCCTGCCACCATTAGCATCAACATGAAGCGATCAGCCCCAACGAGAGCTGGTGCTGGTGCAGTGCTATGTGCTGGGTGATGCCCTTCAGAGCTCCAGGTGTGCTACAGCCATGTGCTTCTCGCTTCCAGGACTGCACTATGGACTATGCTGAATGTGGGAATCCAGGGTATGACTTGGGGAGAGGCAGATTTTCATGCCCTGCTTTTGGGATCCAACCTACACTCTGCCTGGGAATCTGCCCTCCCAAACACTTTCTCCATGAATCACCCATGCAGGAACACACCTGTGGGGTAACTGACAGCAACTCTGTGTGTGTGATGTCTATGTGACGAATGTGTGTATGTGGTATGTGTGATGAGTGTGCATGTATGTTATGTGATGTGTGCATACGATGTTTGTCTATATGTATGTGGTATGTCTTGCATGTGTATGTGTGTGATGTGTGTGATGTGTGTGTGTGTGTGTGTGTGTGTGTGTATGAGGTATGTGTGTGTATGTGGTGTATGTGTATATGTGTGTGTATATGTGGTATGTGCATGGTCCCTTGCCAATTGCCAGGGCCTGAATGGAACATCACAACCACACACCAGCTGGCCCAAACAGGACCCCACAAACCCTCAGATGAGGGACAGGAGGCCCAGGAGAGGCTTACTCTTGCTGACAGGGAACATGAGTGGAAGTAAAGGTAGGTTCCCCTTCTGACCTGCTATTCTGGAGTGTGTCTGTCTTGGCAAACTTCAGCTTTTTTCCCCCTGTTTCTTCTTTTTCTTGCCCACTATAGCTATTAAAATGAGTCTAGAAACTAAAGATCACTGGAGGCAAACTGTGAGGGAAATGGAAGTCCCCAGTTTCTCATTAACCAGAGCCACTGAGCAGGCTCTACTGTGGCTGCCCAGCTTCTTTCTTACGTTTCTGTCGGTATTGGTGATCCACAGGCCTGGTTTGATCTGTGTGTGGTATGTGCATGTATACTTGATTGTGTGTGCACATGTACATGTGTAGACATGCATGTGAGAAGTGAGAGGTTGACCTCAGTATCTTTCTTACTTGTTCTTACTTTATTGTTCAAGACAAAGTCTCCCACTGAACCTGGGGCTCCCCAATTCTGTCTGGCTAGTGAGCCACAGGGATTCTCTTGTTTCCACATCCCCAGCAATAGGATTACGGACAGGTGTTATCACCCTGGCTTTTCACATGGATGCAGGGCATCCAGACTCAAGTCTTCCTGCTCACATGCCAAGCACTTTACAAACTGAGACATCCTCCCCCAACCCTTGTAGGACATCCCCCACATATAACAGCAAAGCAGGAACAAGGAGATGTACAGTTTTAGCTGATCCCCGAGGCTGAAGCAAGGTGTTGGTGGCTGCTCATCCCCACACCCACTGCTTCCTCTCCCCTGTTCTTCCAGCCTGTGAGTTGGTGGGGTCTGGGAAGGTGGGCAGGACAAGACTTTTCAGGCAAGGCAGGGCCTTGTGACAATCAAGGTACTGGGCAGAACTTCCAAGTCCTTGCTATCTCTTAAGGTGAAACTGAGCCGAGAGATCACTTGAGCCATACAAAGCAGAAGGTGCAAGGCCCTGCAGACCACAAAGCACTGTGGGGCACTGTCTTTAAATCAAAGCTCAGGTGGCTTGAGGCTGAGCACTCTTCAGCTCTGTGCTTCTGAAAAAGCACAGTGGGTACGGAACGGTCCCAGAGCAACCCAGACTCTTCACATGTCTAGGGATTGGCAAAGGATAGGCACAATTAATTCTAGGAGGTTCTGATAATGTCATTTGTTATTGCTATGACTACACTGTCAAGAGGGTAGCCAAATGAAAGCCTATTTCCTTTCAGATCCTAGAGACCTATCTGCTCACCATTGCACAAAACCATCAAGTGATCAGAACTACCCTTCCCAATGAAAACCACGTGACATGTCCTGGGCTTGTCCCTAAACACCTCCCCTCTATCCCATCTGCTAAAACTTACCTGTCTCATACCCTGATCTTCCATGGACCTTAGTTCTGCTTAGCAGTTCAGACATACCAAACCTTAGAATCATACACACCACATCCATACCCAGGTATGATATTGGTGTCCCTAACATCCTGGAGGACTGAAGCTCCCAGACTAAGTCCAGATCACATAGCCATTGATGTCCCTCAGCCTTGGCACACTGCAACCTGTCTTTGCCACCAGCATGCCAGGCCAGTCCCTTACAGACAACCCCATTCTGGAGCAGGCTTGACACAGTCCATTCTTTCAGCGGAATGGAGGATGAGAAGGCACACACCTTTTGATGTCTTCCAACTGCATTGGCCACCCCCACAGGATTCTCCTGCTTGGTTTGTGGAAAGGGTCTATTTTTAGTCTGAGAACCAGGTACCAATTTCAGACAGCTGCCTTACACCACAGCCTTTTAATTACAGGCCCTTAGTTCTCTGTTTCCATGCAGCTGCCTTGGTTTGCTCCAAACATGCTGAGGGGCTATATGTGGGGGAGGGGCGGGGTGTATGATCCAGTCTTACCCTAAACCCAATTCCTAAGTGAAATGTCAGCAAATGAAAAGGACAAAACTTCCCTTTGAGCTCGGAGGGTGGAAGAGCCTTTGATAGTGGCTTTTGTGCCACTTAGAGGCCCTGATAAGGGAGCAGCCGCCCCCTGATGCCCAGGAAGCCTCAGGTGATGCATCTGCTGTTGGCCCTGCCTTCTGCTGACAGGGGTCTGGCGCCGTATCTGCCAGTCCGACTTCACTGCCTTTGGGGTTGGGCCGAGAAGGACAATGCCAAACTACACAAAAGCTCACCCGTCGTCCAACTACACTTTGATGGTTCAGGTGATGCCTGTCAAGACAGCAGCTGTCAAGATGGCGGACGTCAAGACGCTGAGTGGAGCAAGGGAGGTGTTCTGTAGGGCACTCCTACTGTTTTTGTCAGCTGTCTTTTGACACAGGGTCTCGTGAGGCCAGGCTGGCCTTGAACTTGTCATATAGTTAGATAAACTCCCGATCCAGCACCTCATGTATGTGGTGCTGAGGGCTGAATTCAGGCCTCTGTGAAAGTTAGGCAAGCATTCTGCCAATTGAAGCCCACCCCTGGCTCTAGTTACTTGGAAGTACACAGTTTGGTGGCATTAAGCTGTTATACAGCCACCATTATTAGCTCCAGAAGCCTCTCGTTTTTCCACCTGCAATTCTCCACATTAAACAATCCCCCAGCCCCGAGACTCTCATCTACCAAGCAACTCCACAGCCTGTTCCTCAGGCCTGCACGCCCCATGTCCTGAAGGCACAGTGCAAGTGGACAGTGGTTGCCCTGTGGCGGCTGGCATACCTCTGTGAGCCTGTGTCCTCAAGGTTTAACCATGTAGTTCATGTCATGATTTCATTCTTTAAGTTCACTTTATGTTTTCCTCTGAGGCCAAGAAATGCCCTAGAATAGACTCTGTTTTCTGGGCTCTAACGGGAAATCAGGACACAGCTCATTTCCAGGGAGGGCTCTCTCCAGACACAGTAACAAGCGCCCTCAGGATGGGACAACCCTTTACACCAGAGTCTAATTTAGGCACCCTTCAGGCTAACCCGCTCCTCACTGCCTCCTGGAGGTCGGTCCATCTTTATAAACAAGCAGAGGTAGATATGGGGCACTCTGAGGAGGCTTTAATATTGCTTTAAGAATAATGCTAAACAGGAAGTGATTTGTTGGGGTGAGTATCAAGGAAATGAAGACCAAATTCTCAATCTACCATAAATCACAGATGAAGAAGACTTAAGCATTAGTGAGTGGGTGGTGTGCAGAGAATCTGCGAGCAGATCCAGGGGTCCTACAGTATAGGGGGAGGATCTTGTCACACATCCTAGGCATGTAGCAGGTTCTGACAAGAAACAATAATTTAGGAAGGGGTGGGCACAGAGGTGCTCAGAAGACAGAAGTCTTGAGTAAGTGTGTCAGGATGTCTGTGAGTGGGATTTGTGGGGGACAGGATTTATCTAGTTCAAAACAAAGACAGGACTTGGGGACATAGGTCAATGACAGAGTGCTTGCTTAGCAAGTGTGAGGTCCTGGGTTCAATCCCAAGCATTGAAAAAAAAAAAGTATGGTTTTGCAGAAAGCTTAACGCTTAGCTGAGATAGCATTTCTTTGGATTTTTAAAGTAAAACCTGCCTCCAATGCGGCTGTGGACCAGCTCTCTTGGAAACCAAAGGCCCCATCAGGCGGCAGACACAGATGCCACATGCAAAAGGACAAGGTGCAAACTCTGGGATTTTACAAAAGGAAATCATCAAGGCTGGAAGGTGTAAAGGGAGCTCGGGAGGGGACTACAGGTGCTGATACTCTTGCTTGCCATAGTTGCCCTATGTGTGAGGCAGGCTGTGGTCCTCAAGGTCACACTGAAGGTCAATGTCCCAAGAAAGCTAAAGGAACCATTCTGAGGGGTCAAGGTTCGTGGACAAGGACAGGCAAAGAGCCAGGCCCACCCTTCAAGCTTGATGTCCGAAGGGATTGGGCAAGGAGGACCTGGTCTCCATCCTAGTTCTACCTATGTGCCCTAGGCTAGCCCCTCCCACTCTTCCAGGCTTTAGCAGGACAAGCACGCAGAAGGAAGACACATAGGTGTGTGGAATTAAGCAGCAGAGAGGCCAAAGACAGAAACACCAGGTGAAGGTGTGCGTGGTGACCTGGGCTCCCCCACCTTGTCTGAGCCACTCTCCTAGCTCTGTGGACCCCTAGTACTCTAAAGTTCCCAAACCCCAACTGGTGAAGAGGCAGCAGGAGTCAGTTCCCTCATACTGTCATTTTGAAAATCACTGAGTAGTTAACCTATACCCACTTGTATGTGTGCAGTTGAGTTTTTTCCTTTTAAAAAATATTTTAATTAGTGTGCGTGCATGTGTGTGTGTGTGTGTGTGTGTGTGTGTGTGTGTGTGTGTGTGTACACATACGTGGAGTCAAAGGACAACTCTCAGAATCTATTCTTTCTTCCACCACGTGGGTCCTAGGGATCGAACTCAGATTGTCAGGCTTGGCAGCAAGCACCTTTACCTGCTAAGCCATCTCAGCAGCCCAGTGTGCGTGTGCACTTGTGTGTATGTGCATGTCTGTGTGTGTACAATTTCTTCTTGAGGATCCTCTCTGATATTTCCCTTGTTCTGCTTAATAGCAAATCAGGAGGGAGGTTTGGGGGAGCTGGTGGTTCTTCTTCTGCACAGCCGGGTGCTCACAGGTGCTACACCTTGGCTGACCCTCCTTAGGCACTGCTGGCGACTGGAGACAACTCAGCTCAGTGGGTCTAGCTGGGTACCGCAAGGGCCTCGGGAAGGCCTACAGCTGGGTCTAGTCAGGCTGTTGCCCTATTTCAGGAAATATATTCACTTTGGTTCCATGTTCTCAGAGCCTCACTGTGCTCAGGAGAAAGTGTTGCCTGGCCGTCTCTAGATGCTTTGGCAATGTTTATGGTACAGAGAAGTCCACTTGGACAATTTACAGGAAGGGACACCAGCCTTAGACCCAAGGTGTGGAGGAGACGGAAGGCAGGAAAAGCCTGCTGGGAAGGATTTCTGGGTCCATCAGGAGACACAAACAGAAAACTGTGTCCTGGGCTGTCCTGAGCTGCAGGGTAGGAAGGGGATTGGTCCCCGAGGTCCTGGTGCAGCCCTGTCACCTCCCCGAGTTGTGTGTGTGGGGGGTCAGGGCAGCCAGTCCTCTGCTCACCTGTGACTGTGTCGTCTTAAAGAACATGCACAGTAGTGAGACGCCCTAGCTAGGGAGGCAGATAAATCAGTTTATAAAACCCAGAAAGCACAGCTAGGTGGCCAATAACTTGGCCTGAAGTAGCTACTAGTCAGAGCAGTGCTCTGGGAACCAGAGAGGGCTATGAAGAAGTGTTTGGTATGCAGGAGGGCTCTGTAACAGTCTTGCAAGGATGGAGGGGCGAGACCCCATCTCAGCACTAAAACACTTGTGAGAACTTGCCTGGGAGGGGTGTGCCTAGAACCAGCCAACATCCATCAGCTCTCCATTACTAACAGACAGGGAGCCTGGACGTCTCTTGGAGGCTAGCTACACTTTTTAAAAAAATATATTTGTTTATTAATTTTTTTTCATTTCACATACCAACCCCAGTTCCACCTCCCTCCCCTTCTCCTGCCTCCTTACCTCCCTCCTGGTCTACCCCATCCACTCCTCAGAGTGGGTAAGGCCTCCCATGGTAGTCAACAAAGTCTAGCATACCAAGTTGAAGGAGAGCCTAGCCCCTCCCCATTGTATCAAGGATGAGCAAAGTATCCCACCACAGGGAATGGGTTCCAAAAAGCCAGTTCATGCACCTGGGATAAGTCCTGGTCCTGCTGCCAGGGACCCCACAAACAGATCACACCACACAACTGTCACCCACATTTAGCAGGCCTAGTTCAGTCCCATGCAGGTTCCCGAGCTGTCAGTCCAGAGTCAGTGAGCTCCAACTAGCACCGGTCAGCTGTCTCTGTGGGTTTCCCCATCATGATCTTGACTCCTCTTCCTCCTCCTTCTCCTCCCTCTTCCTCCTCCTTCTCCTCCTCCTCCTTCTCTTCCTCCTCCTCCTTCTCCTCCTCCTCCCCCCTCCTTCTTTTGAATGCCGAATGCTGTTTATTGAAGGAGGGAGGAGGTCTTAAACACAGGCTTACAGCACAATGGGAGAACCTAGGAGGGCAGAAGTTCGCTTCTGATTTTTTTGTTTTGTTTTTGGAGCCAAGGATCGAACCCTGGGCCTAGCAAGCACTCTACCACTGACTGGCTACACTACTATTCCGGTTTCATTGTCCCAATCTCAGCCATGGGGAATAATAAGAAATGCTGTCCCCACGTGGTGATGGACCACTGAATCGGAACAAGTAGCTGGAAAGTGCAGAAGCAGGGGGCCAGGGAGGGCAGCGAGGTTGGGGTCCAGGTCCCTGGGTCCAGGTCCCTGGGCCCAAGTCCGCATTCTGCCACTGACAGGCTGTGGAGACTCAGGCAAGTCGCCAATACTCTCTGTACCTCCATTTTACCATCTGTAAAGTGGGAATGGTAACAGAACATGTCAAGGGCCACCACGGGAAGGGAGCAGGCACCCCAGGCCTTGTAAAGGGCATTTCATGCAAGACAGGGCTCTGCGTGGTAGAAGGCTGCCAGGGTAATGCTGGGCTGGGGGTAGAGTGCAGTGAACACGCCACGGCTGCGTCTTGAGGCCTCATTTCCCAGCCCTGCTCCCTTGAAGGTTCCTGGAGGACAGCTGGGAACAGCCCCAGGCAAGGAAGCCACGTCACTTCCCCCAAAACGATTTGTGGCAGCAAGCTAGGCAAACACCCCAACCCCAGACACTGGATACATAGCGTTCCTTGGCTAGGGGCAAAAGAGGGAGCAGGTGGAGGAATTGTTGCTGACCACAGGATCCTAAAGTACAGGGTGGCTCTGGATTAGAGGGTGATGTCACTTGATCACAGAATCTTTCCTGCAGAGGGGGAGTTGGGGACACAGGGGAGAGCAGAGGGAGGACTCCAGTTGGCTGCCATCACCTCCAAGGACAAGAAAGCCATAAGCCAAGGTCATGGATGCTCCAGGCCTGTGGTTGCAGCCATGTGGGACCCACGTCAGACTCCCGAGTTCCAGAGCCACAGGACACACCTGTGCCGTGACACACGACAAGTCTGTGGCGATATGTCGCAGCAACAGCGGAAACAGAAAGAGCCCACGAGATTTCCTTCACTTTCTCAAGTAACTTCTGAGCGGCTTCCTCTGCCCTGGCGTGGCTGGAGCACTACCACACTCCTATCTTTGGCAGATTCTTTCTAGAATGGTCTTTACATCAGTTCCACATCACTTTTCACCAGTTCTTAGAGCCAATGGAGACGTGATGGGAACAGCAGTTCGGGGGAGGGTGACAGTCTTGCCAAGATAACTTGCATACTCACATGCACACATGAGGAGGGGGCTGTGAGCTCTCACCCACTTTGCAGATGAGGCATACAGTGACTGGGCAATGGGCCAAGGTCCCACAGCTGGGTGGGGGTGAACTGTGATTATTGCACCTGATGCTTTGGGTAAGGAAGGTGTGGCCTTCATCATTTCTCTCTGGCGGAAGCATGCCAAGTCCCATTTAAGACAGGTCCCTGTGGCAGTGGCTGTGGAGCCTGACAGGGGCAGGAGTGGATGTCATTGCAGTCCTCCTGCCCTTGGGTCCTCAGGAGAGTAACCACCTCTGCCTGGCTGAGCAGAGTCCTCCATCAGACACCAGGCCTCTGCTGACTGTGCTGCCTTTGTTGGGAGCACAAGGCTAACATCTGGAGCCTGCTTACCTTCCCCACATTGTGGAGTTTGTGGGGAAACTTACAGGGCTATGTTCTCTCAAGAGGAGCAGGACCAGTGATCCCCCAAACCACACCCCCCAGAAGTGCTCCCCATGGGTGGCAGTGAGTTAGTCAGGCTTCCTGAGAGAGGAAAGGAGGGTGGTACATTGGATTTGGGGAGGGGTGGCTGTATGTGGAGGCCCTGATGTGGAGCAGGTGGCGGCAACCAGTATTCTTCAGCAGCCTCTGGCCCAGGTCTGTCATCCCTCTCCGCATCTCACTAGCTCAGTGATTTTAAGTCCCTGCAACCTCCAACTCCCTGGAGTCATTAGGGCATAAACGGCCTCTGAGAGTGGCCCAAACAAAGGAGGGCAGCATACCCACACTCCCTGGCCTCTTCTGCTGCTTCTTTAGGGGTTTTCAGGCCACCTATGGAGCTAGTGTGAACTGAACATGGACATGGATGAGGACTGGTCAGTACTCTCTGCCATGAGAGCCATAACCGTCCTTGTGGGACAGATACAAGAGAGGCCCAGCATGCACCTGAGAGCTGTTCTTCCCCAAGGCTTGAAGGCCTATAGCACAAAGCCTGGTCAACACAACCCTGCTCCTAAGGTGCTATTGTTGCTGGGCTGACTTCTGCTCAGGAGGGCACCACCCCACACAGACACATACATTCTTCCTGTCAGTCTATATCAGATCCCAAACACAGCAGCTGTGGCTGGGTCACATCTGGAACCCTAACCCTAGGATAGGGGACAGGCACACTCTTCTGTACCTGGGCTAGCTGAACAGGTGTGATTTCACCCTGTACCACCTGAAGGGTCCTCCATTGTCCCCTCCTAGGATGTTCTGGTATGGAGATGTGTTTATGGCCATGCACATGTGGGTTACAACCCAGTGTTGCTCATGTTACATTCATGTGCCCATGAATGTAAGTTTGTGAGTGTGTATTCATGTGCACCCGTGTCTATATGCCAATGTCTGTATGTACACATGTTTGAATACAAAAGCATGTATTTATGAGTGTGTCACTAGTGTTTGTGTGCACATACCACGTGAGTGTGTAAAAGTTACCCATTGGTGAGACACAGGAAACTGGGTCCCCTCTACAGTGGAGAGTTGTTCGTTTTTCTCAGTTAATAGAAAACAACACAACCTCTTCCCCAAGCTCTGCCTCTGCTTTCCAGAACATAAACTTTATGATGGTGGTTCTCAACCTGTGGGGGGTGACCCCTTTGCGGTAGGATGTACCTTTCAGAGGAGTCACCTAAGACCCTCATAAAACACAGATATTTACATTACGATTCATAAAGGTAGCGAAACTATAGTTTTGAAGCGGCAATGAAATAATTTATGTTTGGCTTCACCACAACATGAGGAGCTGTACTAAAGGGCTGCAGCATTAGGAAGGCTGAGAACCTCTGCCTCACGGCTTTTGGTCTCGGAATAAGAATGTCTCCTTTGAAGGTGGGGGCTTAGGAAACTTAGATTTCACTAACTGACCATTCCACAGTGAAAAACCGAATTGCACCACACTACAAATAATTCCTGAACCCAGGTCACGTGCTCCGGTTTTCTTTTCAGTGTGGGAGTTGAACCCAGGGCCTCACGTCTATTTTATTTTCAAATGTTGGTTACAAATCAGTGTCACAGTCTGAAAGCAGGCGGGGCGACCCCACCCACGCTCCACACACAGGGGCCTTTCCCTCCATGCATCAAACAGGCAACTGTGGCTGTCTCTTTCCCAGGCTCCACTGACTCGGTTAGTTTGGGGTCCTGTCGTTGAGGACTTTTCCATTTTGACTAAGCCGTTAGGCACTGAGCCGTGACTTCTGGTCTAACAGGAATTCCCTCTTCCTTCTTCGCGATTCCACAGTCATTCTCGCGGCACATCTCAGCAAACGAGCTTCCCATGTTCTTATTAAGTTGAGAACTTTCAACTTCTCACTCCAAGAAGTACTTTTCAGCCTCCGGCTCTATCTGAACTGACACACCACACCCTGTGCACTTTGGGGCTGACCTTAAGATGAGTTACCCAATAGAGCACCATGGTACAGCAGCAATCTGATAACCAAGGTCACGGTGAGCGACTGTCAGGCGAGTGGTGTATCCATCATGAATACCCAGCACAAAGGGATGATTCATATCTCAGGAAAGACGGGGGGCGGGGGGGGGGGTAGTGGTGCAAGATTTCATCACAGCCCAGAATTTAAGGCTTAGGACGTACTGCTGCAATTTTCTATTTAATATTCTTGGAACACGCTTGAGTGTAGGTAACTCACACTGCCCAAAGTGCAGTGGGCTGAGGGGACGATAAGGAGAGGACAATGGGATTTTGTGTCTCCTGCTTATCCAGGTTCTCGGGAGAGAGGTTACTAAAATGAGACCCGTTCTGAAGCACCAAGGAGAATTTCATGGGGACAAAGGCCAGGAGGGGAATTCTGTGGGCTGGTCAGGGGCTCATGACACAGGACTGGCCTGCGATGGTCTGCCAGGGGTGGAAGCAGATCTTGACATGGCTCCTGCTCTCTCAAAGCCCCCTTTCATCAACATCTCTCAGCTCTCCATGTTAACATTTGGGACCGCTGAGATGGAGAGCATTCTTTTTTTTTTTTTTTTTTTCTTTTTTTCTTTTTCCCCTGGAACACTAGGAAATACATCTGGTCTGATTAATTCTGTTATTAAGGCCAACTCCCCGAAGACATGGCCCATCTTGTGGAGGGTGATTGGGGCTGTCAATCATCAGAAACCAAAGGGCAGTGGCTGGGTGCACGGAGCTGAGAATGGCGTACTGGACAGCCGTGTCCAAAGCCGGCAAGACAATCCTAGGAGGCCCAGCTTCACGGTGGTATAAACCGCACACTTCCTGGGGTCTCTTTCCCTGCCGGCAGACCCTGCTCCCACGTGGTTGGCTACTCAATGGACCCTCCCTTCTAGACTGCGTTACCTAAACAAACTTACTGCCTATTTACCTGTTTGTTTATTATCTGACTAAGGTCTAGGGTGTTGTTCTCTTTCCTGCCTAACACAGAGATGGTGCTCAATAAATGCTGCATGGGCCAGTGAGTGACAGCTCCTGTAGACTAAGTACCCTGCATGCACTGAGCACGTTACATGACTATTAATCCCTAGTCCTCCCAAGGAGGTTATGTCCATTTTAAAGATGGACCCAGAGGCTCAGAGAGGTGAGTTAACAATGCATCTGGACTGGCATTCAGTGACTCCAAACAACCCTGACCAGGAAGCTTCCACTCCAAACAGAGACATGGCATAAGGCAGACAGCCCATGCTGGGCTCTTCCAAAATTGACCTGGTGTACCCCTCTGTTGTGCCCAAAGAAGGGCAAAGGGGTGTCAGTCAGTAGACAGCTGGCATGCCAGCCTCTTCGAAGGAATGATTCAGGCTGAGCTATTTTTCAGAGGAGACTTCCGAGTTTGCTCTTTCTTAACATCCTGAGGCACGTGGAACATAACAGAGAGGAGCGTGTGCCCTTACACACCCTCAGAGTCAGAATCTCCCTTGCTTCTCCTGAGTGCTGTGGGAGAGAGGCCTGGAGCCAGAGGGCCAGTGGTGCAGGATGGGACACCTTCCACTTCCCTCCTATCCCGGGGGACAAATGCCTGGAGTCAAATCAACTGGCATTTTAGGCCTTTTCAGGCTGGGGTTCTGGGACCCCAACAGGGTGACTTTCCCTGATGATAGAGACTGTTTTGAATTATGAATTAATCAAAACAGTGGATTCATGTGGGCTGTCTGGAAAGAGACCAAGAGATGTGGGTCACAGGCTTCATCCTCAGAGGCTTATGACTCAAGTCTCCAGGGGGGAGACACACACACACACACACACACACACACACACACACACACACACACACACACAGAGAGAGAGAGAGAGAGAGAGAGAGAGAGAGAGAGAGAGAGAGAGAGAGATATCACCAGAATGCACTGGACCTGAGTACCCAAGGTGTGGGCAGGATGGCTTCTCCTCCAGGGATGCTGTCCCCACCCCAGCCCACCTCCCTCACATTCCTTTCCAGGCTGCAGAGCTCTTAGGTTCACACCAAGTCAGCCAGCACCATCTTCCGGCTTCTTCTCCTCGTCTCAGTTCCATACACATTCAAGTTCCTGCCTGGAGCCAGGCATGGGCCAGAGTACCATTGAGCAAACACGATCTGCTCAGAATTGGCCCCCAAGGGACCCCTGTAAGTATACACAGCGGCTCACAGCTACAGAGGGCACTGCCCTGAACACTTCTCACATGCCACTCCCTGGATGCTCACAACCAGGCCTTGTTGAGAAGGGACATGAACTATGAACAGAGGCCTGAAAGGCTGAAGCAAGTCAGGGTGTGCTGGAGTTTGTGTAGAGCACACAGTGAGCCTGGAAGAGAGGCGAATGCCAGGGCTCACTTTGAGCTGGGTGGGACCCCTAGCAGGCACGAGTTGGGGAGAGACATGATCCAACTTCAGTGAGGGGTCTAGGTGAGAGAAAGATGAATTCTGGTGAATCCAGTCCAGACTGCATGCCAGAGAGACTGCGGCAGAGGTAGGGAAAAGCCATGATCAAGGCCAGGCTAGAGCCTCTGTGTATGGCTGAGGGTATGGCCTGCAAGGCAGGGTTCAAAGATGGCTCAGAGGGGCTCTGCTGGGACAGCCGGAGAGACCGGTTGTGTTTGGGAGGGTGGGAGATTTTGTGTTTGGGAGGATGGGAGATTAAGTGGGCTGTTCTTGTGTTAAGACAAGTCACGTGTGCTGGTAAGGAAAGAGACAGGAGGGTGAGGCTGGCGGCCAGGAGACTGTGGGGCTGCACACATACGGCGGACAGTGGCAGGGTTCATTCACCAAGCACATGCAATGGGCCTGTGTGTTCTGCACCCATGGCCTCAACCATTGCTGGATCGAAACGCATCTGTCCCGAACACAGTGGGACTTTTTTCTTAGTCCTTAGTCCCTAAGCAGCACACAAAAACAACCATTCGTGGAAGATTTACATCACACTCTGTTACTGGTAATTTAGAGACTCTCAAATATATAGGATGATGTGTTCTATGCAAACACAACTAAATTTCATACCAGATGA